>NC_141879.1:238943939-239246969 GCF_056163025.1 Triticum urartu | reverse complement strand
CCCATGTTTTCAGGCCTGGATCAAGATAGCGGAGGGGATTAACAGTTCGGCTCCGCTGCTCGAAGACCAAGAATTCCCGCTATTGACGAAAATGCTTTTTCCAGCACCTTATGAGGTGCCAGAGAAGACGGGCAAGAAAGTGGCCAAAGGGGCCAAGAAGGGCCCTCGCCGAAAATGCGCTCCAGACATGATGTCCGAGGATGATACTTCCTCTTCGTCCGCTGACGATGATGACGAAGAGGAAGAAGGAAGCGAGTCCCCACCTGAAGTGCGGAGGAAGAAGAGACAGCCCCTGTCAGATTTCGGGTTCCGGCAGACCCTTGAGGTTCGAACACTGGGGTGCGCACGGAGATTTCGCCTCCTAACTACCTGCACCCCTCCGCCGCGCTAGGATCAAAGCTATGAAAAGAACAACACAAGGGACACAGGGTTTATACTGGTTCGGGCCACCGTTGTGGTGTAATACCCTACTCCAATGTGTGGTGTGTGGATTGCCTCTTGGGCTGATGATGACGAACAATACAAGGAAGAACAACCTAGCGAGGGTTTGTTCTTGGCTGGGGCGATGAACTGTTGGGAGGTGTTCAGCCACCTTTCTCTCTCTCTCTCTCTCTCTCTCCTTCTAGCCTCTCTAACGAGCCTCTTTCTTCCTACCACCCAAAAAACTTCCCTTTGCTCTGTGGGTGGCTGGTCCTATTTATAGAGGCCCTGGTCCTCTTTCCAAATATTGAGCGGGAAGGGAGCCAACAATGGCGGGCTAATTTGAAAGGGGACAACAAGTATCAGCTATCCTGACAAAGGTAGTCTTCGCCTGCGCAAAGCTCTGGTGATGACGCCGTCTTGGGCTCCATGGTGACCTCCGTCTCGTAGTCCTCCTGGTCTTGGTCTCGTTGCACCGAAATGGCAACCTTTGCCTGATGCCTCGGTACTCCGCGGCTACGCTTACCCCCTTTGCACCAAAGAGGAAAGGAGGATGCTACGCGGGCTGGCACCTGCCTGGCGCCCTGAGTCGTCAAGGCTTGCGTCACGGACACCTCGCGAGGTACCCCGCCTTGATCTCTCCGCCTCCTCGTGAGCCAGCCTGACGAGGCCATGCCTGAGGAAGCTCCGTGTCCTCCGCCGCGCGAGGCTTGGCCCCTCGCGAGGGTCTTGAGTTTGTGTTGGTGAAGACGGCCGGTGCTGGGCCCCCTTTTGAGCCATGCCGCAGGCCGTAGGCAGGCAAGTCTGGGGACCCCCATTCCCAGAACACCGACAGTAGCCCCCGGGCCCAAGGCGCGCCCGGACTTGGCCGTGCAGGGAGGCGGAAGGGCAAGAGCAAAGCGCTGCGGGCCCTAACAGCCTGCGGCCTTAGGCGCCGCGCGGCAGTTGATTGGACATGGGCGGCACTGTTTCCCCACGCCCTCTTTATCTTGCGCCTTGCTAGGCGGACCCGTAGTCGTACACAGCCGTTCCCCTTTTATCGCTCGACCGCTTCCTGTCCTTCCTTCGCTTGAACCCTGGTTTCCGTTTTCAATTCAATCTCGAATCCTTCCCCCCCCCCTTCCCTATCGCCATGGCCCCGACGAAGAAGGGAAGAGGGAAGAATCCCGCGTCTCCGCCTTGCCCGCCGCCAAGAATAGCTGAGTTTAAGGTGAGTGGGGAGATGCTTGATATTCATGGCCTTTATAAGGGGATAAGGATTCCCTTTCTTTCACCCACACCTCAGCTTCTCCTCAGTCCCCCCGTTCCTGAGCTCCAGCACCCAAGCTTCTAGCTTTTCCCTCAACCGAGAAAGCACTCCAAAATGTCCGGATCCGCAGCTGGGGTTAAGTGGATGGCCTCCTCCTTCAAGAAGAACGATATCAAGGCGCTCCGGGAGGCCGGATATCTGGCCAAGGAGATCACTCACCGACTCCCAGATAAGGGACAGATCGTCCCTACTCCAGTGCCCCACGAGAGGGTTGTGTTTCTCACACATTTTGTCTGCGGGATGGGCTTCCCTCTCCACCCCTTTGTCCGTGGACTGATGTTTTACTACGGGCTAGACTTCCATGACCTAGCCCCCATCTTTATCATCAACATCACGGCATTCATTGTCGTGTGCGAGGCCTTCCTCCACATCCCGCCTCATTTCGGCCTATGGTTGAAGACCTTCAACGTGAAGCCGAAGGCTCGTTCGCGAAGACGGTGAAAGGGTGGCAATCGGGGTGGTTCTATATCACCGAGCCACACGATGCCAACTGGGTGGCGTCCCCCAAATTCAGATCTGGATTCCCGATGCGGCTCACCTCCTGGCAAGAGAGGGGCCTAACCTGGGGTCCCTCAGACGAGCTGACTGGGCTCCAGACGTGTGTCCGGAACATGATAGATATGAAGATCGAACTCATCAACATGGTCCAGGTCATGCTCATTCACCGGGTTCTTCCGTGCCAACGCCGGACTTGCTATCTGTGGGAGTAGGATTCGGCCAAGCACCAGATGCTACTAGAACTCTTTGGCACGACGCATGAAGAAATCTGGAAGGTGCTCTTCAAGGCTGGCGAGACGCCACCACCCATGATCCAAGATCGCAGGCTTAGCTTAAAACGCCAGGCTAACCTGGTGAGTTCTTTTAATGTTTTCAAGGCGTACCCTTTACTAGCATATTTTGAGAAAAAGCCTAAGCTTTACTACCCATGTTTTCAGGCCTGGATCAAGATAGTGGAGGGGATTAACAGTTCGGCTCCGCTGCTCGAAGACCAAGAATTCCCGCTATTGACGAAAATGCTTTTTCCAGCACCTTATGAGGTGCCAGAGAAGACGGGAAAGAAAGTGGCCAAAGGGGCCAAGAAGGGCCCTCGCCGAAAATGCACTCCAGACATGATGTCCGAGGACGATACTTCCTCTTCGTCCGCTGACGATGATGACGAAGAGGAAGAAGGAAGCGAGTCCCCACCTGAAGTGCGGAGGAAGAAGAGACAGCCCCTGTCGGATTTCGGGTTCCGGCAGACCCTTGAGGTTCGAACACTGGGGTGCGCACGGAGATTTCGCCTCCTACCTACCTGCACCCCTCCGCCGCGCTAGGATCAAAGCTATGAAAAGAACAACACAAGGGACATAGGGTTTATACTGGTTCGGGCCACCGTTGTGGTGTAATACCCTACTCCAATGTGTGGTGTGTGGATTGCCTCTTGGGCTGATGATGACGAACAATACAAGGAAGAACAGCCTAGCGAGGGTTTGTTCTTGGCTGGGGCGATGAACTGTTGGGAGGTGTTCAGCCACCTTTCTCTCTCTCTCTCTCTCTCTCCTTCTAGCCTCTCTAACGAGCCTCTTTCTTCCTACCACCCAAAAAACTTCCCTTTGCTCTGTGGGTGGCTGGTCCTATTTATAGAGGCCCTGGTCCTCTTTCCAAATATTGAGCGGGAAGGGAGCCAACAATGGCGGGCTAATTTGAAAGGGGACAACAAGTATCAGCTATCCTGACAAAGGTAGTCTTCGCCTGCGCAAAGCTCTGGTGATGACGCCGTCTTGGGCTCCATGGTGACCTCCGTCTCGTAGTCCTCCTGGTCTTGGTCTCGTTGCACCAAAATGGCAACCTTTGCCTGATGCCTCGGTACTCCGCGGCTACGCTTACCCCCTTTGCACCAAAGAGGAAAGGAGGATGCTACGCGGGCTGGCACCTGCCTGGCGCCCTGAGTCGTCAAGGCTTGCGTCACGGACACCTCGCGAGGTACCCCGCCTTGATCTCTCCGCCTCTTCGTGAGCCAGCCTGACGACGCCGTGCCTGAGGAAGCTCCGTGTCCTCCGCCGCGCGAGGCTTGGCCCCTTGCGAGGGTCTTGAGTTTGTGTTGGTGAAGACGGCCGGTGCTGGGCCCCCTTTTGAGCCACGCCGCAGGCCGCAGGCAGGCAAGTCTGGGGACCCCCATTCCCAGAACGCCGACAGTAGCCCCCGGGCCCAAGGCGCGCCCGGACTTGGCCGTGCAGGGAGGCGGAAGGGCAAGAGCAAAGCGCTGCGGGCCCTAACAGCCTGCGGCCTTTGGCGCCGCGCGGCAGTTGATTGGACGTGGGCGGCACTGTTCCCCCACGCCCTCCTTATCTTGCGCCTTGCTAGGCAGACCCGTAGTCGTACACAGCCGTTCCCCTTTTATCGCTCGACCGCTTCCTGTCCTTCCTTCGCTTGAACCCTGGTTTCCGTTTTCAATTCAATCTCGAATCCTTCCCCCCCTTCCCTATCGCCATGGCCCCGACGAAGAAGGGAAGAGGGAAGAATCCCGCGTCTCCGCCTTGCCCGCCGCCGTTGGCGGCCCCCGCCAAGGGCCTGGGCAAGGTCAGCTTGGCTCTGGCCACCATCTTCAATGAATGCGGGAGGACGACGGCCTGGCCCACGCCCCACTTCTCCATCGACAGGATAGCTACCGAGGTCCCATATTTTGCCGACGCCCTGTGGGCAGGTCTGGTTCCCCCTTTTCTGATTTCTTCAATGCCGTGCTCTCCCACTATCAGATCCACATGATGCATCTAAGTCCTGAGTCCATCACCCTCCTTTCGGTCTTCGCCTTTGTTTGCGAAGCCATGGTGGGCATCCCTCCTTCGGTTGCCTTGCTACGCCACTTCTTCTCGCTGCATCTTGTCGACCCTACGCAATGTTGGGCGTGCGTGAGCTTCGTTGCCATGCCTGAGACTGCGGCCTCTGGGATTGACTTCAAGCTCCCCCTGCCCGCGGTTGGGTTCCGCGAGCGGTGGCTGTATGTGGACGCAGGGGTGCCCAGCCCCCTGCTATTAGAGCCGACCTCGCCTGCTGTCCCCAATTCGGGTTGGGGCCAGGAGACGCTCGAGAGCCCCCGGCTCGTCTTCATCTGGCGCCGCTTCACGCTCTTGAGGTCGCTTGGCGTGACAGCGCCCAAGGTGGTGAAGGAGTTTCTGCTATGCCGTGTTGCTCCCCTTCAACGCCACTCTTGCCGGATGTGGGCCTTCCATGGGCGCAATGATAGTATGAGGCTCCAGGAAGAGGACCTGGCTCCTGAGGTGCTAAAGACGGTGCTCTTGACCTTGGTCGGGGACCCCAACCCCGGCAGCGTCCGGCAGGGAGGGGCCTTGCTGTACCTCTGCCAGAGCAGGGTCGACTTCGTGAAGCAGATGCCCGTCTTTGATGAGTGGGGGCTGCGCCCCGCCGGCCTCCAGGGACCTCGTGAGAATCCAGTGGTGGTGACTGCCCTTCCAATCGGTTAAGGCGACTCTTCCTCCAGTGGCGGAGCAGGGAGGCATGAGGTGCCACAGGCCGAGGGGGCTCCCGGCGTGGTGACGGCACCGGGCGAGGCTCATGAGGAAGTAGTTATCGGGGCCCGTACCGCTGAGGCTGAGGGTGACAAACAGCTGCTCTCTGTGCCTGCGACTGGGGCCCCTGAGGCTCCAGCTGCTTCTCTTGGGGAGGCAATTGGCTTCGCACATCAGGAGGGCGCCCCTGACGCTGATCGTCTTGACGCTCCATCTTCGTCGCAGGTCGATCCCTGCGCCCGACTCTTAGGATGCTTCCGCGTGGACTTTGGGGCTCTCTGGAAGAGAAGGGAGGCCCTGGGCGACGGTTACCCTTGTCGCCTGCTGAAGCGCAGAAAGTACTTCGCCAGTGATGAGTAAGCCTTCTCCTTTCCCTGCTCCTGATCCTTCGTTGCTCTTACTGACCCTTGCCCCGCAGGCCCCTTCCAGCCGAGCTTGCTGAGACGGCTGAGGAGCCGTCCCTTTGGCTTTGCCCCCTCCACCGTCCTCGAGTGCCCCGAGTAGCGGAGCCCTTGTGGTGAGGGCGATCGAAGAGGTGAACCATCCCAAGGTGTATCGTGGCCCCACGCACCTCGCGATCCTCCTTCGCGAGCCTTCTGGTGGCATAGCCAACCTGCCATGGGCTTCTCGCCTGGTCATGGACTGCGATTGGCTGAGGCGCTTCCTGCGCTCTTCTCCTAAGGTCGGGCTGGCCCCAGGCCGGGCTTCTGACGCGGCGTGCCCGGCCGTCGCGAGGGCGCCAGCCCCCAGCCCCCAGCCCGGAGGGGGAGCGCTGACCTGCAGCCCCCTGCACTTGCTTGGGGCAGATGATGGTGTGGAAGACATGCTTGAGCGCGCTCGGGAGCGTCGCGCTCTCCGCCAAGGATTCCTTCGAAGGGCGACTGACGCAGTGAGCCTGCTTGGTGAGGAGCTTGCTGATGAAGACGCGCGCGTTGAGGCCGAGGGCCTGCGCCTGGCTGCAGAGAGGCGCGAGCTGGATGGCGCCATCGCCCTTGCGCGCCATCTGCGCGACCTTGATGAAGCAGAGGCCAAGGCGTCGTTGGTGGCCTCTCGGGAGGCCCGGTCTCGGGCTGCTGAGGAAGCTCGGGAGGTCGACCGGCGGCGAACGGATGCAGAGGAGCGGGCTTGGGAGCTCCTGGCCTGGTGCCACTCGCTGGAGGAGCAGGTGGAGCTGCGCGAGGCAGCCCTCGCGTCGATGAAGGTGGCCTTCGGTGACTCGGCGGAGCTCCAGAAGCGCGAGGAGGCGCTGACGCTGGAAGCCGCCGAACGTACCCGTGAGTACGAGCGTCTGGAGACGAGGGAGTGCTTGGTGACGCAGGCGGAGGCGATGTCGCTGCACAGGAAGCCCGTGTCCTGGAGGAGGTCGGACGTCGGGTGGCGATGGCGCATTTGAACCTTGAGCACGAGTTCGAGGAGAAGCTGGGGTTGATCCGGGCCTAAGCTGAAGGCAGGACTGCTGCCCTGAGGGCTAAGCTGGAGGAGGTGACGCGGCGGGCCGATGCTTCCTGGGCCGCCCTTGAGGTCGTGCAAGGTGAGCTAACCACCTCCCAGGCTGAGGTGCTCCATCTTCGCCAGTGGGTGAAGGAGGCTGAGGCCGTCGTGCACCAGAACGCGGATGAGATACGTCAGCGGCGGCTCCTGGAGCATGAGCACGGCCCCATGCTCACCACGCTCCGGGAGAGGGCCAAGGCGGCCTTGGGCAACATCTGCGAGGAGACCGTCGGCGAGCCGCACGCGATTAAGTACGCGGGCAATCTTCAATTCTTCAATGACGTGGTGACGCAGTTGGAGGCGCGGTCGATCAGGGCTGACAGGTTGGTGGAGGAGAGGAGCCGCGCCGTGCTTAGGCGCGCCTTTTCTCGTGTCTTCAGCCATCTCCGGAGCATGGATCCCCACTTCGATTTTGACGCCGCCATCGCCCCAGTCCCCCAGGATGTCCGAGGTGAGCTGGCGCACTGGGTGGAAGACCATGTGGAGGCTCTTATCAGGGCCTTCGCCTCGGACAACGATGACGCGATCGTGGCGGCCGACGAGGGCGGCGTGACGGGCGGCCCTGACGCCGCTGGTGGCAACGCGGGCAGCGGTGGCGAGTTCAGCGATGCCAGCAACGGCCCCGATGGCGCTCCTGAGGACGCATTCGGAGATTCATCCGACTGATTGTGCATCGTTCCTTCTTACCCTGTATGAATAGAACTCAGGTTTTGGCCTGATAGCTGTGAGAGCACTTTGGAGGGGGAGCCCCTCATGTAAAACTTGTGTTTATCGAATCAGTAGGAGCTACATTGCCCATGCGCCCGCGCCAAGTGGTTGGCTTACGCGACGCACTGGTCGGCTAATTTACCTTTGTCCCGTGCTGGCCCTGGGGCAGCCCGCAGGAGGCTGTGCAGCCCGGAGTGTTTCCCGATTGAATCCGTTGGACCTGCAGTAAGACGCCCTCCTGAGAGGACGCGGTGGCGGCAGTCTGGGCTGCGCGCAAGCTAGGCCTGACCTGGCTCACGAGGGGCTCACGAGAGGAGGCAGCTGAGGCGAAGCGGTAACCGAAACGCGAGAAATTGCTCGAACGAGACTAAGCACCCCTTCCCCGAACACACGCAAATCTCAAATTCGAATCCAACTTGAATCCAGCGGGGGAAAGCGGCAACCAAAGGGAAGAGCAACAAAGGCAAACAAAAGGCCGCGTCCGGCACCTAGTCTAGTCTTGGACGTCTTCTCACCAGCGCGGAGCTAAGTGCTGCCACTGGGCGTGGGAGGGAGCCCCAGGGCCTGAGGCCGGCACCCCTGAGACTCCGGGGCGTGTACCACCCCACTCATTATTACGTGAGAGTGTCATGGGGCGGCGAGCTTCACAGGCACTGGGCCTTCTTCACAGGTACTGGCCTTGCTTCATATCGCCAGATGAGGGCCCCGCCTTGCGCCACACTCTAGTGCCATCAGCAACGACCGGAAACCAGGACGCCGCCCGATGGGGTAGAGCGGTCGCCAGCGGTTCCCCCGACGACCACGGGTCCTCCGCCGGGGGCAGGCCCTGGGGCACCTCCCCAGCGGAGGGCCTACCTCCTGAGAACGCCTTGCTCCGAACGCCGCGGTGGCAATGTCGGATCCCTGCCTCTCTCCTGCAGCCCCCTGCGCCCTCCTCCCGAGGGGTAGGAGACTGTGGGAGCGGGGCAGCTGCTCGCTGCGGTGACCTGCACCTCCTGTGATCCATGGTTAGCGTATACCTGCTCCTGAAGAATTAGCGGTACCCGATAATCGTTGCCTCTAGCGTGTCTAGTGGGATCGTCCCGGGGCTCCTGGAAAGGCTCAGCTTCTAGCGCCTTGTCCCCCCAGCTTGGGCTAAGGAGCGAGCCTTGTCCGTTCTCGTGAGGGTGTCCTTGGTCCATCATGAGGGGCACGTATTCCTCCGGCGCCGTCATCCCGAATGCCACGCCGTAATGCCCCGCATGCCACGCGGTCCTGCCTGACGCGCCCATCGTGGGGTGGCAGCGCGGCCGCCCACTGGGGCCACGGGTCGCGTTGAGTCCTTCTTCTTCGCGGACCGGGGGTGGGGGTAGCGCCGCCGCCGGTCCGGCGCTGATAGCTTCGCTGGCGTCGGAGTAGCCTTGGAGCCCGCGGGCGTGCGCGGGGCCCCCGCGTGGGTCGCCCTGGGCTTGAGATGGGAGCTGGGTGGAGAAGGGGTGAGCCCCCGAGGCGGCGAAGCCCAGGAGCTGTGCGACTCGCTTGAGCAGCACGTCGTGGCCGCCCTCCAGCAGTCTGCACTGCAGCAGCTCTCGGGCCACCGTGAGCGCAGCCCTCGAGTTCGCCTGCTCCCGGTGGGTGTACGGTGTCGTGGTCGCGGCGTGATTGGAGGACCTTGCTGCCGACCATGCCTACCGCGGTGTAAGAGTTGTCGAAGCCTGTCCGCGTCGCCCGCGGCCCGCAGCGCCCTGCGGACCACGAGCTGCCTGGGGAACGGGGTCGCCCGAGGCGAGCGGTTCTGCGTGGGCGGGCCACGCAGCCCATGGGTCTGGGTTGCCCTCCTAGTCGCCGGGCATGGTGATGACGACGCGACGGGGCATGGAGCGGTGGAAGACGAATTCCGGCGCACCCCTACCTGGCGCGCCAAATGTCGGATTTCGGGTTCCGGCAGACCCTTGATGTTCGAACACTGGGGTGCGCGCGGAGATTTCTCCTCCTACCTACCTGCACCCCTCCGCCGCGCTAGGATCAAAGCTATGAAAAGAACAACACAGGGGACACAGGGTTTATACTGGTTCGGGCCACCGTTGTGGTGTAATACCCTACTCTAGTGTGTGGTGTGTGGATTGCCTCTTGGGCTGACGATGACGAACAATACAAGGAAGAACAGCCTCGCGAGGGTCTATTCTTGGCTGGGGCGATGAACTGTTGGGAGGAGTTCATCCACCTTTCTCTCTGCTTCTAGCCTCTCTAACGAGCCTCTTTCTTCCTACCACCCAAAAAACCTCCCTTTGCTCTGTGGGTGGCTAGTCCTATTTATAGAGGCCCTGGTCCTCTTCCAAATATCGAGCGGGAAGGGAGCCAACATTGGCGGGCTAATTTGAAAGGGGACAGCAAGTATCAGCTATCCTGACAAAGGTAGTCTTCGCCTGTGCAAAGCTCTGGTGATGACGCCGTCTTGGGCTCCATGGTGACCTCCGTATCGTAGTCCTCCTGGTCTTGGTCTCGTTCCACCGAAATGGCAACCTTTGCCTGATGCCTCGGTACTCCGCGGCTGCGCTTGCCCCCTTTGCACCAAAGAGGAAAGGAGGACGCTGCGCGGGCTGGCACCCGCCTGGCGCCCTGAGTCGTCATGGCTTGCGTCATGGACACCTCGCGAGGTACCCCGCCTTGATCTCTCCGCCTCCTCGTGAGCCAGCCTGATGAGGCCGTGCCTGAGGAAGCTCCGTGTCGTCCACCCCGCGAGGCTTGGCCCCTCGCGAGGGTCTTGATTTTGTATTGGTGACGATGGGCCGTGCTGGGCCCCCTTTTGAGCCACGCCGTAGGCTGCAGGCAGGCAAGTCTGGGGACCCCCGTTCCCAGAACAACGACAGCCCCTGTAGACCCAGAGGCGAAAGCGCCTAAGAGGGTTAGGGGTTCCCACGCAGATAACTCCGTGTGGGATGTTGACAGCAGTCCGGAACGACCTCGCGGGACCAAGCCTTGGGCCGCCTCGTAAGTACCAGGATCCGAAAATGTCTAGCCTTCCCGGTTTGTAATATTGATATACCTTAAACATTGTTATTGCAGTCCGGCACACGATGGCTCCCCGCGATCCTCGTCAGAGGGATCGCTAGACTCAAAGGAGATGGCTAGCATGTCTCCGCCACCTGCTCATTCCGTCTCTCCTAAGGGTGACGACGAGGTGGTGTCGAAAAAGACCTTCCCCGACCGGGGGGCTTCTGGAGATCGTCGGGGTGGTGCCCCAGGACGATTCCTCTATTGTCGGACGCATGGACGATTCCTCATGTGCCTATTCCACCGGTGACCTCTATCCAACTAGAGGCAATTGATAACCTGTTGGAGGCGCGACGAGGCGCCTCTATTGTGGATGCACACCACGCCCTTATGGGCACGGTAATAGAGAAGGTCCAGTTCGTGAAAAGCGGACTGACCGAAGCCTGCACTAGCCTTCTATCAGCCTTCGAGGTAAGTAATGCGTTTGTAGGAAGAATATCACAGTATAGACAGTAGCCCCTGATGCTCTGTTTGGTGTTCAGAAAGAAAAAGCCGAACAGAGGATCGAGAAGAAATATCGCAGGAGTCTAACATAAGTTGTCTTTGTGAATAAGCAGGTGTCGCTGCAGGCTGCCACCGCTCATGCTGCAGAGGTCTCCGGACTGAAGCAGAAACTGGAGCGGGCCGAGGAAGAGCTCGGCCTCGCAAAGAAGCAGATAGAGGATAGCCAAGGTATGTGCTGACCTGTTGGTACCTTTTAAGAAAAAATGAAAAGTCCATCCAAACTGAGTTGTCATGAACTTTATTAGGGGCCACGACCGAGGTGGCAGCCCTCAAGAAGGCGTTGCCCAAGGCCGAGGGTAAAGTGGCCAAGGAACGTGCCACGCACAAGAAGCACGAGGCCCAGGTCGGCGAGGCGCAGCAACAGCTCCAGGGCGCGATCAAGATATTTGAGTCCTTGGAGCGCGATTGTAAGGCGCAAGAGTCCGAACTGGCGATGGACTGCCAGAGCGCACAGCATGCACGAGTCGAAATCCGGAACGCCCTCCAGGAAGTTCAGGTGGCCAAGGAGATTGCAGCAAATAATTCTTTCACCATGCAAAGCAAGTATGTACAAGAAATGTTCCTTGTACTTATCCAAATTCGGGTTTTCCAGGGGCGTTTGCGAATCTGCCGCACAGTATATCGGATGCTGCCGAGCATTACAGAGCCGAAGAAAGTATGCTTACGGCGAAGCTATTCTGGTCCTAGTATCTTGGACCCGAACATCCGTTGCCCTTCATCGACCAGCTAAAGCAGTTGGTCGAGCTGCACAAGTCGGCAGAGCTAGCCATGAAGGACCTGATAGTCTGGCTGTGGCCTGCTGAGCCTATACCTAGCAGCTATTTTGGACTTGTTAAGTGGCTTGTCAATGCCTGTCCATGGCTCGAAACCGTGAAGCGGTCGGTCTGCATTGATGGTGCGCATATGGTCTTTGCCCGCGTCAAGATGCATTGGGCAAAGCTGGATGCCAGGAAGCTGATGACCGAGGGGCCGCCGGAGGGCAAGGATGTCACACCCTAGCTAGTTCAAGCATTAGAGTGTGCATCATGTTTATTTTTCTCTTAAATTTGAAATGGGGATGACAGAACCCCTAGCACCCCCCCTGGAACAACTAGGGTTTACTAAAAACTTTTTCAATGAACTTGAAATGCCCTTCTAAAAAGCCCACCATTTTTGTTTTGGGTTAAAATCCCTGACAAAAATGGTGCACATTTTTGTAGGACATCTAAGGTCATTGGATTAGTCCTTATAGTATTTGCATTTGGGCACTTAAATGCTATATAATATTTTAAATGCTCAAATAATCATAAACTAAAATGTTTGCTGTTGGATATATTCTAAACAGTGGCCATAATTAATTTTATGATTTATGGTAATGCCCTGGCATTTTTAATAAAGCCCTGAAGTTACAGAAATAATAATAATAAAAAAACAGAAAAGGAGAGAAAGAACAGGAATTCATCTAGCGCAGCCCACCTAACCCACCAGCCGGCCCACCAGGCGGCCTAGCACTGTGCTGGCCCGCGCCAGCCAACTGCTTCTTCCCTGCCAGGTAGGCAGGGAGGTGACGCCGGCGTGCCCGAGCTCGCCACGGCGTCACCTGCTTGCCGCCCACGCCCCTGGACGCCTGGACGCCTCCACGTCGCACCCCGAAGCCCCTGGACATGCCATTCCCCCCTGTCTCTCTCCCTCGTCGTTCCCCACCATGGCCGACGCTCCTGTCACCGCACCGTCGTCGTAGCCGCGCCCTCCGTCGTCCTCGCGCCGCGCCATCGTGTCCATGAGCTCCGCCGTCGTCGACTACATCGAGTACGCCGAGCCCCAAGCGCTCGCTCGCCCCGGAGACGCTGCACCGAGCTCGTCCTCAACTCCGGCCACCGGAGATCCCCTTCGCCGTCCCCGCCGCATCAGCTCATCCCCAACCTCTCCGACTGCCTCGACGAGACCCCCGTGAGCTCATCCACCTCCCCACCCTCTCCGTTCTCCCTCTCGAGCCCCGTAGCAACCGCACGTAGCTCACCCGCACGCACCGCCACGGAGCTCGTCGCCGACGAGGCTCCGGCCACCCAATGGCCGCGCCACCCTGTCCACTAGTCCTACCGCACCTCCAAGACCTCAACGCACCAAACCACGCGCCTCCCCATGCCCCCTAACGACTAGTTCAACCTCACCCGAGCTTCGGCCGCCGCCAAACTCGTCGCCGGCGACGTTTCTGGCCACCCCAGCTCCACCCACTGCCACCACTCGACGCGGCTTCCTCCCCGCATCACGTAGATAGTCTCCGCCACCCTTTTGGTCGCCGGAGTGCAAATCCCGCGCCACTCCCCCATGTCTGGCGTTGCCGGCGGCTAGACGCTGGTGAGTTGACCCTGTTTGACCCCCTGTGGGCCCAGGTTAACCCCCCCGCAGTCTATGACAGGTGGGGCCGGTTTGCTGATTAGTTTACGATTAGTTTTAACTAAATTTAATTAGTTTAGTCACTGACATGTGGGCCTAGGCCCCACTGATAGTTAATTAGTGTTAATTTAATTCTGTTAATTAGCTGAGTCACTGACAGACAGGGCCCACCAGTCAGGTTTGACCTGGCCGACCCAGTTGACCCACTGACGTCACACCTATGTCATGCTGGCGCATTAATTCAATTACTGGATTTATTCTTTAATAGGAAATTCTAGAAAATAGCCAAAACTTCTAAAAATCATAGAAAATCAACCATAGCTCCAAATGCAAAGATTTATATATGAAAAATGATCAAAAAAATTCAACCTATCCATATGTAATGGTTTCATGCATGACAAAACAAGTTAACCTTGCTGTTTAAGAAGAATAAGGTAATGCACTAATAAAGCCATGTTAAATGAGCTAACATTTGAATCTTTGATTCAAATGAGTTCATTCCATCCTGTTTTAGCTTGCATTAGGCCAAGACACATTCATTTTGACATGTCATAGCATGCATCATATTGTTGCATATTGTCATGTGTTGATTATGTTCGGTGTGTCTTTCGTGGTAGGTTCTGCCTCCGAGGATAACCCCGAGTATCCGTCTGAAGGGCAGTACCCTACCACCACTACAACAGGCAAGGAACCCATTGATCATTCCGATACAAACCCATGTTCTCGCCTCTGCTCTTGTTTACTGCATTAACACAACGCGATTCAAACTGATGTGTGCTACGGTAGTTAAACCCTTATCCTCTGCATGACCTGTCATTGCCACAGTAACTAGATGAAACCCACTAGCATGTGTAGGAGTTGATTGAGCCATGTATGTGATTCCTACCTTGCTATGCCTGCTATGCTTAGAGTTATGTCAGGTCTGGTCCATCCGAGTGATGGGCTAGAGTGAAATGATTGTGTCGGTAATGTGAGGGATGTGTTGAACATGTTTTGGTAAAGGTATCGATGAGAGGCCATGTAGGAGTACATGGTGGGTTGTTTCATTGAGGCCGTCCATAAGAACTGAGATCTGTATGCGTGATTTAAGATTCAGCTACAACCACACATTGGGCCCTGAAATATGACCCCGCTCGACTTACTGACCCCTCTTGCCCTCTGTCCAGGAGTTGCAACTAGTTTCTGGTGTTTGTAGGTTATGTGTTGGCGGCAGTGTGTAGCGCTGACCCTAGGGGTGGGCTATGATGCGGTAGATACACTGTGGCCTGGTATGTCGGGCGCCCGTTTGGCGTCTCGGGACCCTGTACACATCGTTTGGGGGCGTTGAGGACACCCCGGCCGGATTTCCTTGCAGATGGAACCCGAATAGGCGATAAACCTGGACTAGAGACTTGTGAGGTTAGTCAGGTCATGGTCTACACCCACGTCGGTTTTCGCTTGAAGTCTGCCGAGCACATGTCGTGTGCAGACGCTAAGTGGTGGAAACATGTGTGATGAAGTACACCCCTGCAGGGTATAAAACTATTCGAATAGCCGCGTCCGTAGTAAAGGACTACTTGATTGCCTATATAGCTCATAGACAAGTTAATGGTTACTACTAAAAGACTCAAGGTAAGTGTGAGTAGTGAGGATGGCCCTCTCGTAGGATGACGGGGGGGATCCCCGGTGGAGTATTGTGTTGGTGAGTAGTGGACTCGTGTGCGAAAACTATTTTACTAGTGGAGTTCCGTAGGATAGCTTAGCCAAGAGTCAAAGTTGGCTTGCTGCAATTACCCCACCACCTTCTTGAGAATGAGCATGTATAGTAGGTTCTGTTGTAAGACTTGCTGAGTACCTTTGTACTCATGTTTGCTTACTTACTGTTTTCAGACGACAACACCGCCCCTCCGATGGGTTATACGTAGACCTTGATGTCGACGAGTGACTAGCCACCCAGGTGGTGATCCTGGCCATGGAGGGCCCTATGTAGATAGACAGGCTTCGGAAGCCTTCTTGATTTCTAGTATTTGTACTCAGACTATTTACTTCTGCTTGTGGTTGTGTGCTTGTATGACTTGAGTGTCGGGTCATGTGACCCCTACCTGTATGAACATGTTATGTATGGCTCTTTGGAACCTTTAAATAATGTACTTGAGTTGTAGAGTTTTGCTATGATGCCATGTTGTATGTACTCATATCGGGCATATTGTCTGTATGCTTGAAATGCTTGGTATGAGTGGGATCCGACAATCTAGTTGTTTATCCTTGGCAGCCTTTCTTATGGGGAAATGTAGTTTAGTGTTCCTCGAGCCATAGTAGTCCGCTATAGCCCGGTTCACCGGAGTCCTGCTAGCCCAGCACTACTGTTCAGGACACATGACTGGCCGGCATGTGTTTCACTTCGTTCCTATGTCTGTCCCTTCGGGGAAATGTCACGCGGTGACATCCGGAGTCCTGCCTAGCCTGCTACAGCCCGGGTTCCTCAGAGTCCTGTTAGCCCAGTGCTACAGCCCGGATTCAATAGCTGATGACCGACATGCTCGATGTGATTCATGTATGCCTATCTCCATAGGTCTGTGCCGCATTGGGTTCACGACTAGCCATGTTGGCTCGGGTTCTCTGTCATATGAATGCTAGCGACACTATCATATACGTGTGCCAAAAGGCGCAAACGGTCCCGGGCCATGGTGAGGCGACACCCGTGGGATACCATGCGTGAGGCCGCAATGTGATATGAGGTGTTACCGGCTAGATCGATGTCACATGGAATCGGGGTTCTGACAGCGTTGGCATCAGAGCCGGACTGCCTGTAGGTTCGTTGAGCCAAACTGGTCGATGTCGAGTCTAGAAATGCTTTAGTTATATGTAGGGGAATTGATTGTGGGAGGGAATGTAAGGCTCTTTTACTCCTTTACCTTATGCCCTCTGATCTGAGTCATTCTCTTCTTATTCAACGTGGGTTAAGGACTAGGTTCTCTCCTTCTATCAGGTTCACGTGTTACTAATCCGTAGTAGCTTATAGGATTGTTGTTACAAGCCTCAGTACAATTTCTACTACTTTTAGTATCTTGCTAGTTGAATCAGAACCTTGATATGATGTTGTTGAGTGGTATTGCAAACTGTTGTGGATGTCTCAAATCTCTTTCTGAGCATTTACAGCTGTTATGCTGTCCAATTTTCCTTAGAAATTCTAATGTCCTTGCATTGTGGTTGTGCTTTCGGATGGCCACTCGTGCTCAAAACCAAGTGGTTCGCCTGACCCGGTGCCTTGATGTGCCCGGTCATACTGCTATATTAGTCTGGGTAATGATCCAGACGGGTTACCGTTGGTATCCCGAATACACTGTCGAAGAGCAGTTCCGAGACTTCAATCAAAGCCAATATTTCTGCACCGTCAGGATATTTCCTTCTTATCCTGGATCTACCGAGCCCCTCCACTGTTCCTATGGACTCGGGGTTACTATTGAGATGGCTGTGCAGGATGCTGCCTATTCCATGATGACCATCATGCGAGTCCGGACTGGCCTGCTTCGGAACACTGACTTCCGTTACATGCCAGCTTCACTTCCGGGAGCGCAAGGGTATCTTCAGGCTATCTATGCTGACTCCACTCAGGAGGACTCATTCACTCGTACCACTGCCGAGATGCTCGAAGATAAGGACCGTGAGAATCGGGCCTTGAGGCTGGAGCTTTTCAACACCCGTGCTGATCATTGGGCCACATTGACTCGGTTTGCACCTGCGGTGCAAGCTGGATGTATGGATACAAGGGATCTATATCCTGTGAGATCTGCTCTGCCAGACATGGTGGATTTGTTGGAAATATGCCATAGAGGCAATAATAAAATGATTATTATATTTCCTTGTTCATGATAATTGTCTATTATTCATGCTATAATTGTATTCTCCGGAAATCGTAATACATGTGTGAATACATAGACCACAATGTGTCCCTAGTGAGCATATAGTTGACTAGCTCATTGATCAACAGATAGTCATGGTTTCCTGGCTATGGACATGGGGATGTCATTGATAACGGGATCACATCATTAGGAGAATGATGTGATGGACAAGACCCAAACCTAAGCATAGCACAAAGATCGTGTAGTTCGTTTGGTGTAGCTTTTCTGAATGTCAAGTATCATTTCCTTAGACCATGAGATTGTGCAACTCCCAGATACCGTAGGAGTGCCTTGGGTGTGCCAAACGTCACAACGTAACTAGGTGACTATAAAGGTACATTACAGGTGTCTCCAAAAGTGTCTGTTGGGTTGGCACGAATCGAGACTGGGATTTGTCACTCCGTATGACGGAGAGGTATCTCTGGGCCCACTCGGTAATGCATCATCATAATGAGCTCCATGTGATCAAGTGGTTGATCATGGGGTCATGCATTACTGTACGAGTAAAGTGACTTGTCGGTAACGAGACTGAACAAGGTATTGGGATACCGACGATCGAGTCTCGGGTAAGTAACGTACCGATTGACAAAGGGAATTGTCTACGGATTGATTAAGTCCTCGACATCGTGGTTCATGCGATGAGATCATCGAGGAGCATGTGGGAGCCAACATGGGTATCCAGATCCCGCTGTTCGTTATTGACCGGAGAGTCGTCTCGGTCATGTCTACTTGTCTCCCGAACCCGTAGGGTCTACACACTTAAGGTTCGGTGACGCTAGGGTTGTAGAGATATTAGTATGCAGCAACCCGAAAGTTGTTCGGAGTCCCGGATGAGATCCCGGACGTTACGAGGAGTTCCGGAATAGTCCGGGGGTGAAGAATTATATATAGGAAGTGTAGTTTCGGCCATCGGGAAGGATTCGGAGTCACCAGTATTGTACCGGGAGCACCGGATGGGTCCTGGGGGTCCACCGGGTGGGGCCACCCATCCCGGAGGGCCCTGTGGGCTGAAGTGGGGAGGGAACCAGCCCCTAGTGGGCTGGTGCGCCCCCCCCTTGGGCCCCCCTGCGCCTAGGGTTGGAAACCGTAGGGTGGGGGGCGCCTCCACTTGCCTTGGGGGGCAAGCCTCCCCCTTGGCCGGCGCCCCCCAAGGAGATCCCATCTCCTAGGGCCAGCGCCCCCCAAGGGGCCTATATAAAGGGGGGAGGGAGGGCAGCAACACCTCAAGTCTTGGCGCCTCCCTCTCCCCTGCTACACCTTTCCCTCTCGCAGAAGCTCAGCGAAGCCCTACTACGATCACTTCTGCATCCACCACCACGCCGTCGTGCTGCTGGATCTTCATCGACCTCTCCTTCCCCCTTGCTGGATCAAGAAGGAGGAGACGTCATCTGCTCCATACGTGTGTTGAACGCGGAGGTGTCGTCCGTTCGGCACTTGGTCATCGGTGATTTGGATCGCGGCGAGTACGACTCCATCATCCCCGTTCTCTTGAACGCTTTCGCTCGCGATCTACAAGGGTATGTAGATGCACTCTCCTCTCATTTCTAGTTGACTCCATAGATTGATCTTGGTGAAACGTAGGAATTTTTTTTTGTTTTCTGCTATGATCCCCAACAGTGGCATCATGAGCTAGGTCTATGCGTAGTTACTATGCACGAGTAGAACACAAAGTAGTTGTGGGCGTCGATATTGTCAATTTTCTTGCCGTTACTAGTCTTATCTTGATTCAGCGGCATCGTGGGATGAAGCGGCCCGGACCAACCTTACACGTACGCTTACGTGAGACCGGTTCCACCGACTGACATGCACTAGTTGCATAAGGTGGCTGGCGGGTGTCCGTCTCTCCCACTTTAGTCGGATTGGATTTGATTAACAGGGTCCTTATGAAGGGTAAATAGAAATTGGCAATTCACGTTGTGGTTTTGGCGTAGGTAAGAAACGTTCTTGCTAGAAACCTATAGCAGCCACGTAAAAACTTGCAACAACAATTAGAGGACGTCTACCTTGTTTTTGCAGCAAGTGTTTTGTGATGTGATATGGACAAAGGTTGTGATGAATGATGAATGATATATGTGATGTATGAGATGATCATGTTCTTGTAATAGGAATCACGACTTGCATGTCGATGAGTATGACAACCGGCAGGAGCCATAGGAGTTGTCTTTATTTTTGTATGACCTGCGTGTCATTGAGAAACGCCATGTAAATTACTTTACTTTATTGCTAAACATGTTAGCCATAGTAGTAGAAGTAATAGTTGGCGAGCAACTTCATGGAGACACGATGATGGAGATCATGGTGTCATGCCGGTGACAAGATGATCATGGAGCCCCAAGATGGAGATCAAAGGAGCTATATGATATTGGCCATATCATGTCACTATTATTTGATTGCATGTGATGTTTATCATGTTTTTGCATGTTGTTTACTTAGAATGACGGTAGTAAATAAGATGATCCCTCATAATAATTTCAAGAAAGTGTTCCGTCTAACTGTGCGCCGTTGCGACAGTTCGTTGTTTCGAAGCACCACATGATGATCGGGTGTGATAGATTCCAACGTTCACATACAACGGGTGTAAGACAGATTTACACACGCAATACACTTAGGTTGACTTGACGAGCCTAGCATGTACAGACATGGCCTCGGAACACAGAAGACTGAAAGGTCGAGCATGAGTCGTATAGAAGATGACTGGAGGGATGTCTATCTAAGTGGGAGTTCATTGAATAATTTGATTAGACGAACTTAATTATCATGAACTTAGTCTAAAATCTTTACAATATGTCTTGTAGATCAATGGCCAACGTTTTCCTCAACTTCAAGGTGTTCCTAGCACTACTAGGAAAAGGCCTACTAATGGCGCACCTAATTTGGCCATTAATGGCGCATTAGTGGTGCGCCATTAGTGCCACGCCATTAGTATATTTTACTAATGGAGCACCACAGGTGCGCCATTAGTATCTGGTATACTAATGGCGCACCTTGGATCCGCCATTAGTTTATACAACAGTGCGCCATTAGTATGCCTCCCAGGGGGCCATGTATACCCAGGTGCTTTGGCATACTAATGGCGCACAACAACAAGATGCGCCATTAGTAACTTCGGCATACTAATGGCGCACTGTTTAGTGATGCGCCATTAGTATCCTTTGGCATACTAATGGCACACTGTGATGTGATGCGCCATTAGTATGAATATTTGGTTTTTTTATTTTTTAATTTTCTGTTTTTTGCACAGGTTACAAAATATACAATTGGACAAAATATAGACAGCACACATCAACAACAGATTCATCGAATACAATAGAAGATTAGTCTCTGAATACAATTCATCATATTAGTCTCCGAATACAATTCATCATATTAGTCTCTGAATTGAAAAGACCGAAGAAAGATAGAACATTATATTACAAGTCTCGAGACCGCGAGTAGCGAGTTTGTCTTCACATTACAAGTCGATATCGATCATCTAAACTACCATCACATAGAAGAGAGCTGCGGTCATCACGATGAGCATCATCACGATGAAACTCGTCTTCATCCGGTTCCTCCAGCGCTCCCTCCCCTCTCCCGCTAGATAGTGGGCGTATCTAGATTCGGCCTCGGCCCTAGTGGTGTACCCTTTGTAACTCTTACCGCTGAATCGGTGAACCTGTATCCGACACTCCTCCCAGTCGTCGTAGACTCCGGGAACCTTACCCTTGTACACGACATACGACAGCATCGCTATGCACTAGCCAAACGAAATGTTAGTACCAATTCACAGACAATACATAAGCAATATATAAGTATGCAACAGAACAATCGGAAGAGAAAAGCAAGACATTAATAGCATCGATTACATCTAAGTTGAACGACTCTCGAAACCAAAGAGACATACTACAAGTTCATTAAAGTTTAATTACAACATGAGCCAATCGATGTTTCAGAACTAGACACAGCATCACTGCTTTCGACTCGACTCAAGGGACCGGAGCATGGATGAAGCCGCCGTCTATCGTGGCAGTCATGAAATAACGGTCGTTGTCAGCCTACATTTGTAGCATTGTGTCGATGTCACTGTTGGACGGTTGATTTCTGAGGTAGAACTGCCCCAAGGTACGAAGGACATCTTGATGGATGATTTCTGCAAAATCTGACTGGATGCGAAAGAATTCTTGTCTAATGTCCGCGTCCTGGATTGCCGACACGCTCGCGGCCCAATCTCTGAGTTTACTCGGTAGCATAAGTTGATGATGGTCCCGTACGATCGCCCGCATGTGATGGATGGCGTAGTAGGCACCCTTCTGACCGCCAGGCGGCTGCTTGACGTAGCAGAACGTCGTATTGTGGGAGAACACGTGCTTGCCATACTTACAAATAGGCCTGGTGAAGGTGCCTCCAGATTTGGCGTAGCCGGGGAGAACATCATCAAGAACCTTCTTGACATTTGTGTAGTCTACGTTCGACTAACGGTCCGGGTCGAAATACGTGGCCATGGAATATTTGGGGCTTAGGAGGATGAGCGTGCAATGTGTGTCACTGCAGAAAACACGGAATGTTAAAAGAAAATCGATCGAAATCTAAGAATTCATATGTTACGGGGCGGTTGAGGGGAGGACTTACTCGGGAAAGTAAGGCACGAGGAAGTTATCCTTATCTTGGTTTGCCAGAATGACGCCTTCGAGGTAAGAACTCGCGACTTGCCGGTCCCCAGCGCTGCCCAAGATCTTGGCACGCATGTAGAAGGGGTCGACTACCACGATGTTCGGGGTCTTGTCGCGAATGATCCGCATCTCCATACTCAGCGAAAATAGCCGAACGAAGGTGTAGTGCAGCGGATGAAGGTTCAACATAGCATGGATGTCATCAAACCGCAGGACGGTCGTACCCCCATGGAGTTATCCACAAAGCCCTTGCCCTCTGGCACCTTGGCCGCGAAAACCGGGTATGCCATATCCTTCTCTCTGAGACGCCGCTTCTCCAAAGAAAGAACACTGTCATGCAGACTCCGCATAGCACCGGTTGCAGCATCGAGCATATTTCTCGGTAGCATCGGCCTACCCGCCACATGCAGCCTCCTCATTAAATCCTTAGGTGAAGGTGGCCCGTCCTGAGCACGGATCGTACTCGGTGCCGGCTGGCCCGCACCCTTGTTAGTCTTTCTTTTGCGTGCCTTCTTCTTCTCCTGTAATGGGACCGAGTTCTGCTCACAGACCGCCTTCTTGAGTGTGTTGGGGCTGATAATATTTCACACCTCACCTATCTGAGGCTCGGTGAAGTCGGCAGCTGGAGGCGTCTCCTGAGAGCTGAACTGCAGACGACGCCTATTGCAACTTGGCTTCTCCGCGGTACCAGCTAGATCGCGCACGTCTTTTGTTGGGTTGGGTTCTTGAGAAGGAGGCCCCATGAAGTAGCCACCGTACCCATGATCGGCAAAGTACTGATCGACGTTGGCAAATGTATCGTCGTCGTCGTCGTTCTGATCCTGTGCCATATGCATGTTTGGATCCAGTGGCATAGGGATGTCCGGCACCGTTGCGGCAGTCTTGCCATGGGGCCGACTTGGCGCCGACATGACTGGCGGTGTTGTCTTTGGGTTGGTGTCCCCCGCCCCCAAACAAATCTAGCTCTTCGGCCAAAGCAGGGTCCAGCTCAGGCAGGCGCTGAGGGTCATCACGTCATCATCGTCGGCCCCGATGGGTCGAAACGGAGGTAACAACTCGTCGCAGCCTGGCAACACCCGAACCAGTTGAACCCTAAACTAGTTGGGTGGCATCTGGGTACCGTGGAACAAGGGTTTGCCTGGTTGAACGATTTTGCCCTTGGCGACATCGACCAACTCGTTGTTCACGAAGTGCAGGAGAGTGCACGGAACGTCGGCGGCACCCTGCGAAAACATGTAGGGCATCAGGGATGCCCAGTCAAAGGCAAGGAGATGAAGTCCTCGGCCGAGAGAGGCTTAATTAGTTACCGTGATGATGGCGTCGAGCTCGGCTAATGTCGAGGCACCGCCAACGGCGGGCGTGCAGTTGACGGAGGGGCCGCTTGTTGCAGAGGTGCCGGCCGGCGTACACCTGGGTGCATTAAGCTCCCGTGCCGACGTCGGAGACACGAATGCCGCCTCCACCGGAGACACCAATGGCCCCGCCATCGCGTTCTGCGAGTTGGTGGCCGTGAAGCTAGGAATCGAGGGCGGCCCCTGTTGGCCGCCCGCAATCCACGCACTAATCCCCTGGATCAAGGTAGGCACAATGGCGGTGATCGTCGCTCTGAGTTGTTGTTGCACTTGCTCTTGGAAAATCTCTGGAATCCGCGCCACCTGTGCCCTGAGTTCTTGAACCTCGCGCGCCTGGCTTTCTGAGCTGGTCTTTTTCTCCTTTTGCCCACCAGTGTTATAGTATGACGACCATTTTGTCGACAAGCCTTTGCCGGCCACACGACCAGTTGACGTCGGCTTACTGAGCTTATCCTTGTTCTTCATTACATTCAACGCCCTATTTAGAGTGGTGTCCCAAGGGTTGCTCTTAGTCGACCCCGCGCTACTGCTTTCAGTCGCCTGCGGAAGGAATGTTAACCATTTAGAAATTTGGCTTCATTAATTAGAATGCAACCATATGTAGCTAATTACGAGGGGGTGTATTCCTTACCAAAACAAGCTCAAGCGCCCTGGTCTTCGGATCCGTGGTAAGCTCCTTTGTTTTCGGGTCCTTCTTGTACCGGGCCCTAACAAAGTTCCTGGTCTGCTTGTCACCGTATTTATCGAAGAGGGGCGGTAGGCCTTGCTCGGCACGGTCCACCTCCTCCTTGTCCCATATAGGCTCCGCCACTCTGTAACCGCCGGGACCGAGTGTGTGTTCCCCTAAGTTCAGCTCCCGCATTTCTTTCCCCCACTTACTTGATTCGGAGTTTTCAGTGCTCGAGCAATTGATCTTGAAGTCGTTGTAGCCATCTTCGGTGATCGAAGGATTTTTCTCCTTGATCTTCTCATAACTCTCACCTTTCTCGATCATTCTCTTCACATTGCTTTTCCAAGTAGACAGGGCCTTGCTCATCTTCGTGAGGGCAGCATTGTTCACTTTATTCCCTTTGAGGCTTGTGTTTTCAAATTCAACGGGGAACTTGTATCGTTCATGCAGCTTCCTGAAGAGGAGGTTGCGCAAATTCCCTCGGTCAGGATGCCTCAGGTTCTCGGTGTTGATCGAGATGGTGCTCCGGAGAATGCACCCGAGCTGAAGCGAGTACCCCTTGACTATTCGTTCGGGCGCCGTTGGATTCCTATCGGAGTGCACTTCAGTAACTTCCTCCTTGAGGGTGCGGAGCACGGTCGGGCGCCGGTCCTTCCGTTGCCTCTTCGGTTGGCTGCCATCTGTGCGTGGCTGCCATCATCAGTGGTGGCATCCTCGGCGGCACCATCAGTGGTGGCATCAGTGGGGTCATCCTCGGCGGTACCACCAGTGGTCTCAGGATCGATGGGGAAGGCGGCGTCCTCATACAAGTGAGGTTGTTCCTCCATCTCCCGAGACAGCTCCCAGAATGCCTTGACGCCCGAACCCCCGGCCTCATCGTTGTTGGCCATGTTTCTCTCTAAATAGGAACAAAGTTTGGTCCAAAAGTTGGTTATTGTCAAGGAACAAGATCATGGTCTCATCATTTAGGGTTTGTCGACACCGAGGCATCCTAAAAGCTAAGCTTTTATCATTGAGGGTTTTTCGGCGCCGAGGCACCCTAAAAGCCTAAGCTTTCATCATTTCGGTTTTTATCGACACCGAGGCACCCTAAAAGCCATGCATTAGTCACAAGTACGCCGGGGCACTTGATCCTACTTAATTAAGTACTAAGATACCCCGGCCCATGCATTAGTCACAAGTACCCCATATGTCCTATTTTTAGCAAAGTCATGCTAAAATTCACGGAAAATTTCAGCATGACCTTTGCTGAAAATAGGACATATGGAGTACCCGAATTTGCCGGAACGGAAGTTAATCGACATTCCGGCAAACTCAAGGGCCTCTCAGGTGGACAAGGCAAAAAAGGCCTCCATCACAACATGGAAAATACATTGGCATGTGAAGAGGTGAAACAATATATGCATCTCCAAGCAGTATCATTCAACATTTTGGACAAACCACTACAAGCAACATGAGACACTGAAAACAATTGCTACCAATGAATCTACACTTCTATAAGAAAATAAATCAGAAACTTAGTCTGTCATCATTAGGCAGCCACCATTAGTTATTCCATTATGTTAAAGCAGAAATAGAAAAATAGACTGAAAACACTAAAATCAGAAACAAATCCAACTGTACAGGCCAATGCATATAGGAAAAGTGAGTGGTTGAACTTCATTTTTTTCAAGTTTTCTTGGGTGTATGTGGTGTGCTCTAATTTGTTTTGAAAAGTGAACCTGCTGTACTGGCCAATGCATATAGGAAAAGTGAACCTGCTGTACAGGCCAATGCATATAGGAAAATTAAGTCATGGAGAGTTGTTCATGATGTTCCTTGCCTTTTTTGTCGAACAAACTTGATGCTTAAATTTTGGGTCTGAACATCAAGGATTACTTTGTACTAGTTTACAGAGACGGGGCAGAACAGTTACTTGTTGTATATATATTGCAATGTTTCTCCAATTTATCAGCTCTTAGTCATAGTAGTACAATATACTTGGTGTATTTATGGGTCCACTTGGCATGAAGGATCTTGATCAAATTGAGAATCAAACAGAAATATCAGGTCAAAGATGGCAAAAAACTTGTTACATAAGGTAAGGTTCAACAGCTTCAGAACTTTTTCTGTGATACAAATACTGCTTCAGTTTAAGAACATGTCTTAGTTTTGAATTCTCTTAGTGAAAACCTACTTCAGAGCATCTAAATGGTGATGTATCCAGTGTAGTTAGGATTTAGCTCAACTTTTAAGAAAAAAAATTCTATAGAGTTAGGTTCACTATATATGAAAGTGTTGTTAGTGGTTCTTCCTTGCTTATGTTCACACTCAATTTTTGCTCATACAACACAAATGCATTTGGTGCATGAATTGAGCCAGTGCACCTGATACGTTTACACTCTACCATAGCCATCCGTCAAAAAATTGACAGTTACACCAAGACAGATAAATGGCTCTCTAAACACTCCATTCCTAACCTGATATGAGCATACAACGATCGGCCAGTATAAAGTGAGGCTTTTTGGCTCCCGGGCTCCATGAAGCCCGAATTTTATTAAAAATTGACCTTCTAAGTTTCAGAAACATCTGAGAATATACACAAGTACTTATAGATGTATACTAGATGTGTGTAAAATTTCATTATGAAGTCAGTTTTCATGTGAGTTGTACAAAAAAAATCATGTACTTCTATAGAGAATAGTACATGTGCTAGAAATACATGATTTTGTTAGTATTGCCTAGCTCGCACATTTGTGTATTTTACAGCCAAATGGTATAAATCCATAGGTATGTGTGCATTTTTTAGAATTTTTTGAAACCTTAAAATTAACTTTGAAAAATATCAAATTTCAGGCTCCATGTAGCTCGAGCTCCATTAGCAATTTCTATGGATAATATTACATACAAATATGACTTCGTTTGGTGCCTAGTCAACCGTCATGTGGATCTTACATGTCAGCAAGATGTGTCAAGACAATTTAAATTGGGATGTCTTCCAGAAATGTATATCTACCGGGCAAAAATTGGAGACAGAAATAAGTCTAGGACAACAAAATTTAGCAACTTCAAATTGACCCATATTCTTTGCAACTTAAGCAACAAAGTTAATTCCAATAAAGGAACTTGTCTATGAAACTTGTATTAAACTTCTTACATGGAAGGAAATATATGGAGTTTTCCAGAAAAATAAATGCATCATGGACGGTGGTGTGGGGGAGAGGAGGAGGGGGAGCTCAAGGGGGCGGTGGTTTGGACGGGGCGACGAGGTGGGGCGACGAGGTCCGGGTGGTGGTGGTGCGACGAGGTCCGGGTGGTGGTGGTGCTCCGGCGGCGGTGGTGTGGACGGGGAGAGTGGCGCCGAGGAGACGAGGACGACGGGCGGCAGGGCGGCGGCGTCGCGGCGTCGGGGAGTCGGGGCGGAGATGAGGACGACGGGGCGGCGTCGGGGCGGCGTCGAGGCAGCGGGGCAGCGGCGTCAGGAGAGGAGAGGGGAAGGGGATCGAGGGTGAGGGCGAGGGAGAGAGAGGGGATAGGTTTGGGCCGGGGATAGGAGAGGGGAAGGGGATCGAGGGCGAGGGCACAATACTAATGGCGCACCACCCCTCGGTGCGCCATAAGTACATCCATACTAATGGAGCACCTCACCCTGGTGCGCCGTTAGTAAATTTTTTTGATTTCTGCTCGAGCCAACAGGTTATCTTCCACCTGACCTGATCCACACCAAGTTCCCTCTACTAGCTCGACTAGTCAGCAGCCAGTTCTCACACCAGGAGGTCCTGGGTTCGATTCCCAGGCTCCACAATTTTTTTTATGCATTTAAAATGCTGTTTGATACTTATTTGTGTTTAAATATGTCCAAACTTGTTTAAATCATAACAATAATATTTTTTTATAAGACAATAATATTTTTTTAAAAAATATCATCAAACAGTAATGCCGGTGGAGCGGGGGAGGGTGCACGGGGTGCGGGGGGTCGGCGGCGGTGGTTGAGTAGGGGAGGGGTGCGGGGGGTCGGCGGCGGCGGTTGAGTAGGGGAATCGAGGGTGCGGGGGGTCGGCGGCAGCGGCCGGTGGACCGGGGGGTGCTCGGCAGCGAGGGGGATAGCGATCGAGATGGAGGGGGATCGAGATCGAGTGTCCATGAAATTTAGAAATATTCATGATAGTTCAAAAAGTGCCCATGAAATACAATCAAGAAATGAAGGCTACGATTTAAATACAATTGATCTTAGGTAGGGTGGTCCTGCTTCTTCTTGTGGTGTATGCTGCTACTTCATCATCGTCGTCATGTTCGATCCTCGGGTCGCCGTACTTGTCGAAGTCTTGCTCGTTGGCTACTCCATCCATTCCGATGATCTTCCTTTTGCCTCTCCTCACGACAAAACGACTGGGCTTTGACGGGTCGGTAATGAAGAAGCATTGGTCCACTTGGGAAGCCAGTACCCATGGCTCATTTTTCGCGGTGACGTTTGCGCCCGCGGTCTTGGATTTGGCTTCGGGTATAACCATGGTGGTGAAATACCGGTCTTCTTTTAGGACGCTCTTCGCCCATCTGACACAGAACATCGGGACCTTCTCTCCAGCGTAGCTCAGCTCCCAGATCTCCTCGATCCTTCCGTAGTATCTGTCCTTGCCGTTACCGGTGTAGGATTTCATCATTACCCCGGAGTTCTGATAACCATCGCTCTTCATGTCCTTGGCCTCGGTGTAGAATGTGTAGCCATTGATATCGTACGCCTCATAGGTCATTAGGTTGTGCTCGGCGCCCTGTGACAAGGCGAATATGAGTTGTTCTTCCACGGAAGAATCCTCATGTAAAGGGTACGACAGAAGCTTCTGCTTGAACCAACGCGTGAAACATGAGTTGTGCTCTTTGAGTATATCTCCGTCCGTCCTTTGTTTGCCTCGGTCATTGTACGTCTTCTTAATAAAGGTTTTGTGCTCTACCACCCAAGGATCGACCACGTCTATGTGTTGTAGCGCGACTAGGTTTGCTCTTTCAAAGTCGGCGAGTCGACCCTCGAAGTCGACATGCATTTCGCGGCGACCCTCACGGTGACCCCATCCAGCGAGCCTGCCGAGGTGCCTGTTGACGGGCAGACCAACGGGGTTCTCGATGCCTAAATAATTCGTGCAGTAGGAGATGCACTCTTCGGTCAGAAAGCCCCTGGCTATGCTTCCCTCTGGACGTGACATGTTGCGAACGTATCCTTTGATGACACCATTCATCCTTTCGAATGGCATCATGCTGTGCAGGAACGTCGGCCCGAGTTGGATGATATCGTCCACGATATGGACCAGCAGATGCACCATAACCTCGAAGAATGCGGTCGGGAAGTACATCTCAAGCTCGCATAGTATCACCACGATCTCTTCCTGTAGCCTTCTGAGTTGCCTCACACCAACAGACTTCCGAGAGATGACGTCGAAAAAGTTGCACAGGCCAAATAGCGTTTCACGGACGTGTGCGTCCATGATCCCACGGATTGCAACTGGAAGTATCTGCGTCATCAGCACGTGACAGTCGTGAGACTTCATCCCGCTGAACGTCAGCTTCGCTGGGTCTAGGTATCTGCTTATCTTCCCCGCGTAACCGTAAGGAAGATTTACTCCCACGAGGCAGGTGAAAAACTGCTTGATCTCCTCCTGACTTAGAGTGAAGCACGCGGGAGGGTAGTCATTTCCTGTCTTCTTGGCCTTTTTGCCTTTGCGACGACTTTTGGTGTCCTACTTCGCCTCATCATCATCATCATCATCATCATCATCATCATCATATATAGCGTGAAGCTCCTGCCTGATACCCATTGATTTCAAGTCTGCCCTTGCTTTCGGCCCATCTTTGGTCCTCTCTGGCATGTTGAGCAGGGTACCAAGCAGACTCTCGCACACGTTCTTCGTGATATGCATGACATCAAGGCTGTGAGGCACACGGTGGATCTTCCAGTACGGCAAGTCCTAGAAAATAGACCTTGTTTTCCATACCTTCAGCAGCGGCTCTGGCGCCTTTCGCTTCCTTCCCGGCTCTGGCGGCTTTTGCTTCTTTCCCGGCTTGGGCAGTCTTTCCAATTTTTCAACAGCTCGTCTATTTCCTCGCCGCTCCTCGTACGCGGGCGTCCTCGGGGTTCGGTTTCACCATCGAACAGATCCTTGCATTTTCTCCATGGGTCATCATCGCGAAGCCACCTTCGATGTCCCATGAACACAGTTTTCAAAGACCCGGGATCTTTATCTAGCTGGCGATACGTTGTGTCATCCATGCACCTGACGCATCCAGAAAATCCATGGACCACCTGCCCCGCGACATATCCGTAACCGAGATAGTCGTGCACCGTCGTGAGCAGCGCGGCTCTCATAGGGAAATATTCTTTCTCTGCGGCGTCCCACGTATTGGCTGGCGTTTTCCACAGCGTGTCAAGCTCCTCTTTCAGCAGCCCCAGATACAGATTGATATCGTTCCATGGTTGTTTCGGTCCTTCAATTAGCATACTCATGTGAATGTACTTCCTCTTCATGCACAACCAGGTGGGAAGGTTGTACATCCACACAAACACAGGCCAGGTGCTATGTTTGCTTCTCTGGCTGCCAAACGGATTGACTCCATCGGTGCTCGCGCCCAGCACGATGTTCCTTGGATCGTTCCCAAATTCTGGGTCTTCGAAGTTCAATGCTTGCCACTGGCTCGCATCCTTAGGGTGACTCAGCATCTTCTCGCTTCTTCTCCTCCCTATCCGCGTGCCAACGCAGGAGCTTTGCTACCTTAGGGTCCGCGAAATACCGCTGCAGACGAGGAGTGATCGGAAAGTACCACACCACTTTTCGAGGAGCTTTCTTCCTCTTCTTGTATCGAGTGATGCCGCACACCGGACATATGGTAGACTCCGCGTGCTCGTCCTGATAAATGATGCAATTGTTCATGCACACATGGTATTTCACGTGCGGTAAATCCAGAGGACACACGATTTTCTTCGCCTCCTCCAAACTGGTCGGGCACTTGTTCCCCTTGGGAAGACATTCGTGCTAGAATGACATGTTCTCGTCAAAGCATGCGTCGGTCATTTTGTGTTTTACCTTCATCTCCAGAGCAATGAGCGTTACTTTCAGGCGGGTATCCTCGGGCCTGCATCCTTCATACAATGGAGTAACCGCGTCTAACTCAAGTTGATCCATCTTGGCTTTCTCTTGGGCGGCAGCTCTTGCGTTATCCGTCTGCTTGAGAAGCAGCTCTTGAATATGAGGGTCCTGCACCCAGCCCATCGATGGTCCAGCGTCATCTGCTCCGCCGGCATCATCATCTTCATGATCATGACTGTGTACAGCATCACCGTCGTGATCATCTCCTGGGGATTCTTCGTCTTCTCGCCCGCCCGAGCTGTGATGGTTGTCTTGCTGCCCTTCCTCATTTCTTGACCGGCCCCCATGGATGACTTCGTAGTCATCTTCATCACCTTGCCATCGATAGCCATCCATGAAACCACGCAAGAGCAGGTGGTCCCGCACCTGCCCGGATTCCGGGTCCGCAATAAGGCTCTTCAGCTTGCATCTTCGACACGGACATCTTATCTCCGTCTCGTTCTTTTGAAGCATCTCGGCCTTCGCGGACCTCAAAAACCTATTCACGATGTCTTCGGTCATCGTGCGGACCATGGTCGCCTGCGGGGTAGAGCAAAACGATATTTTAGAACCAAGAAAAAATTTGGCTTGACTTTCCCTAAAAATAGGACCAAAAAGAATGCTTAATCCCAAAATTCTCGCCGAAACGGAAATGAATCAACATTCCGGCAAAATATTGGCAACTATCGCATTTCAAATACCGGTACACCTCCAAAAACAAACACATATGCAACACCACAAACATATGCAACACCACGAACATACATAGATCTAGCTAGGCCATAAAAAGTGCATGTGCACATTGTTGTAGGGGAACAGCATAAATATAGCTTCCCCACTTACTTACCTATCAAAACAAGGTAATTTAACCACTTAAATTGAATGAATCTATGGTGGAAATGAGGTGAAAAAGAGGAGGCACCTGAGACAAGGAGGAGGTGGAGAGAATGAAGTGGGGAGAAAGTGAGTGTGGGTAGGAGAGGCTGTCCAAAATATCTTGTTGCTGCCCACTTACTAATGGCGCACCAACTCTAAATTCGCCATTAGTAGTCCAGGTTACTAATGGCGCACCTTCTGGTGGTGCGCCATTAGTAGTTTTGCAAAAAAACATACTAATGGCGCACGGTCTAACAGTGCGCCATTAGTAGTTTTGCAAAAAAAGGAATAAAAAATATAATAAAAAAACAACATTAGTGGCGCACTTTCCGACAGGTGCGCCATTACTAGTTACAACTAGTAATGGCGCACTGTGTCCGGATGCGCCATTAGTATGTTTGGACAGGCGCACTAGTTCAAAAAAAATTTGATACTAATGGCGCACCCTGGGCCAGGAGCGCCATTAGTAGTTTCAGCTCTAATGGCGTATCAGAAGGTGGTGCGCCATTAGTATATACTAATGGCGCACCTCTTGTCTGGTGCGCCATTAGTGTCAATCCCATCTATAGCCCTTTTTCTAGTAGTGTAGAGAAAACCAAGCTGAAAGACGATGGCAGAAACTATACGGACTGGGTCCGGAACCTGAGGATCATCCACATAGCTTCCAAGAAAGATTATGTCCTAGAAGCACCGCTAGGTGACGCACCCGTCCCACAGAACCAAGACGTTGTGAACGCTTGGCAGAGATGTGCTGATGATTACTCCCTCATTCAGTGCGGCATGCTTTACAGCTTAGAACCAGGGCTCCAAAAGCGTTTTGAGTGACACGGAGCATATGAGATGTTCGAAGAGCTGAAAATGGTTTTCCAAGCTCATGCCCGGGTCGAGAGATATGAAGTCTCCAACAAGTTCTTCAGCTGTAAGAGGGAGGAAAATAGTTCTGTCAGTGAGCACATACTCAAAATGTCTGGGTTGCATAACTGCTTGACTCAGCTGGGAGTTAATCTCCCGGATGACCCGGTCATTGACAGAATCCTTCAGTCGCTTCCACCAAGATACAAGAGCTTTGTGATGAACTTCAATATGCAGGGGATGGAAAAGACCATTCCTGAAGTATTCAATGCTGAAATCAGCGGAGGTAGAAATCAAAAAGGAACATCAAGTGTTGATGGTGAATAAAACCACTAAGTTCAAGAAAGGCAAGGGTAAGAAGAACTTCAAGAAGGATGGCAAGGGAGTTGCCGCGCCCGGTAAGCAAGCTGCCGGGAAGAAGCCAAAGAATGGACCCAAGCCCAAGACTGAGTGCTTTTATTGCAAGGGAAGTGGTCACTGGAAGCGGAACTACCCCAAATACTTAGCAGACAAGAAGGCCAGCATCACGAAAGGTATATGTGATATACATGTAATTGATGTGTACCTTACCAGTACTCGTAGTAGCTCCTTGGTATTTGATACCGGTGCGGTTGCTCACATTTGTAACTCAAAGCAGGAGCTGCGGAATAAGCGGAGACTGGCAAAGGACGAGGTGACGATGCGCGTCAGGAATGGTTCCAAGGTCGATGTGATCACCATCGGCGCGCTACCTCTACATTTACCTACGGGATTAGTTTTAAACCTCAATAATTGTTATTTAGTGCCAGCTTTGAGCATGAACATTGTATCAGGATCTCGTTTAATACGAGATGGCTACTCATTTAAATCCGAGAATAATGGTTGTTCTATTTATATGAGAGATATGTTTTATGGTCATGCTCCGATGGTGAATGGTTTATTCTTAATGAATCTCGAGCGTATTGCTACACATATTCATAGTGTGAATACCAAAAGATGTAAGGTTGATAATGATAGTCCCACATACTTGTGGCACTGCCGCCTTGGTCACATAGGTGTCAAACGCATGAAGAAGCTCCATGCAGATGGACTTTTAGAGTCTCTTGATTACGAATCATTTGACACGTGCGAACCATGCCTCATGGGTAAAATGACCAAGACTCCATTCTTAGGAACAATGGAGCAAGCAACCAACTTATTGGAAATCATACATACTGATGTGTGCGGTCTAATGAGTGTTGAGGCTCGTGGTGGCTATCGTTATGTTCTCACCCTCACTGATGACTTGAGTAGATATGGGTATGTCTACTTAATGAAACACAAGTCTGAGACCTTTGTAAAGTTCAAGGAATTTCAGAGTGAGGTTGAGAATCAATGTGACAGGAAAATCAAGTTCTTGCGATCAGATCGTGGGGGAGAATACTTGAGTCACGAATTTGGCACACACTTAAGAAAATGTGGAATAGTTTCACAACTCACGCCGCCTGGAACACCTCAGCGTAATGGTGTGTCCGAACGTCGTAATCGCACTCTATTAGATATGGTGCGATCTATGATGTCTCTTACCGATTAACCGCTATCATTTTGGGGCTATGCTTTAGAGACTGCCGCATTCACTTTAAATAGGGCTCCATCGAAATCCATTGAGATGACACCGTATGAATTATGGTTTAGGAAGAAACCTAAGCTGTCGTTTCTAAAAGTTTGGGGATGCACCTGAAAAGCTCGAACCCAAGTTGGAAAAATGCGTCTTCATAGGATACCCTAAAGAAACTGTTGGGTATACCTTCTACCTCAGATCCGAAGGCAAGATCTTTGTTGCCAAGAATGGGTCCTTTCTAGAGAAAGAGTTTCTCTCGAAAGAAATAAGTGGGAGGAAGGTAGAACTTGATGAAGTATTACCTCTTGAACCGGTAAGTGGCGCAGCTCAAGAAAATGTTCCTGAGGTGCCTGCACCGACTAGAGAGGAAGTTGATGATGATGATCATGAAACTTCAGATCAAGTTGCTATTGAACTTCGTAGGTCCACAAGGACACATTCCGCACCAGAGTGGTATGGCAACCCTGTCTTGGAAATCATGTTGTTAGACAACGGTGAACCTTCAAACTATGAAGAAGCGATGGCGGGCCCGGATTCCGACAAATGGCTGGAAGCCATGAAATCCGAGATAGGATCCATGTATGAAAACGAAGTATGAACTTTGACTGACTTGCCCGTTCATCGGCGCGCCATAGAAAATAAATGGATCTTTAAGAAGAAGACAGACGCGGATGGTAATGTGACCATCTATAAAGCTCGGCTTGTCGCTAAGGGTTATCGACAAGTTCAAGGGGTTGACTATGATGAGACTTTCTCACCTGTAGCGAAGCTGAAGTCCGTCCGAATCATGTTAGCAATTGCCGCATTCTATGATTATGAGATATGGAAAATGGACGTCAAAACGGCATTCCTTAATGGTTTCCTTAAGGAAGAATTATATATGATGCAGTCGGAAGGTTTTGTCGATCCTAAGAATGCTGACAAGGTGTGAAAGCTCCAACGCTCGATTTATGGGCTGCTGCAAGCATCTCGGAGTTGGAACATTCGCTTTGATGAGATGATCAAAGCGTTTGGGTTTATGCAGACTTATGGAGAAGCCTGCATTTACAAGAAAGTGAGTGGGAGCTCTGTAGCATTTCTCATATTGTATGTGGATGACATACTGCTGATGGGAAATGATATAGAATTCTTGGAAAGCATAAAGGCCTATTTGAACAAGTGTTTATCAATGAAGGACCTTGGAGAAGCTACTTATATATTAGGCATCAAGATCTATAGAGATAGATCGAGACGCCTCATTGGTCTTTCACAGAGTACATACCTTGACAAGATATTGAAGAAGTTCAAAATGGATCAGTCAAAGAAGGGGTTCTTGCCTGTATTGCAAGGTACGAGATTGAGCTTGGCTCAATGCCCGACCACGGCAGAAGATAGAGAAAAGATGAGTGTTGTCCCCTATGCCTCAGCCATAGGGTCTATCATGTATGCTATGCTGTGTACCAGACCTGATGTAAACCTTGCCGTGAGTTTGGTAGGAAGGTACCAAAGTAATCCCGGCATGGAACACTGGAAAGTGGTCAAGAATATCCTGAAGTACCTGAAAAGGACCAAGGAAATGTTTCTCATTTATGGAGGTGACGAAGAGCTCGTCGTAAAGGGTTACGTCGATGCTAGCTTCGACACAGATCTGGATGACTCTAAGTCACAAACCGGATACGTGTATATTTTGAATGGTGGGGCAGTAAGCTAGTGCAGTTGCAAGCAAAGCGTTGTGGCGGGATCTACATGTGAAGCGGAGTACATGGCAGCCTCGGAGGCAGCACACGAAGCAGTCTGGGTGAAGGAGTTCATTACCGACCTAGGAGTCATACCCAATGCGTCGGGCCCGATGACTCTCTTCTGTGACATCACTGGAGCTATTGCCGTTGTCAAGGAGCCCAGGTTTCACAAGAAGACCAGGCATATCAAGCATTGCTTCAACTCCATTCGTGAAAGTGTTCAAAATGGAGACAGAGAAATTTGTAAAGTACATACGGACCTGAATGTGGCAGATCCGTTAACTAAACCTCCCCCTACAGCAAAACATGATCAACACCAGGATTCCATGGGTGTTCGATTCATCACAATGTAACTAGATGATTGACTCTAGTGCAAGTGGGAGACTGTTGGAAATATGCCCTAGAGGCAATAATAAAATGATTATTATATTTCCTTGTTCATGATAATTATCTATTATTCATGCTATAATTGTATTATCCGGAAATCGTAATACATGTGTGAATACATAGACCACAATGTGTCCCTAGTGAGCCTCTAGTTGACTAGCTCGTTGATCAACAGATAGTCATGGTTTCCTGGCTATGGACATGGGGATGTCATGGATAACGGGATCACATCATTAGGAGAATGATGTGAAGGACAAGACCCAAACCTAAGCATAGCACAAAGATCGTGTAGTTCGTTTTTTGTAGCTTTTCTGAATGTCAAGTATCATTTCCTTAGACCATGAGATTGTGCAACTCCCGGATACCGTAGGAGTGCCTTGGGTGTGCCAAACGTCACAACGTAACTGGGTGACTATAAAGGTACATTACAGGTGTCTCCAAAAGTGTCTGTTGGGTTGGCACGAATCGAGACTGGGATTTGTCACTCCGTATGATGGAGAGGTATCTCTGGGCCCACTCGGTAATGCATCATCATAATGAGCTCAGTGTGATCAAGTGGTTGACCACGGGATCATGCATTACTGTACGAGTAAAGTGACTTGCCGGTAACGAGACTGAAGGTATTGGGATACCGACGATCGAGTCTCGGGCAAGTAACGTACCGATTGACAAAGGGAATTGTATACGGATTGATTAAGTCCTCGACATCATGGTTCATCCGATGAGATCATCGAGGAGCATGTGGGAGCCAACATGGGTATTCAGATCCCGCTGTTGGTTATTGACCGGGGAGTCATCTCGGTCATGTCTGCTTGTCTCCCGAACCCGTAGGGTCTACACACTTAAGGTTCGGTGACGCTAGGGTTGTAGAGATATTAGTATGCAGCGACCCGAAAGTTGTTTGGAGTCCCGGATGAGATCTCGGACGTCATGAGGAGTTCTGGAATGGTCCGGAGGTGAAGAATTATATATAGGATGTGTAGTTTCGGCCATCGGGAAGGAATCGGAGTCACCTGTATTGTACCGGGACCACCGGATGGGTCCCGGGGATCCACCGGGTGGGGCCACCCATCCCGGAGGGCCCTGTGGGCTGAAGTGGGGAGGGAACCAGCCCCTAGTGGGCTGGTGCGCCCCCCCCCTTGGGCCCCCCCTGCGCCTAGGGTTGGAAACCCTAGGGTGGGGGGCGCCTCCACTTGCCTTGGGGGGCAAGCCTCCCCCTTGGCCGCCGCCCCCCCAAGGAGATCCCATCTCCTAGGGCCGGCGCCCCCCCAAGGGGCCTATATAAAGGGGGGGGAGGGAGGGCAGCAACACCTCAAGTCTTGGCGCCTCCCTCTCCCCTGCTACACCTCTCCCTGTCGCAGAAGCTCGACGAAGCCCTGCTGCGATCACTGATGCATCCACCACCACGCCGTCGTGCTGCTGGATCTTCATCAACCTCTCCTTCCCCCTTGCTGGATCAAGAAGGAGGAGACGTCATCCGCTCCGTACGTGTGTTGAACGGGAGGTGTCGTCCATTCGGCACTTGGTCATCGGTGATTTGGATCAGTGCTAGTACGACTCCATCATCCCCGTTCTCTTGAATGCTTCCGCTCGCGATCTACAAGGGTATGTAGATGCACTCTCCTCTCGTTGCTAGTTGACTCCATTGATTGATCTTGGTGAAACGTAGGATTTTTTTTATTTTCTGCTACGATCCCCAACAGGATTGGCGTGATGTGGGAGGCATCACCCCTCCCCGTGGTCCCTGCAGGCCACCGTTTGTTGGTCCAAGACCTCATCCTAGTCCCTTTGGTCCACAAGCTCCTCAGGACCGTCTGTTCCCGGATGATCACGTTGAACTTCCAGGCTATGGAGGTGACTTCGATGAGGACTACTACGGAGCTGTCTGAGTTAGTAGTAGTATCACTAGTATTGTAATAGTTGTATCTCCACTGTCCTGCGTGACTTGTGGAATATGACTTTGTGTGTAATCAATTCCGGAGGTGTAGACAAATAATGTATAGGAGCTTGGAAAGCCTCCGATGAGATGTAACGTCTTTCATCATAGTTGTACTATAGCCTGGGCTTGTACTAAACTATGTATGGTGTGTATGACCGTTGGTATATATATGGGAGTTCTATATTACCATGACATACGGATGAACATCTCTGCATTCCATGTTATCCATTACATTCTGCACTTCCTTTCTAAGTTTGAGCCATCCTTATCTAAACCGTTGTCTTGTTTTCTCCTAGGATGGTCAACACCCGCAGCAACCCTGCTGCCCCGGAGCAGGGGGAAGCCAGTGCAGTTAGGGGTGAAAATATGCCTCACCCGCCTTCTCTGGCCGAAGTGATGCTGCAGGCGGAAAGAAACAAGCGTGAGACTAACCGCCTATTGGCGTAGATTGAGCAGAACACTGCACGCCATCAGCGAAATGACTTGGTGTCAATCAATGACTTTATCAAGCTGTACCCACCAAAGTTTAACCATTCCGTCGAGCCCCTCGACGCGGATGACTGGCTTCGCAGCATCACCGACAAGCTACGTTCTGCCAACGTAGCCGAAGCTAATAAGGTTACTTATGTTGCCTACCATCTCGAAGGCCCTGCTAGCCTCTGGTGGGAAAATTTTGAAGCTATGCGCCCGGTCTGCCAAATCACTACTTGGGCTGAATTCAGTGAGGCTTTCCGTGAGCATCACATTCCGGAAGGTCTCATAGATCGCAAGAGGGAGGAGTTCTGCAATTTCACCCAAGGAAGACTGACTATGGATGCTTATAGTCGTGAATTTGGGAATCTGGCACGTTATGCTCCTGAAGAGGTATCTACCGACGCTAAGAAGCAGGCAAGGTTCCGCAAGGGACTTAGCCCTGAGCTTCGCCGCGATCTTCGTCTGCACGAGTGCACCTCTTTTCAGAAGTTGGTGAATAAAGCCATCAATGCTGAGTCACGCCAGTATGACTATGACGCTTCACGCAAGCACTCTCGTGATTTTGGCTCTTCATCCGGCTCTGGGGCTCAGAAGCGCCGGGTGTGGATCACAAGCACGGCACTGCCACCCAGGTTCATTCTGAGGCCAACCATTGAGGCGCCCTGTCCCAACCAGCAGATTGCACTGCCCAAGCCCTATGGTAGCCCCACTGCTAATGCTGCTCCATGCCCCAATGTGGTGACATGCTTCAAGTGTGGAGAGTCAGGTCACTATAGTCGAGAGTGTCCCCAGAACAACCCCAATCAGTCTGGAAAGTCCGTTGGCCGTGGTAAGCCAGCGGGAAAGACATTCTACGCCAAGCCGGTCACCACTCCACGTGGCCATGTCAACTATGTTTCAGCCGAGGAGGCTCATGAGGATCCTAATGTCATCCTTGGTACGCTCCTTGTTAATTGCCATCCGGATTTGTTCTTTTCGATACTGGAGCATCTCATTCATTCATATCCGAGAACTATGCTCGATTGCATAACACGACATTCTGTGACATGCCCTCTACCATGGAAATTCAAACCCCTGGCTCTAGATGGAAAACTTCTAGAGTAAGCCATGGGAACGAAATTCTTGTCGATAGACTTGTCTTCCTTGCATCCTTAATAGCTCTCAAGTCCTTGGACATAAACATCATCTTGGGTATGGACTGGATGTCAGCTCATTATGCTAAGATTGATTGTGCCACTAGAACCATTCAACTTACCCACCCATCGGGCAAGACAGTCAATGTCTTAACTCGAGTGGCCAAGCGCCAGCTTTACTCCCTAAACGCCAACCCCCTTCCAGACCTTGAGGATGTTCCGGTAGTCCGAGACTTTCTGGATGTCTTTCCAGAAGAACTGCCAGGTGTTCCACCTGACAGGGATGTCGAGTTTGTGATAGACCTTGTTCCAGGAACCATTCCAATTTCTAGGAGACCCTACAAGATGGCACCCTTAGAACTAGCTGATCTTAAGAACCAACTCGATGAGTCCTTGAAAAAGGGTTTCATCTGTCCTAGTTCCTCTCCTTGGGCTTGCCCCGTCCTCTTCGTCAAGAAGAAGGATGGAACGGATCGAATGGTTGTAGATTACCGACCTGTCAACTTGGTCACCATCAGGAACAAGTATCCACTTCCCAGGATCAACAATCTGTATGATCAGCTTGCTGGATCCTCAGTCTTTTCCAAGATGGATTTGAGGTTGGGCTACCATCAAATCAAAATCAGAAACGGGGACATTCCCAAAATGGCCTTTGTTACTCGTTATGGCCAATACGAGTACACTGTTATGTCCTTCGGTCTAACCAATGCCCCAGCCAGCTTCTCTCGGTTAATGAACTCGGTCTTCATGGAGTATTTGGATAAATTCATCGTAGTATACCTCGATGACATACTCATCTACTCCAAGAATGAAGAGGAACATGCCGAACATCTAAGGCTGGTATTGACGAAACTTCAAGAGCATCGCCTTTATGCCAAATTCTCCAAGTGTGAATTTTGGTTGCCAAAAGTGACCTATCTAGGCCATGTAATCTCTGGTAAGGGTATTGCTGTCAATCCCGAGCGAGTTCAAGCTGTCCTTGATTGGACTCCACCTGAGACGGTGAAGCAAGTTCGGAGCTTCCTTGGCTTAGCGAGCTACTGCCGTCGCTTCATCGAGAAGTTCTCCAAGGTTGCTAAACCTCTAACTAAACTCCTCAAGAAAGATAAAAAAGTTCGAGTGGACTCCACAGTGCGAGTTCAGGTTTCAGGAACTGAAAAGACGCCTGACATCTGCTCCCGTACTGGTACCACCAGATTTCTCCAAGGAATTTATTATCTATTGCGATGCCTCGCGACAAGTACTAGGTTGCATACTCATGCAAGATCGCCAGGTAATTGCCTATGCTTCACGGCAATTACACCCACATGAGGAAAACTATCCCACACATGATCTAGAGCTTGCAGCTGTAGTCCATGCACTCAAAACTTGGCGACATTACCTCCTCGGTAATCGTTGCGAGATCTTCACCGATCACCAAAGTTTGAAATATATCTTCACCCAACCCGGTTTGAATCTCAGGCAAAGACGTTGGGTCGAGTTGATCTCGGATTACGACTTAGGAATAACTTACACCCCGGGCAAAGCCAATGTCATGGCTGATGCACTAAGTCGTAAGTCCTATTGTAACAACCTGATGTTACAACAAAGTCAACCACTTCTCCATGAGGAATTTCATAAGCTTAATCTTCACATTGTTCCTCGAGGTTTTCTATCCACCCTGGTGGCGAAACCTACCCTTATGGATCAAATCATAGCTGCCCAGAAGCGTGATAAGGGCATATTCCAAATTAAGGAAAACATTGCTAGCGGAGTTGCTAAATGTTTTTCCATGGATGAGCGGGGTGTTGTCTTCTTCGAGAACCGTTTGGTGGTTCCCAAGAAACAACATCTACGCCAGTTGATTCTCAAGGAAGCTCATGAATCCCCTCTCACCATTCATCCCGGTAGTACCAAGATGTATCAAGACATACGCCAGAGGTTTTGGTGGACTAGGATGAAGAGAGAAATCGCTCAATACATTGATAATTGCGACGTTTGTCGTCGTGTCAAAGCAGAGCATCAGCGGCCTGTTGGCACCCTTCAACCTTTGGCTATTCCTGAATGGAAATGGGATAAAATCAGTATGGATTTCATCACTGGGTTTCCCAGGACCAAGAGAGGGAATAATGCCATCTTCGTCGTGATCGACCGTCTTTCCAAAGTAGCCCACTTTCTACCTGTTCGTGAGAGTATCACCGCTAGCCAGCTAGCTGAGTTATACATCTCCCGAATAGTGTCTCTTCATGGTGTTCCACTGGACATTAACTCAGACCGTGTGAGTCTCTTCACCTCTCGATTTTGGGAAAGTTTCCAAAATGCTATGGGAACTCGTCTCTCTTTTAGCACCGCCTTCCATCCTCAATATAGTGGTCAAGTAGAGCGAGGCAATCAAATTCTGGAAGATATGCTCCGAGCTGCTGTCATCTCGTTCGGAATGGGTTGGGAGATATGCCTTCCATTCGCGGAGTTTGCTTATAACAATAGTTATCAAGCTAGCTTGGGCAAGGCTCGTTTCGAAGTTCTCCATGGATGAAAATGTCGAACGCCTCTTAACTGGTTAGAAACCGGGGAAAGACAACTCTTTGGCCCGGATATGATTCAGGAAGCAGAAGAGCAGGTTTGCGTTATTCGTGAGAAATTGAAAACAGCCCAATCTCGTCAACAGAGCCAATATGATCGTAGACATAAGCTCATGACTTATGAAGTCGGCGAGAAGGCTTACCTTTGGGTTACTCCATTAAAGGGAACCCATCGTTTCGGTATCAAAGGAAAATTGGATCCTCGTTACATCGGACCCTTTCGCATTCTTGCCAAACGAGGAGAAGTTGCCTACCAATTGGAACTACCTTCGCATCTTTCCAGAGTTCACGATGTCTTCCACGTTTCTCAACTCAGGCGTTGCTTCGCGGATCCTATCCGTGGAGTGGACCACGAAACGCTTGATCTACAAGATAACCTCTCATATCCAGAATATCCCTTTCGTATCCTTGATCAAGACGAGCGTACCACTCGACGTCATAATATCAAGTTTCTCAAGGTTCAATGGTCACACCATTCTGAGAAAGAAGCCACTTGGGAAAGGGAGAATCGTCTTCAACTCGAATACCCCACCTTCTTCCCGGAGGATCCTAAATCTCAGGACGAAATTCTTTTGAGTGGGAGTGAGTTGTCACACCCTAGCTAGTTCAAGCATTAGAGTGTGCATCATGTTTATTTTTCTCTTAAATTTGAAATGGGGATGACAGAACCCCCAGCACCCCCCTGGAACAACTAGGGTTTACTAAAAACTTTTTCAATGAACCTGAAATGCCCTTCTAAAAAGCCCACCATTTTTGTTTTGGGTTAAAATCCCTGACAAAAATGGTGCACATTTTTCTAGGACATCTAAGGTCATTGGATTAATCCTTATAGTATTTGCATTTGGGCATTTAAATGCTATAAAATATTTTAAATGCTCAAATAATCATAAACTAAAATGTTTGCTGTTGGATATATTCTAAACAGTGGTCATGATTAATTTTATGATTTATGGTAATGCCCTGGCATTTTTAATAAAGCCCTGAAGTTACAGAAATAATAATAATAATAATAATAATAATAATAATAATAATAAAACAGAAAAGGAGAGAAAGAATAGGAATTCATCTGGCGCAGCCCACCTAACCCACCAGCCGACCCACCAGGCGGCCTAGCACTGTGCTGGCCCGCGCCAGCGAGCTGCTTCTTCCCCGCCAGGCAGGCAGGGAGGTGACGCTGGCGTGCCCGAGCTCGCCACGGTGTCACCTGCTTGCCGCCCACGCCCCTGGACGCCTGGACGCCTCCACGTCACACCCCGAAGCCCCTGGACATGCCATTCCCCCCTGTCTCTCTCCCTCGCCGTTCCCCACCATGGCCGATGCTCCTGTCACCGCACCGTCGTCGTAGCCGCGCCCTCCGTCGTCCTCGCGCCGCGCCATCGTGTCCATGAGCTCCGCCGTCGTCGACTACATCGAGTAGGCCGAGCCCCGAGCGCTCGCTCGCCCCGGAGACGCTGCACCGAGCTCGTCCTCAACTCCAGCCACCGGAGATCCCCTTCACCGTCCCCGCCGCATCAGCTCATCCTCGACCTCTCCGACTGCCTCGACGAGACCCCCGTGAGCTCAGCCACCTCCCTACCCTCTCCGTTCTCCCTCTCGAGCCCCGTAGCGACCGCACGTAGCTCACCCGCACGCACCGCCGCGGAGCTCATCGCCGACGAGGCTCCGGCCACCCAATGGTCGCGCCACCCTATCCACTAGTCCTACCGCACCTCTAGGATCTCAACGCACCAAACCACGTGGCTCCCCGTGCCCCCTAGCGACTAGTTCAACCATACCCGAGCTCCGGCCGCCGCCAAACTCGTCGCCGGCGATGTTTCCGGCCACCCCAGCTCCACCCACTGCCACCACTCGACGCGGCTTCCTCCCCACATCACGTAGATAGTCTCCGCCGCCCTTTTGGTCGCTAGAGTGCAAACCCCGCGCCGCTCCCCCGCGTCTGGCCTCGCCGGCGGCTAGACGCTGGCGAGTTGACCCTTATTGACCCCGTGTGGACCCAGGTTGACCCCCCCGGAGTCTATGACAGGTGGGGCCGGTCTGCTGATTAGTTTAGGATTAGTTTTAACTAAATTTAATTAGTTTAGTCACTGACATGTGGGCCCAGGCCCCACTAATAGTTAATTAGTGTTAATTTAATTCTGTTAATTAGCTGAGTCACTGACAGACAGGGCCCACCAGTCAGGTTTGACCTGGCCGACCCAGTTGACCCGCTGACGGCACACCTATGTCATGCTGACGCATTAATTCAATTACTGGATTTATTCTTTAATAGGAAATTCCAGAAAATAGCCAAAACTTCTAAAAATCATAGAAAATCAACCATAGCTCCAAATGCAAAGATTTATATATGAAAAATGATCAGAAAAATTCAATCTATCCATCTGTAATGGTTCCATGCATGACAAAACAAGTTAACCTTGCTGTTTAAGCAGAATAAGGTAATGCACTAATAAGGCCATGTTAAATGAGCTAACATTTGAATCTTTGATTCAAATGAGTTCATTCCATCCTGTTTTAGCTTGCATTAGGCCAAGACACATTCATTTCGCCATGTCATAGCATGCATCATATTGTTGCATATTGTCATGTGTTGATTATGTTCGGTGTGTCTTTCGTGGTAGGTTCTGCCTTCGAGGATAACCCCGAGTATCCGTCTGAAGGGCGGTACCCTACTACCACTACAACAGGCAAGCAACCCATTGATCATTCCGATACAAACCCATGTTCTTGCCTATGCTCTTGTTTACTGCATTAAGACAACGCGATTCAAACTGCTGTGTGTTACGGTAGTTAAACCCTTATCCTTTGCATGACCTGTCATTGCCACTGTAACTAGATGAAACCCACTAGCATGTGTAGGAGTTGATTGAGCCATGTATGTGATTCCTACCTTGCTATGCCTGCTAAGCTTAGAGTTATGTCAGGTCTGGTCCATCCGGATGATGGGCTAGAGTGAAATGATTATGTTGGTAATGTGAGGGATGTGTTGAACATGTTTTGGTAAAGGTATTGATGAGAGGCCATGTAGGAGTACATGGTGGGTTGTTTCATTGAGGTCGTCCATTAGAACGGAGATCTGTATGTGTGATTTAAGATTCAGCTACTACCACACATTGGGCCCTGAAATATGACCCCGCTCGACTTACTGACCCCTCTCGCCCTCTGTCCAGGAGTTGCAACTAGTTTCTGGTGTTTGTAGGTTATGTGTTGGCGGCCGTGCGTAGCGCCGACCCTAGGGGTGGGCTATGATGCGGTAGATACACTGTTGTCGGGTATGTCAGGCGCCCGTTTGGCGTCTCGGGACCCTGTACACATCGTTTGGGGCCGTTGAGGACACCCCGGCCGGATTTCCTTGCGGATGGAACCTGAATAGGAGATAAACCTGGACTAGAGACTTGTGAGGTTAGTCAGGTCATGGTCTACACCCACGTCGGTTTTCGCTTGAAGTCTGCCGAGCACATGTCATGTGCAGACGCTAAGTGGTGGAAACATGTGTGACGAAGTACACCACTGCAGGGTATAAAACTATTTGAATAGCCGCGTCCGCGGTAAAGGACTGCGTGATTGCCTATACAGCTCATAGACAAGTTAATGGTTACTACTAAAAGACTCAAGATAAGTGTGAGTACCGAGGATGGCCCTCTCGTAGGATGACGGGGGGATCCCCGGTGGAGTATTGTGTTGGTGAGTAGTGGACTCGTGTGCGAAAACTATTTTACTAGTGGAGTTCCGTAGGATAGCTTAGCCAAGAGTCAAAGTTGGCTTGCTGCAATTACCCCACCACCTTCTTGAGAATGAGCATGTATAGTAGGTTCTGTTGTAAGACTTGCTGAGTACCTTTGTACTCATGTTTGCTTAATTACTGTTTTCAGACAACAACACCGCCCCTCCGATGGGTTCTACGTAGACCTTGATGTCGACGAGTGACTAGCCACCCAGGTGGTGATCCTGGCCATGGAGGGCCCTATGTAGATAGACAGGCTTCGGAAGCCTTCTTGATTTCTAGTGTCTGTACTCAGACTATTTACTTCCGCTTGTGCTTGTGTGCTTGTATGACTTGAGTGTCGGGTCATGTGACCCCTACCTATATGAACATGTTATGTATGGCTCTCTGGAGCCTTTAAATAAAGTACTTGAGTTGTAGAGTTTTGTTGTGATGCCATGTTGTATGTACTCATATTGGGCATATTGTGTGTATGCTTGAAATGCTTGGTATGAGTGGGATCCGACAATCTAGTTGTTTATCCTTGGCAGCCTTTCTTATGGGGAAATGTAGTCTAGTGTTCCTCGAGCCATAGTAGTCCGCTACAGCCCGGTTCACCGGAGTCCTGCTAGCCCAGCACTACTGTTCAGGACACTTGACTGGCCGGCATGTGTTTCACTTTGTTCCTATGTCTGTCCCTTCGGGGAAATGTCACGCGGTGACATCCGGAGTCCTGCCTAGACCGCTACAGCCCGGGTTCCCTGGAGTCCTGTTAGCCCAGTGCTACAGCCCGGATTCACTCGCTGATGACCGACATGCTCGATGTGATTCATGTATGCCTGTCTCCATAGGTCTGTGCCGCTTTGGGTTCACGACTAGCCATGTCGGCCCGGGTTCTCTGTCATATGGATGCTAGCGACACTATCATATACGTGTGCCAAAAGGCGCAAACGGTCCCGGGCCATGGTGAGGCGACACCCGTGGGATACCGTGCGTGAGGCCGCAATGTGATATGAGGTGTTACCGGCTAGATCGATGTGACTTGGAATCGGGGTTCTGACAAAGGAGCATCGTCGACCCGAGCTCTATTTTGATGGTGTCCTGGAGGGGTCCCTCCTTGTGGCGGAACAATGTTTGAAGGATATCATATTCCCATGAGAACATTTGTATTATCCTGTCCTGTAATATGGAACAATGATGTTATGTATTATAATGCTTTGTGATTTACATTTTACCTCCTGTGCGGCCATTTATGAAATCTGAGGGTTGACCAGTCGTCGGCTTCTGCCCCCACGTAAATAGTACAGGGGTGTTCGAGATAAATCTAAACACTCTTTACTCCACATTCTGGTCCTTAAAGGAGGTGTTTAGCGCAACGAACAAGGCAATCAGACTATGCGGTCTTTACCGCCCTCACTTAGCCATAGGAGTTTGACAATTAAAAAAGTTGGTGAAGACCCTGGTGTTTGGAAAGCCGAACTAGGGGCGTTATACACACCTTATCGGAGGACCGATTCTTCGCAAGAAGCGAAAAAAATATCTAACGATTTGGAACCTCTAGAACACCTGACGGCTCTCGCCGCATCATGATAGTCAGTTTTCGGCTTTCTCTGCTGAGGTGCTCGTCCGGAAGAACCGGGACACAATCACATTAGTTCTCCCTTTACTACCCTAGCCGATATAGCGGAACGTAAGGTAGTAAGCACAGGAGCCGGGCAACCCAACTATTGACCAAAGACATGATTCGGAGCCGATGCATATAATGCTATAAGTTCGGGGTGCCGAACTATAAAGGAAAAGTGTTAGGACTTTTATTGCCGTAATACGGGGTGTAATGAAACCCCTGGCGCAGTAATACGTACCATAGTGTACGCGTGTAATAAGTAATATACACAAAGGTGAGGGAACATGAAAAATTAAGTAATAAGCTGACGCCACCATTTATTCCCCATTGTGATGTAATTAGTACGTCGAGGCATACTTTGTGCGAGTAATGTGATCAGCAGGTAAACCTATTTAACATGTTGCAACCAAGGGCGAGCTACATGCGGGTATGTAAAACAAGTATGGCAATCGTTTAATAGAGACCACCTGGGGATTCCCTTGTATGCCAGAGGTTCTTGCCTCCTTGGTGTGTTCTGCAAGCAGGTCGTCCCGCATAGACCTCGAAAAGAGAAAAGACCCGTGATAATAAAAATAAAAAATAAAGGTGTGCGAATCCCAGGGTCGGTCAAGCCGCACTGTGGATCGCGAGCGAGTTATGCATCCATCAGTACCCATGGGGTAATTATGTACGCGCGGTACGGATGCCCTTTCCTCATCGGGGCTGGGACGGAGGCCGAATTTACTAATTCAGCTCTTGACGAACCAAGCTACCCTGTTGTAGTGTAGTCCGGACCTTCTTGATGATGTCCAGGGGTTCGGCGACCGGATTATGGTGCCGCTTGAGAAGGCCTGTCTGTACTTCTGCTGCTAGGGCTGCGGTGTGCTCCTCTGTGCGGAGAGAACGTTCCGTGTTTCCATTTACTGTAATGACGCCGCGTGGACCGAGCATCTTGAGCTTGAGATAAGAATAATGTGGCACCGCGTTCAATTTAGCGAACGATGTTCGTCCGAGCAGTGCATGGTAGCCGCTGTTAAAGGGGACGATATCGAAGATTAGCTCTTCGCTTCGGAAGTTATCCGGGGAACCGAAGACCACCTCCAGCGTGATCGAGCCCGTACAACGGGCTTCTACGCTTGGTATAACTTCTTTAAAGGTAGTTATCATGGGCTTGCTTCGTGAGGGATTAATGCCCATTTTGCGTACTGTATCCTGATAGAGCAGGTTGAGGCTGCTACCACAGTCCATTAGGACTCGTGTCATGTGAAATCCGTCGATGGTTGGGTCGAGTACCAATGCGGCCGAACCGCCATGATGGATGCTAGTTGGATGATCACGACGATCAAAGGTGATCAGGAATGACGACGATGGGTTGAACTTTGGAGCGACTGGCTCTACCGCGTAAACGTCCCTAAGTGCGCGCTTGTGCTCCCTTTTGGGGATGTGTGTAACATATATCATGTTCACGGTTTTGACTTGAGGCAGGAATTTTTTATGCCCCCCAGTGTTCTGCTGTCGGGGATCCATGTCTTCGTCCTTGCTTTGTGATTCCCCTTCCTTGTTTCCGCTACTTACCTTGCTGGCTTGCTTAAAGACCCGGCAATCTATTAGTATGGTTTGCCGGTTTGTCTAGGGTGCCATGTATCTGGGACGGATGATCGAGTACGCGGTCCAAGCTGGATGGTCCTCCGCCATTCCTTTTATAGAGCTTCTTTCGCTGGCCGGATTTGGAGCCGCTGAATTCGGCATGAACTGTGGTGTCATCGGTGTTATCGCCATTCCTTCGGCGTTTGTGTCTGTTGCGTGCGTCGGAGCTTGCTGGTGCTATTTTTGGCCTCGGAGGGGCCTACTTCGTTGGCTATGTTTGTACTGCAAGCCAGCCAACTATCCTCTCCCGCGCAAAAGCGGGTCATAAATGCCGTGAGGGCTGCCATGGACCTTGGCTTTTCTTGGCCAAGGTGGCGGGCTAGTCATTCATCACGGATGCTATGTTTAAAGGCCGCTAGGGCTTCTCATCCGGACAGTCAACAATCTGGTTCTTTTTGGTTAGGAACCTACTCCAGAATTTTCTGGCTGATTCTCCGGGTTGTTGAACTATGTGGCTTAGGTCATCGGCATCGGGTGGCCGGACATATGTATCTTGGAAGTTGTCGAGGAAGGCTTCTTCCAAGTCCTCCCAGCTGCCAATGGAATTTTCAGGCAGGCTATTCAGCCAGCGGCGATCTGGTCCTTTGAGCTTAATGGGAGGTATTTGATAGCGTGGAGGTCATCTCCTCGGGCCATGTGGATGTGTATAATAAAATCTTCAATCCACACTGCGGGATCAGTTGTCCCGTCGTATGATTCAATATTGACGGGCTTGAACCCCTCGGGGAATTCGTGATCCAGCACCTCATCTATGAAGCAGAGAGGGTGTGCGGCGCCTCTATATCGGGCCGTGTCACGGCGCACCTCCGATGAAGTTCATCTACGGTTATCGGCCTGGGTGTGACTAGGTTTATCACGTCTGAATAGGTAGTCGTCATCTCAAGTCGGGAAGCGTCCTTGCGATCTGTAGATTGATCTGGTGTGTCCTGCTCTGCTGTCTAGATCCCGCCGAAGGTCGTGTGTATGGTCCCGGGCTGTTTTGTCCCTGTTTTTATGAAGCGGTGGGGCAGGCGGTTGTTGGGCCTGAGTTGTCGTTTTATCCTGACCGCGGGGTGGTCCGTCTGCCATACTATCCTGACGACGTGGTGGTCGGTCCGCATTGCGTGAGGGAGGTATGGGATCTGGTGCTTCCTCATCAAACTGGGGTAGCAGTCTGCACTTTGGGTAACTCTTGACTAGGCGCTCGAGGCCATATTCTTTGGCTGCCAGGGCATCAGTCCACCTGTCGATGAGCAGGTCTTGATCAGCCTGGAGCTGCTGCTACTTCCTTTTCAGGCTTCTGGCAGTAGCTATTAGCTGGCACTTGAAGCATTCCTGCTCTAGGGGTGCCTCATGCACGATGAAATCTTCGCTACCGAGGCTCTCCTCATCTTCAGAGATTGGACAATAACTATCATCATCCGAGTTATTAGGCGTGGCCTATTCATCAGGGTCATCTTGCCCGTTGTCTTGTTCCTCCTGTTCGGACGCAGCTCCAATAGGGTCTTTATTGTTTTCGGCATCACCCGGAGTACCATTTTCTCCGGTGCCAGTGTTGTCATCTTTTGAGCGACGAGCCTTAGAACAGCGCTTAGGGCGTCGATGCTTGGACTGTGTCTCAGAAGGTTTATCCGCAACTGGATCCCCTTTGTCATCGTCGCTAGCTTCTTTAGGTGTGTCGACCATTTACACATCGTATGAAGAGGTGGCAGTCCGACGTCCAGTAAATGGCGGGTCTTGGTCCTGCTCCATGTCGGCATCGTCGTCCATACCGGCGATGTCTTCGGAGCCATAATCAGGCACGTTGGTTAAGTCATCGACAGTGGCTATGAAGTGGGTGGCGAGTGGGAAGAAAAATTCCCTGTTATCAGCCTCTAGCTCGAACCGAACATAGTTCGGCTATGAGTCCTTCTCCATGGACAAATTCTTTAAGGAGTTTAGCACATCGCCCAAAGGTGAGTGCTGAAAAACGTCTGCCGCACTGAATTCAAAGATCGATAGCCGATCTAGCTCGATGTCCGCAAGCGTATATGGTCCGGAATTTATAGCCGGAGACGAATCCAGAGTTCCATTGACGCAGATATCACGAGGTGCCGAGTCCGTGTGCGGCTCCAACACCGCGGACTCTGTGGCTTCGGATGGCACGATATGCTCCGGTTCTAAGGCCGTTGCAGCAACAACGACCATCTCCTAGATGTGATCCGATGATAGATTTAAGTCATGTTCCTCGGAGCGAGGGGGAGCGATCGTTGCGGTCTCAAATCCATTGAAGATCAAGTCTCCATGGATATCCACGACGTAGTTCAAGCTTCCAAATCTGACCTGGTGGCCAGGGGCGTAGCTATCGATCTGCTCTAGATGGCCGAGCGAGTTGGCCCGCAGTACAAAGCCGCCGAACAAGAAAATATGTCTAGGGAGGAAGGTTTCTCCTTGGAGAGCGTCACTATAGACGATTGAAGGGGCCATCGAGCCTTTTGTCGACGGCACAGTGGAACTCTCAATGAGAGCACCAATGTCGGTGTCAAAACTGGCGGATCTTGGGTAGGGGGTACCGAACTGTGTGCCTAGGATCGATGGTAACAGGAGACAGGGGACACAATGTTTACCCAGGTTCGGGCCCTCTCTATGGAGGTAATACCCTACGTCCTGCTTGATTGATATTGATGAATATGAGTGTTACAAGAGTTGATCTACCACGAGATCATAATGGCTAAACCCTAGAAGCCTAGCCTGTATGACTATGGTAATGAGTATATCCTTTCCGGATTAACCCCTCCGGTTTATATAGACACCGGGGGGAACTTGGGTTTACATAGAGTCGGTTACATAAGAAGGAATCTTCATAGTCGGTCACCAAGCTTGCCTTCCATGCCAAGGAGAGTCGAATCCGGACACAGGTACAGTCTTTGGTCTTCATGTCTTCACAGCCCATCAGTCTGGCCCATGGATAACAGGTCGGACGCCCGAGGACCCCTTAGTCCAGGACTCCCTCACTTGTTACAATGGAAAATAATCCTTTGAGGGGATTTTTTGGGGTATCTTCACCTCGACCAGAAGAGAAAAGAGTTGCTCCTCAACCTACTACACCTACTGAAAATATTTATTATGAAATTTCTTCGGGTATGATAGAGAAACTGCTAGCGAATCCTTATGCAGGAGATGGAACATTACATCCTAATATGCACCTAATCTATGTGGATGAAGTTTGTGGATTATTTAAGCTTGCAAGTATGAACGAGGATGTTGTTAAGAAGAAGTTCTTCCCTTTATGTTTGAATGGAAAGGCATTGACATGGTATAGGCTATGTGATGATATTGGATCATGGAACTACAATCGATTGAAATTGGAATTTCATTAGAAATTTTATCCTATGGATCTGGTTCATCGTGATTGGAATTATATATATATATAATATTTGGCCTCGTGATGGATAAAGTATCGCTCAATCTTGGGGGAGGCTTAAGTAAATGTTATATTCATGGCCCAATCATGAGCTCTCAAGAGAAATTATTATTTAGAATTTTTATACTCGGCTTTCTCATAATGATCAATCCATGCTTGATACTTCTTGTACTGGTTCTTTTATGAAGAACGATATTGATTTCAAATGGGATTTATTGGAAAGAATTAAATGCAACTCTGAAGATTGGGAACTCGACGAAGGTAAGGAGTCAGGTATAAACCTTAAGTTTGATTGTGTTAAATCTTTTATGGATACCGATGGTTTTTGTGATTTTAGCACTAAATATGGACTTAACTCTAAGATAGTAGCTTCTTTCTGTGAATCATTTGCTACTCATGTTGATCTGAAGTGGTTTAAATATCATCCTCCCATTGATGTTAAAGTAGTATAACCCGCGGTCTCCCAAGCCCTGGTGATGGCGTCGCTTCCTCCCACAGCTGCACCTCCACTCCCTGGTTCTTCTGCTCCTGCTACCGTCTTGGAGCGTGCCCTTTCAGAGATGACCGAACTGCAGGTGGATCTCTTGAGCGCTGACCCGCGCCTGGTGGCCGGGAGTCTAGAGTTGGCCTCCGGCTAGCTTCATTCTGACCTGGCGGTTCGTGCGGCGCTGGGCCAGGCTGCTGCGGCTTCCGAGAGGGAGAAGCAAGGAGCCGCCGGCGCTGCAGCCGATCACGAGGCGGCGCTGAAAGATGCTAAGGCCCCTCGTGACCACTGCCAAGCGCTGGAGGGCGAGTTGCAGAGCCTGCGCGACAAGCACGCCGAAGAGGTACGCCGCCACCAAGCATAGGAGGAGGAGATGAAGGCCCAGGAGGAAGTCGTCAAGAGCCATGATGCTGAGCTGGCTGAGCTGGGGAAGAAGCAGGCTGCCGAGCGCAACCGGTTGGAAGAGTTGGAGCGGAAGATGGGTACGAGGGAGGCCGATCTTGACGCCAAGGCGCGAGTCCTGGCCGAAGACCGCGTGGCCTTCGCCGATCTCGAGAAGAGATCTCGCAAGGCGCTGAGGACGCTCTATGAGCACGAACAAGAGAAGCTGTTGGACACCGACGAGGACGGCCCCGCCCAGCTGCTTCCTCTCGTGGTGAAGGAGCTTGAGGAGGTCGTCGATGGTCTCAGTCCCATGGTGGAGGCAGAAGCTCGCGTCCTGTCTTCAGCGGCACTGACTCGCGTCCTCAGCCATCTGTACCTCCGCGACCCCAACGACCGCCTTGATGAGCTGCTGGAGCCTGTGGCTGAAGATCACTCCGAAGCCGCCGCCGCAGCTGTTCAAGGTCAAGTGGAGGCTTTGCTGGGGAAGTTCCACGGCTTTGTCTCCGATCCTCTGTCTGGTGATGCCGCGGATCCTGTGGCTGAAGGTGAGAACATCGTCGCCCACGGGGAGCACCTTCCGCAGGCGATGGCGATATCCAGGGGTGACCTGTGGCTATTCTTCCCGTTTCGTTCCTACAACATATATCAGGCCTCGTGGAGGCATTTAGACTTTTCATTTGGTATTGTGAGAACAATATGCTTGTAATATTTGCTTCGAGATTTTGCGTTTTCCTTCCTATTTGCTTTGTTCTGCGTCGGCAGAGCCCGGCCCCGCGCATACCTCAACTGCCATTGGGCTGACCGGAGACCAGGACGGCCCAAGGAGTGAGGGGCTACGTGACCAGTTAGGCTCCTGAGTCGCGATTCTCAGGAGTCCCCCTTGACGCCAAAACAGCATATAGGGAGAGTTCGTGAGGATATATTAATGTTCTACGTCGGCAGAGCCCGGCCCAGCGCATACCTCAACCGCCATTGGGCCTACCAGAGACCAGGACGGACCAAGGAGTGAGGGGCTACGTGACCAGTTAGGCTCCTGAGTCGCGATGCGCAGGAGTCCCCCTTGACGTGCAAACAATTTCCATACCTGCCCTCGCCGAGGCCTCGGGAGGGGCGCACAACGCCCAGGTCCGGGGGACCTAGTTGGGCGGCGTGCGCTTGGGCGTAACCCGAGCGCAGCCCCTGTGCCCAGCCCCCTCGTGTGGCTCTCCCGAGGGGAGGCGTTGTGGTGAGACTGGCCGCTGAGCTCTGGGCTCCCTGAGGTTGGTACGACCGTGGGGCCGCCCTCAGTTGGTTAGCACTAGCGCAGAGCATAGTGCTTCCGCTTATGCACGGGCATAGCCGCTCCTCGGCAGTGTCGTCAGCCAGCACAGAGCATGGTGCTTCCACTTGGGCGTGGGATGGGGCCCCCTCCGGGAGGAGCCCCCGGGGCGTGTACAGCCCCGCCCTGACACGTGGCTTGCACGGCAGGGCTGCGAAGTGTATCTGGGCACTCATGAGCCAGCGCGGGACTCACGAGGCCCTACCTCAAGGCGGGTTGCGCCTGGTCTTGACTCTTGGTGACTGTATGTTCCTGCAAGGAGGTTAGATGCAAGCACTCTACGTCCTTAGGTCCCGGCCCTCGAGCGAGATTAGTCGCCGCTGGTATGCCAGGTCGCGATGCCGTGGTCAAGGCCAGGGGGTGAGGGCTGGAGAGCCAGTAAGAGCTCCTGAGTCGCAATGCTCAGGAGCCCCCCTTTTAACGTGCAAGCGAATTGCATAGGACGAACAGACCCATGGTGGGCAGCAATCGAGCAGGTGATAACCGTGTGCAGGTTAAGCAGGGAAGGAAAATAAGCTTGGATAAATGTAGGAAGATGCATGCCGCCGGGTCCGGCCCCAGCGGCTTGGGGATGATGCAGCCCGAGGGGCGCCCCCAACAAGGTAAGCTAAAGACATAAGCAAAAGGGGTACATGACGCAGGGACGGACCCATGCGGCCTGGGAATAATGCAGCCCATGGGGCGCTCCTAGCTAAACAAACTTGGAACATGTCACCTGCTTCTGTAGACGAAGTAGAGTTGGTGCAGCTGAAGGCGTGTGTTGAAGAAATGACTCCTCATGAGGCGCCAGAACCCTGAGCCTCGGGAGGGTCCGAGGGTTCGGGAGGTTCCCTGAAGACCATCTCCATCTCCTCAGAACAATGTGGTACCTGGCTTCCTGAGCCGCTAGGACACGTCGCATGTTGCGCTGATAGGCCGACGCCACGCTCGGCAAGCCAAAGGGCATACGAACATAGCTATGTGGCGGGCCCTCGCAGCAACCCACATGCGAAGGCCAGAAACGCTCTTGAGATGCGGCCCTGTTGAGCCCTGGGACGTCGATGCAGACACGCAGCCCATCATCCTTGCCAGGATGCGGAGCTGCGCCCCGTGGGCTGCTGTCGCCGCACATGGCTCTTGCTTCTTGTAGTTCCTGGGTGGTCTTGGTGATGAACTCATGAGTGGTGGGCACTCCTTGCCCTGTGCTCTCCTGAGGGTCACGTGCCACGAAGCATGCTTCGAAGTGGTGCCCAAGCGCCTCACTCGTGAGGTTGGCAAGGTCTGAGGCCCTCTAGAAGAGATCCCCCGAGCCCTGCCTGAGGAGGGCACCAGGCGCACCTTCCTATGCGATGGAGGGAGGTGCCCCTGGAGCGGGCGCTGGTCCTGACGTGGCTTCTACTGTGACGCCGTCCTCCTGTGGTCCTGCACGGCGTGGCTGCTTCTTCTTGGGGATGGCCTCCAGAGGGCCTTCATTTCTGCTGTCAGGGTCGTCAATTGCTACGGCTTGAAAGGCGTGCTCGAGGGAGCACACCGCATCCCTCTCATCACACGGGACCATGATGATTCCTCCACTTCCTGGCATCTTGAGAATGTTGTAGCCGTGATGAGTGACTGCCATGAACTTGGCCATGGCTGGATACCCGAGGATGGCATTGTATGGAAGGCGGATGTGCGCGACGTCGAAGTCGATGAGCTCGGTGCGGTAGTTCTTGCACTCCCCGAAGGTGAAAGGTAGGCGGACCTGCCCTATCGGCGTGGTCGAGCCATCGGTCACTCCTGAGAAAGGCTTGGTGGGCTAGAGCTGCTCATATGGTACTTGGAGGTTGTCGAACATGTCGACGGACAGGGCGTTGAGCCCTGTGCCTCTGTCGATGAGGGTCTTGGTGACCTGCACATTGCTGATGACTGGGGAACACAACTTAGGGAGGGTGCCAGCGGTGGCTTCGCTCTTGAGTTGATCCGTCGAGTTGAAAGTGATGGCGCATTGGGACCACCTAAGCGGGCGCGTGGCCTCGAGCTTGGGGAGCGCCGCGTTCACCTTGCATGCAAACTGCTTGAAGACGCGCTGAGAGGCTGGGGCCTGGGCGCCGCCCAAGATGCAGGCGATCTCGCGCGGCTCCTGGAAGCCCCCAGCCCCCTCGTCCTGGTGGTGGTCGTCGTTCCTTCTTGGTGGCGGCAGCGGGGGAAGACCAGCGTTGCACTGGCGGCGATCCTCACGAGGCGGGTCCGTCCAGGCGCCCTCACGAGGCTGGTCCTGCCAGCGGTCCTCACAAGGCCGGTCGCGCCACTCCTGGCGTGGGCCACGGTCATCCCAATGTCCGCCTCCACGTCCTCCTCCGCGGCCGTAGCCCCGGTCGTTGCGCTCGGGGCGTCGACCGTAGCGTCCTTCTCGTATGGCTCTGATCTCTTGACAGTCGCTGGTGTTGTGGGTGTTCAGGTTGTGGAAGGCGCAGAACGGTCAGCCGTTCTTGGATGACTCAGGCTGATCTCTGCCCCCCTTGATGTCGGGCTCCGCTGCGAGCACAGCTACCTCCTTGCGCTTCACGTCCATGTGTAGGATCTAGAAGTGGATGTGTCTAGAGGGGGGGTGATTAGACACTTAGTGCTAAAGTTGCAATTTTTAGGCCTTTTTGGTTTGAGTGGAGTTTTAGGCACAATTTCAACATACACAATACATATCAAGCAAGCATGCAAAGAGTATATGACCAGCGGAAGGGTTTAGAGAATTCGAACGCAATTGGAGACACGGATGTTTTTCCCGTGGTTCGGATAGGTGGTGCTATCCTACATCCATGTTGATGGAGACTTCAACCCACGAAGAGTAACGGTTGCGCGAGTCCACGGAGGGCTCCACCCACGAAGGGTAATGGTTGCGTGAGTCCACAGAGGGCTCCACCCACGAAGGGTCCACGAAGAAGCAACCACCCACGAAGGGTCCACGAAGAAGCAACCTTGTCTATCCCACCATGGCCATCGCCCATGAAGGACTTGCCTCACTAGCGGTAGATCTTCACGAAGTAGGCGATCTCCTTGCCCTTACAAACTCCTTGGTTCAACTCCACAATCTTGTCGGAGGCTCCCAAGTAACACCTAGCCAATCTAGGAGACACCACTCTCCAAGAATTAACAAATGGTGTGTAGGTAATGAACTCCTTGCTCTTGTGCTTCAAATGATAGTCTCCCCAACACTCAACTCTCTCTCATAGGATTTGGATCTGGTAGAAAGAAGGTTTGAGTGGAAAGCAACTTGGGGAAAGCTAGAGATCAAGATTCATATGGTAGGAAATATCTTGGTCTCAACACATGAGTATGTAGTTCTCTCTCAGAAATAGGATGCTAGAAGTGTAGGCTTAGTTTGATGGCTCTCTCCACGAATGAAGAGGAGGTGGAGGGGTATATATAGCCTCCACACAAAATCCAACTGTTACACACAGTTTTCTAATCTCGGTGGGACCGAATCAACAAACTCGGTCGGAACGAAAAGGAAAACCTAGTGACCGTTAGAGATTTTCGGTGGGACTGACATGCAACTCGGTAGGACCGATATGGTTAGGGTTTGGGCATAACGTAATCTCGGTGAGACCGATTACACAAACTCGGTGAGACCGAGTTTGGTAATAAGCTAACCAGAGAGTTGGTCAGGTAAACTCGGTGGGACCAATTTGCTCTTTCGGTGAGACCGAAAAGTTACAAAAAGGAAACAAAGAGTTTACACTGCAATCTCGGTGGGACCGATTCGCTCTTTCGGTGAGACCGAAAAGTTACGAAAGGGAAACAGAGAGTTTGCAATCCCATCTCGGTGAGACCGAGATCCCTATCGGTAGAACCGAATTGCTAGGGTTTGGCAGTGGCTTATGACAAGTGAAACTCGGTGGCGCCAGATAGAAAGAATCGGTAGGACCGAGTTTGGCTTAGGGTTTAGGTCATATGTGGATATGGGAAAGTAGTTGAGGGTTTTGGAGCATATCACTAAGCACATGAAGCAAGAGGCTCATTAAGCAACACCTCATCCCTCCTTGATAGTATTGGCTTTTCCTAAAGACTCAATGTGATCTTGGATCACTAAAATATAAAATGAAGAGTCTTGAGCTTGAAGCTTTAGCCAATCCTTTGTCCTTAGCATCTTGAAGGAGTTCCCACAACCTTTAGTCCATGCCACTCCATTGTTGAACTTATCTAAAACATGCTAGATAGAAATGTTAGTCCAACAAGAGATATGTTGTCATCAATTATCAAAACCACCTAGGGAGCACTTGTGCTTTCAATCTCCCCCTTTTTGGTAATTGATGGCAACATACATCAAAGCTTTAGATAAAGATATAAAGAACCGCAAGTAAAGCTTTGGAAGGACATGTAACAGGCGTAGGCTCCCCCTACATGTGTGCACTCATGTAAATATGAAATATAGAGGCATGTGAGAGCATAACCATGACAGAGTAGGCAATGTGTTACATGTATCTTGGCCATATGCATCAGAGCAAAAGATTATCAAGGAAAATACCTTCATGCTCATGAGTCCTTCTTGCAAACAGTATGTACACAAGCAAGAACTCCTCATACTCATGATTTTGATGCATATACTTACCTTGTGGTCTTGAGTTGGCTTAGGATGGAATGAACCTGCACAAACAAAGTTAGATAACACAGGTACATCCACTAGCCAGAGCAAACAAAAGAAACCACAAGAATGCCAAGACTGGGATGACATGTACAGAGTGAGTACAAGGTACCACATTGGATTCAACATGTCCCCAAGAGTAAAGATATGCAATGAATTTGACTGATTTCTTTCCCTTAGGTGTCTTGCTCCCCCTGAATCTTACATGGGATATTGGGAGAAGGTAGGGAACAGAAAATCAGAGCTGAAAGATACAAATGGATAGAACTTAATGCAAATACATGTCTTTCCCCCAAAAAAGACATGTGACATCTCTCCTCTTGAACATCAAGCATCTGGGACATCTGGGATCCTTGAGTATTATCTCCCCCTGGAAGTCTCTCTCTCCCCCTTAATACTTTCTCTCTTGTAGGTTTGGTCCTTGAGACTTTTTCTCTCCCTTGATGTGATCTCTCTCTCCTAGAAGCTTTGATGTGATCTCTCTCTCCCCCTTTGACATCAATTTCCAAGAAGGGCTTTCTGGAATCCGTCGTATAGGTTTGGTCCTTGAGACTCAACACAAAGCAATGGATAAAACTGTGATGCTTGTAGAGGAAAAGATTCATTGAGTAGAGCTGGATCAGAAGAAATATAGAACAAGTGGCAAACTATTTTTCCTGTTGCGAAGTCGGTGGCACCGAGTGGAATGTTTCGGTGGTACCGAAAGGATTCGGTTGGACCAAAAATTACAAGTCGGTGAAACCGAGTTTACACAGAGAAAAACATTTGTCACCTCAGCTCACTAGACATGTAGGATCTCACAAAGATTTGCAATGAATTACCTGAAGGATTTGCAAGGAATTGAATGCAGAAAATGCAGAACAAAAACAAAGAGAAAAGAGAAGAAACTTAAAGATCTAGATGAAGTTTTTTTTTGAAAAAGAGAAAGAAAATAAACATGCATGAGACAAATGCAATAACATAGAAAAGAACACAAGAGAACTTCATCTAGAGTTGGGCGGTGACATAGTCACCTATGTTAGAGTATATTGACTTAGGAGTCAAGTGAGAACACTTGATCATAGGTCATACTCATCGTTTAAGCTCAAAATGGGGTTACCATTTTTCGTTTAAGCATCTTGATGTATTCACATCTTGTTGAGTTGCTTTGACTCATGTCTTGGAGTAAAGATTCTCTAAGATGGAATAACATACCTTGGGTGGTGGTGTGGTTCTTGCTCATGTAGTTGAACTTGTGTGGGTGCTCAAGGTTGATGTAGCTCATCAAGAGTTGGGAGCACCACTTGGAGTTTGAGTTCATCTACCTACATGGGTTAGTTCTTGCAAGGAAGAGCACTTGTGTATCCAAAAATGACAATCATGAAGCTCAACATAGAATTTGTCAAAGGATATGTTTGAATGGTTTTGTGCTTCCTTGTCTTCAACCACCATTGTGTAGAGTCTTGGTGATGTAGAGATTGCTCAAGATGTGAGTGAGTCGCAATCTCATGGAATTAGATTCAGCCAAGCACCTACATGGGTTAGACAACATGCAAGGTGCAAAAATATCCAAGACATAAGATAGTTATCATAAGAGATATATCATGGATTAGTCATAAGCTCATGTCTTGCATGTATCCAATGGAGTTTCTACTCCAAGTTCGAAGCATCAATGATGTTCAATTCTCCTCTCAACCTGCAAAACACTTTCTCATCAAGAGGTTTAGTAAATATATCCGCTAATTGCTTATCTGTGCGAACATGCTTAAGATCAATGTCACCCTTAGCAACATGATCTCGAATGAAATGATGACGAACTTCAATATGCTTAGTTCGAGAATGTTGTACAGGATTATGACCAATTTTGATAGCACTTTCATTGTCATAAAGTAGTGGAACATGTTTTACATAGATCCCATAATCTTTAAGAGTTTGGGTCATCCAAAGTAATTGAGCACAACATGAACCAGCGGCAATGTATTCCGCTTCGGCGGTGGATAAGGATACCGAGTTTTGTTTCTTGGAAGACCAAGACACAAGAGATCTACCAAGAAATTGACAAGTACCTGAGGTGGACTTTCTATCAACCTTGTCTCCGGCATAATCCGAGTCGGAATAGCCAACAAGATCAAAAGAAGACCTCTTAGGATACCAAATGCCAAAATTTGGTGTATGGATTAAATATCTCACTATCCTTTTCACAGCCTTAAGATGACATTCTTTAGGAGCAGCTTGATATCGTGCACACATGCACACACTTAGCATAATATCGGGACGTGAAGCACATAGGTAGAACAATGAACCAATCATAGAGCGATAAACCTTTTGATCAACCGGTTCACCATCTTTGGTCAAATCATTATGTCCACTAGTAGGCATGGGTGTAGACATACCTTTCCATTCTTGCATATTGAACTTCTTGAATAAGTCCTTGGTGTACTTCGTTTGAGAGACAAATGTACCTTCCTTAGTTTGCTTGATTTGCAAACCGAGAAAGAATTTGAGTTCACTCATCATAGACATCTCAAACTTCTCTGACATTAGCTTTCCAAACTTTTCACTAAAGAGAGGGTTAGTTGAACCAAATATGATATCATCGACATAAATTTGGCATATAAATAGTTCTCCATTAACCCTTTTAGTAAAAAGAGTAGAATCAATTTTACCAATTTCAAAACCACTTGTAATAAGGAACTTGGTCAAGCATTTATACCATGCTCTAGGAGCTTGTTTAAGACCATAAAGAGCTTTGTGAAGTTTGTAAACATGATTTGGTTTCTTAGGATTGATAAATCCGGGAGGTTGTTTGACATAAACTTCCTCCTCTATTTCACCATTTAGAAAAGCACTTTTAATGTCCATTTGGTACAAGGTGATATTATGGTGATTAGCATAGGCAAGTAAGATGCGAATGGACTCATGTCTAGCAACGGGAGCATATGTCTCACCATAGTCCATACCTTCGACTTGTGTGTACCCTTGGACGACGAGACGTGCTTTGTTGCGAACCACTTGTCCATCTTCATCTTGCTTGTTGCGAAACACCCATTTGGTACCAATGATGTTGTGGTTGTTGTCGGGCTTCTCAACCAATGTCCAAACTTGGTTTCTCTCAAAATTGTGTAGCTCTTCATGCATAGCGTTTATCCAATCCGGATCTTCCAATGCTTCTTCAACCATCATAGGTTCAATGCTAGAGATGAATGAATAGTTTTCACAAAAGTTAGCTAAACGAGTTTTTGAGCGAGTGATTCTCCCGGTTTGTATATCATTGAGGATTTGCTCGACAGGATGATCTTTGGCAATTCTTGCTCGAACTCGTGAGAACTTTTGCTTGGGTCTTCGTTGAACATCTTCTTCATCTTGTTCTTCTTCTTGTCCTTCTTCATTGTTGACGTCGTCGTTCTCTTGTCGTGGTGGAGAAAGAGGTTGTTGATGTTCGTCTTGATGCATTTCCTTGTCTTCTTCATCTTGGTGTGTCCCACTTGTGGATGCTTCCGTGTCGATTCTTGGTTCACCTTGTCGTGAAGTAGAAGCTTCCACTTGGACGGATGAAGTACTCTCCTTCACCTCCGTTGGACGAATTTTGCCAATGGACGAGTCTTGGATTGCTTCTGAAGGGTCTTTGTCTCCTACATCAATTGGCAATTGCTCTACTTGCGAGCCATTAGATTCATCAAACTTCACATCTACCATCTCTTCAACCTTTCGGGTGAAATTGTTGTAGACACGGTAAGTGTGAGAGTTTGAGCCATAACCAAGTAGAAAACCTTCATGAGATTTAGGAGCAAACTTTGAATGACGATGCTTATCAAGAATGTAGCACTTTGAGCCGAATACTCGAAAGTATCCAACTTGGGGTTTGTTACTGGTGAGAAGCTCGTATGCCGTCTTGCCGAGTAGCTTGTGAAGATATAAGCGATTTGTTGCGTGACAAGCTGTCTCAACCGGTTCTGCCCAAAAGTGCTTCGGCGTCTTGTATTCATCAAGCATCGTTCTTGCCATTTCGATGAGCGTCCGGTTCTTCCTCTCAACAACTCCATTTTGTTGAGGTGTGTACATAGCCGAGAACTCGTGTGAAATCCCTTCTTCGTCAAGAAAGGTGTCCACATTTGCGTTCTTGAACTCCGTTCCATTGTCACTCCGAACCTTCTTGATCTTCACGTCAAACTGATTTTGGGCCTTCCTAGCGAAGTTTCTGAAGATCTTCTGGACCTGCGACTTGTCATTAAGAAAGAACACCCACGTAAATCTTGAAAAATCATCAACTATAACTAGACCAAAAGAATTTCCACCGAGACTCTTGTAGGCGTTGGGACCAAAAAGATCCATATGAAGTAGCTCGAGTGGCCTTCTTGTGGTCATGATGTTCTTCACGGGATGCCTTCCTCCAACCTGTTTACCTGCTTGACAAGCACTGCAAAGTCTATCCTTATCAAATATGACATCGTTAACTCCAAGGATATGATTTCCTTTAATAAGCTTGTCAAGGTTTCTCATGCCAACGTGACCTAGTCGTCTATGCCACAACCAACCTTTTGAGGATTTAGCAACAAAGCAAGTTTTAGGTTGTTCCTTTTTAGAGAAATCGACAATGTAAAGATCACCTCTACGCATACCCGTAAAGACCATTTTATGATTGTCTCGACGAAATACTTGGCAATCTACCTCAGTAAATAGGACATTCAAACTGAAATCAGCAAGTCTAGATACTGAAAGTAAGTTGTAGCCGAGAGATTCAACGAGCATGACATTTTGAATGGAACTATCATGTGAGATGGCCACCTTACCAAGGCCAACCACTTTACCCTTTGAATTATCACCAAAGGTGACATATTTTCGAGGGCCGTCATTTTCAGCAAGCTCACGAAACATCTCTTCATCTCCGGTCATATGATCAGTACATCCACTATCAAGAACCCATTCCTTTCCTCCTGATTCATATCCCCGAAGATTTGCCATAAGACCAAAATGTCTCATTGCATCATCAAGATCGAAGTCACTATCATCATCATCATCATCATCATAGTATCCATGTTCATCATGATCTTGTGACTCATCATTTCCTAGAGAGGGTAATTCATTAGATAAATGATCATCAAAGTGGTCACTTTTATGAATTCTTATAGCTTCGAATATGATATCACTAATGATTCCAACATCTCCTTTAGCATGCTTAAGATTGGTAAGTTCAAATAGACAATTAACAAAACTAGGATCACTAGAGTTCATCTTACTCAAGGCAATAGATTTATGGAGAATTTCATCCAAAGTTTTCAAGGAATGATCGGGAAATCGTTCCTCAAGAAATTTCCATATAGTATAGGCACAATTAAGAGTAGGCAAACTAGCAATCAAATTTTTGGGCAATCCTCTAATGATGAGCTCAATAGTTCTAAGATTGCGAATCATGTCAATATCTTCATCTAGGGTAGGATGCAAAGGATCAATATGAGGTGCACAAGGGCTAGCAATATACTTGTTCAAATGATATTGATTGAAAATTACAAGCATCTCATTTTTCCACTGATGAAAATACTCTCCATCAAGAATAGGCAATCTATGTCTAAGACTCCCTAAGGTAGACACATCCATCTTCCTCCAATGGTGATTAAACCAAGGCAATGGAAACCAAAGCTCTGATACCACTTGTAGGATCTAGAAGTAGATGTGTCTAGAGGGGGGGGGATTAGACACTTAGTGCTAAAGTTGCAATTTTTAGGCCTTTTTGGTTTGAGTGGAGTTTTAGGCACAATTTCAACATACACAATACATATCAAGCAAGCATGCAAAGAGTATATGAGCAGCGGAATGTAAAGCATGCAACTTGCAAGAATGTAAGGGGAAGGGTTTGGAGAATTCAAATGCAATTGGAGACACGGATGTTTTTCCCGTGGTTCGGATAGGTGGTGCTATCCTACATCCACGTTGATGGAGACTTCAACCCACAAAGGGTAACGGTTGCGCGAGTCCACGGAGGGCTCCACCCACGAAGGGTAATGGTTGCGCGAGTCCACGGAGGGCTCCACCCACGAAGGGTCCACGAAGAAGCAACCACCCACGAAGGGTCCACGAAGAAGCAACCTTGTCTATCCCACCATGGCCATCGCCCACGAAGGACTTGCCTCACTAGCGGTAGATATTCACGAAGTAGGCGATCTCCTTGCCCTTACAAACTCCTTGGTTCAACTTCACAATCTTGTCGGAGGCTCCCAAGTAACACCTAGCCAATCTAGGAGACACCACTCTCCAAGAAGTAACAAATGGTGTGTAGGTAATGAACTCCTTGCTCTTGTGCTTCAAATGATAGTCTCCCCAACACTCAACTATCTCTCATAGGATTTGGATCTGGTAGAAAGAAGGTTTGAGTGGAAAGCAACTTGGGGAAAGCTAGAGATCAAGATTCATATGGTAGGAATGGAATATCTTGGTCTCAACACATGAGTAGGTAGTTCTCTCTTAGAAATAGGATGCTGGAAGTGTAGGCTTAGTCTGATGGCTCTCTCCACGAATGAAGAGGAGGTGGAGGGGTATATATAGCCTCCACACAAAATCCAACCGTTACACACAGTTTTCCAATCTCGGTGGGACCGAATCAACAAACTCGGTCGGACCGAAAAGGCAAACCTAGTGACCGTTAGAGATTTTCGGTGGGACTGACATGCAACTCGGTAGGACCGATATGGTTAGGGTTTGGGCATAACGTAATAAGCTAACCAGAGAGTTGGTCAGGTAAACTCGGTGGGACCGATTTGCTCTTTCGGTGAGACCGAAAAGTTACAAAAAGGAAACAAAGAGTTTACACTGCAATCTCGGTGGGACCGATTCGCTCTTTCGGTGAGACCGAAAAGTTACGAAAGGGAAACAGAGAGTTTGCAATCCCATCTCGGTGGGACTGAGATCCCTATCGGTAGAACCGAATTGCTAGGGTTTGGCAGTGGCTTATGACAAGTGAAACTCGGTGGCGCCGGATAGAAAGAATCAGTAGGACCGAGTTTGGCTTAGGGTTTAGGTCATATGTGGATATGGGAAAGTAGTTGAGGGTTTTGGAGCATATCACTAAGCACATGAAGCAAGAGGCTCATTAAGCAACACCTCATCCCTCCTTGATAGTTTTGGCTTTTCCTAAAGACTCAATGTGATCTTGGATCACTAAAATATAAAATGAAGAGTCTTGAGCTTGAAGCTTTTGCCAATCCTTTGTCCTTAGCATCTTGAAGGAGTTCCCACAACCTTTAGTCCATGCCACTCCATTGTTGAACTTATCTGAAACATGCTAGATAGAAATGTTAGTCCAACAAGAGATATGTTGTCATCAATTATCAAAACCACCTAGGGAGCACTTGTTCTTTCACCATGGCCTTTGCCTTCTTCTCCACCGCGCCCACGGCTGGCGGCTCAAGGAGAGAGAGAAGCCCCTCCTCAACTCTTGTGCACCTGGTCTCCAGGTTGAACAACTCCTAAGATGTGCAGAGCTACTCGTGGATGGTGAGCTCTTCCTTCATCTTGACGTCACGGACGCCGTCGGAGAACGCGGAGATGATGGCCTCGTCCGTGACCTTGGGGATCTTGAGGTGGGTGTTGTTGAAGTGCTGGATGTACATCTGGAGGGTCTCTCCTGGCTGCTGCCTGATGCGGCATAGGTCACCCACGGCCGGTGGGCGGTCGCGAGTGCCCTAGAAGTTGGCGACGAAGCGGTCGCGCATCTCGTCCCAGGAGGACATCAAGCCGTGCTGTAGGTTCAGGAGCCAGGAGCGAGCTCCATCCTTGAGAGCCATGGGAAACCAGTTCACCATGACCTTTTCGTCGCCGTTGCCCACTTTGATGCTCAGCTCATAGAGCTGCAGGAACTCCGCGGGGTCGGCGGTACCGTCGTAGCAAGGAGGCAGATCCGGCTTGAACTTGCCCGGCTAGGCGACGCTACGCAGCTCGGGAGTGAAGGCACGGCAGCCAGCCGTGGTTGCTGGGGCCCGCTTCGGAGGTGGAGCTTGGTCTTGACGAGGTCCGCGCTGCACCGCTGCGGGCGGTGCGCGGTCTTGACGAGGTGGGGCAAGGAGCGCAGGTGCAGCTTCTCATGGCCGCGAAATTTCTTAGCAGCTTCTCTCTTCGCGCACGGGCGCCGGGCGCGTCGGATCACGTCGCGGAGCCGCGCGCCTTGGTGCCAAGGCGACATCTTGGGGCTGAGGCGGTGGAGGCACGCCATGAGCCCCGTTGCCCACGGCTGGTTGAGAGGGAGGCAGAGAGTGGGACGGCGCTTGAGAGCCCCCTGCGGCATGGACGAGCTCAGCGACGCGGTCGAGCCAATCCTCGTAGAGGTCATCGATGGGGTGGTAACGCAGGAGCTCGTTCGCTGTGAGGAGCGCGGCCCGTGCCTCCATGGGAGCGCGGTGCGCGTGAGACGAAGAACCGACAGGGGTCATCGATGGAGTGGCGGTGCGGCCATCCTGCTACATCGAAGGATGCAGTGAGGACGCCTGTTGCTCGTTCCCCACCGGGCCGGTGGCTGCGTTGGCGGCGGGAGACAGAGAACGGCGATGTGGCTTGCCGACGGGAGCCGTCTGAGCGACGCAGGCGGTGAGGCTAGCCCGACACTCAGCTCGAGCACGACGAGTGTCCGCCATGGAGGCGACAGAGCGACAGAGCGACGAACTAATGGAAGGGAAGCTACGGCGCACCCCTTCCTGGCGCGCCAAATGTTGGATGTGGGGTTCCGGCAAACCCTTAAGGTTCGAGCACTGGGGTGCGCGCGAAGTCTTTCCTTCCCACCAATCTACGCCCTAGCTCTCTAAGATCTCGTGGATGAACTCGACGAACTCGCAACACAGAAAGACACAAGATTTATACTGGTTCAGGCCACCATTGTTGTGTAATACCCTACTCCAGTGTGGTGGTGGTGGATTGCCTCTAGGGCTAATGATGAATAGTACAAGGGAAGAATGACCTCCTGAGGTTGAGGTGTTCTTGAGCTCGGTGAGCTTGTGTGTGTGAGGATGGTTTGAATTATCCGTCCCTTGCTAAGGTGGTGGCTAGTCCTATTTATATTGGCCCTGGTCCTCTTCCCAAATATTGAGCGGGAAGGGAGCCAGCAATGGCGGGACAATTTGAAGGGGGACAGCTACTACAAGCTATCCTGACAAAAGTGGTCTTCGCCTGCGAAAAGCTCTGTGGTGACGCCGTCTTGGGCTCCACGATGACCTCCGTATTGCCGTCCTCTTGATCTTGGTCTCGTTGCACCAATATAGCAACCTTTGCCTGATGCCTCGGTACTCTTCGCATGCGCTGGCGTCCTTAGCACCAAAGAGGAAACAAGGACGCTGCGCGCGCTGGTGCCTCCCTGGCGCCCGCCCGGTGTCGTGCGTCACAGCTCACGTCACGAGGGTCTCGTGAGGTTTGCCCCGCCTTGATATCTCCGCTCCTCGTGAGCCTGCCTAGCTAGGCCACTCCAGAGGAGGCCTTGCGTCATCCGCCCCGCGAGGCTTGGACTCTCGCGAGGGTCTTGGATGCTTTGTTGGTGAAGATGGGTCGTACGGCCTGCAGGCTCAGCCACGCCGCGGGCCGCAGGCAGGCAAGTCTGGGGACCCCCGTTCCCAGGACGCCGACGGCCCTTTTGGTACCTTTACTTATAGACGTATGCCTTTTGGTTTATGCAATGCCCTGCTACCTTTCAAAGATGTATGACTGCTATATTCTCTAATTTTTGTGAAAAGATTGTTGAGGTTTTCATGGATGACTTCTCCGTTTATGGAACTTCTTTTGATGATTGCTTAAGCAACCTTGATCGAGTTTTTGCAGAGATGTGAAGAAACTAATCTTGTCTTGAATTGGGAGAAGTGCCATGGTTACTGAAGGTATTGTCTTGGGGTATAAAATTTCTAAAAGAGGTATTGAAGTTGATAAAGCTAAAGAAGATGCTATTGAAAAGATGATGTGTCCTAAAGATATCAAAGGTATAAGAAATTTCCTTGGTCATGCTAGTTTCTATAGGAGATTTATTAAAGACTTCTCTTAAATTTCTAGGCCTCTCACTAATCTCTTACCAAAAGATGTTCCTTTTGTTTTTGATGATGATTGTATAGAAGCATTTGAAATACTTAAGAAAGCCTTGATTTCTGCACCTATTGTTCAGCCACCTGATTGGAATTTACCCTTTGAAATTATTTGTGATGCTAGTGATTATGTTGTTGGTGCTATTCTAGGACAAAGAGTTGATAAGAAATTGAATGTTATTCATTAGGCTAGTAAAACTCTAGAGAGTGCCCAGAGAAATTATGCTACTACTGAAAAAGATTTTTTAGCAGTTGTATTTGCTTGTGATAAGTTCAGATATTATATTGTTGATTCCAAAGTAACTGTTCACACTAATAATGCTGCTATTAAATATCTTAGGGAAAAGAAAGATGCTAAACCTAGACTTCTTAGATGGGTTCAATTGCTACAGGAATTTGATTTGCATATTATATTGATAGAAAGGGAGCTGAGAACCCCGTTGCAGACAACTTGTCTAGATTAGAAAATGTTCTTGATGACCCACTACCTATTGATGATAGCTTTCTCGATGAACAATTAGCTATCATAAATGCTTCTCGTAATACTCCATGGTATGCTGATTATGCTAATTACATTGTTGCTAAATTTATACCACCTAGTTTCACATACCAACAAAAGAAAAAGTGTTTCTATGATTTAAGATATTACTTTTGGGATGACCCACACCTTTATAAAGAAGGAGTAGATGGTGTTATTAGACGTTGTGTAACCAAGCATGAACAGGAACAGATCCTACGCAAGTGCCACTCCGAGTCTTACGGTGGACACCAAGCTGGAGATAGAACTGCACATAAGGTATTGCAATCTGGTTTTTATTGGCCTACACTCTTCAAGGATGCTCATAAGTTTGTCTTATCTTGTGATGAATTCCAGAGAATTGGTAATATTAGTATACATTCGGAAATGCCTATGAATTATTCACTAGTTATTGAACCATTTGATGTTTGGGGCTTTGATTATATGGGACCTTTTCCTTCCTCTAATGGGTATACACATATTTTAGTTGAACTTGATTACGTTACTAAGTGGGTAGAAGCTATTCCAACTAGTACTGTTGATCATAACACATCTATTAAGATGCTTAAAGAAGTTATTTTTCCGAGGTTTGGAGTCCCTAGATATTTGAGGACTGATGGTGGTTCACATTTTATTCATGGTGCTTTATGTAAAATGCGTGCTAAGTATGATGTTAACCATAGAATTGCATGTCCATATCATCCTTAGTCTAGTGGTCAAGTAGAATTGAGAAATAGAGAGATAAATTTATTTTGTAAAAGATTGTTAATAGATCTAGAAATAATTGGTCTAAGAAACTTTATGATGCATTATGGGCTTATATAACTGCTTATAAAAACCCTATGGGCATGTCTCCATATAAAATGGATTATGGAAAAGCATGTCACTTACCTCTCGAACTAGAACATAAGGCATATTGGGCTATTAAAGAGCTCAATTATGATTTCAAACTTGCCGGTGAGAAGAGGTTATTTGACATAAGCTCACTTAATGAATGGAGAAACCAAGCCTATGAGAATGCCAAGTTATTTAAAGCAAAAGTTAAAAGATGGCATGATAATAGGATACAAAAGCGTGAATTTAATGTAGGTGATCATGTTTTGCTATAGAAGTCTCGTTTAAGATTTTTTGCAGGAAAGCTTCTCTCTAAATGGGAAGGTCCTTACATTAAGGAGGTCTATCGTTCTAGTGCCATAAAAATCAACAACGCCGAAGGCACAACTCCGAAGGTGGTAAACGGTCAAAGAATCATACATTATATCTCAGGTACTCCCATAAATGTTGAGACCAATACAATTGACACCATAACACCGGAGGAGTACATAAAGGACGCTTTCCAGAACGTTTCAGACTCCGAAAGGAATAGGTATGTGGTACGGTAAGTAAACCGACTCCAAAACGTTTCCAATGATAATTTTCTCTGTTTTGGAATATTTAAAAAATTAGGAAAATTAAAAGTAGTCCGAAAGAGCGCATGAGGCATCCACAAGGGTGGAGGGCGCGCGCCTTGTGGCCACCTCATGTGCCCTCCGGACTCCACTTTCTTGCACGATACTTATTTTCGTCGGTAAAAATTCATTATTTAATCTTCCGAAGGTTTTGACCATCGTACCATGGAAATATCTCTACTAAAAGGCACACGTCAAAACCTTCGGGAGATTATATAATGAATTTTTATCGACCAAAAGAAGTATTGTGCAAGAAAACAGAGTTCGGAGGGCACACAAGGCGGCCACAAGGCAGGGGGCGCGCCCGGGGGGTAGTGCGCATCCTCCACCATTGTGGATGCCTCATGCGCTCTTCAAACTACTTTCAATTTTCCTAATTTTTTAAATTGAAAGTGCAACTATCCCTGGGTGGTTTTGGTAATTCCTAACGACATATAGCTCAATGAGCTAATGCTATTTTAAGATAAATATTTCAGGAAAGCTCAATGATTGGCATGGCATGGGTTAGAAAGTGGACCCCTCAAAATGCTAAGGACAAAAGATTGGCTCAAGCTCAAAGCACAAGACTCTACCTTTTACTTTTAATGATCCAAGATCACATTGAGCCCATAGGAAAAGCCAATACTGTTAAAAGGGGTGAGGTGTTGCTTAATGAGTTACTTGCTAAAAATGCTTAGTGATATGCTCCAAAAATCCTCAACTACTTTCTCATATCCACATATGTCCCAAACCAAAAGTCAAACTCGGCCCTACCGAAATCTTCTATCCAGCGCCACCGAGTTCACTTGACATAGCCACTGCCACAAACCCTAGTCACTTCGGTCTAACCGATAGGGATCTCGGTCTCACCGAGATGGGATTGCAACCTCTTTGTTTCCCTTCGTAACGTTTCGGTCCAACCGAGCCGAGCGATCGGTCCCACCGAGATTGCAATGCAAACTCTCTGTTTCCCCTTCGTAACGTTTCGGTCTAACCGAGATGAGCGAATCGGTCCCACCTAGTTTGCCTGACCAACTCTCTGTTTGTCTATCAACAAAATTGGTCCCACCGAGTTTGTGTAATCGGTCCCACCGAGATTATGTTATGCCCTAACCCTAATGGAATCGGTCCCACCGATTTGACATGTCGGTCCCACCGAAAATCCTAACGTTCACATTTTGAACTAAATCGGTCTGACCGAGTTTTATAATTCGGTCCCACCGAGTTTGGTGATTTGTGTGTAACGGTTAGATTTTGTGTGGAGGCTATATATACCCCTCCACCCACTCTTCATTCGTGGAGAGAGCCATCAGAACATGCCTACACTTCCAACAGACAATTTCTGAGAGAGAACCACCTACACTTGTGTTGAGGTCAAGATATTCCATTCCAACCATATAAATCTTGATCTCTAGACTTCCCCAAGTTGCTTTCCACTCAAATCTTCTTTCCACCAAATCCAAATCCTGTGAGAGAGAGTTGAGTGTTGGGGAGACTATCATTTGAAGCACAAGAGCAAGGAGTTCATCATCAACACACCATTTGTTACTTCTTGGAGAGTGGTGTCTCCTAGATTGGCTAGGTGTCACTTGGGAGCCTTCGTCAAGATTGTGTAGTTGAACCAAGGAGTTTGTACGGGCAAGGAGATCGCCTACTTCATGAAGATCTACCCTAGTGAGGCAAGTCCTTCGTGGGTGATGTCCATGGTGGGATAGACAAGGTTGCTTCTTCATGGACCCTTCATGGGCGGAGCCCTCCGTGGACTCGCGCAACCGTTACCCTTCGTGGGTTGAAGTCTCCATCAACGTGGATGTACGATAGCACCACCTATCGGAACCACGCCAAAAATCTCCGTGTCTACATTGCGTTTGCTCCCTCCAAACTGCTTCCTTTACCTTCATATGCAATTTTTTTACGTTCAGCTGCTATACTCTTGGAATTGCATGTGTAGGTTGATTACTTGAATTGTGCTAAGTTGCTAAAATCTGCCAAGACTTAAAATTGGATAAAGGCTAGACTTTTATTTGGTCAAGTAGTCTAATCACCCCCCCTCTAGACATACTTTCGATCCTACAAGTGGTATCAAACATTTGGTCTCCATTTGCTTTGATTTCCATAGCTTTTGGTGATCATAGCCTTGGTTTCATAACCTAGGAGAGTATGGTTTCTAGTGAGGGAAATTACCACCGTAGAGGTCCTTACTTTGATGGTACTAATTTTGCTAGATGGAAGCATAAGATGAAAATGCATATTCTTGGACATAACCCCACCGTTTGGGCTCTTGTGTGTATTGGCTTGCAAGGTGAATTCTTTGATGGGAGAGAACCTAACCGGGAAGCTACCGGGGAAGAGTTGAAGATGCTGCAATACAATGCTCATGCTTGTGATATTCTCTTCAACGGATTGTGCCCCGAAGAATTCAACAAAATCATCCATCTTGAGAATGCAAAGGAAATTTGGGATACTTTGATTGATATGCACGAAGGTACCGACTCCGTCAAGGAATCCAAATTGGATGTGCTTCAAAGTCAACTTGACAAGTTCAAAATGAAGGATGGTGAAGGTGTCGCTGAAATGTACTCTAGGCTTGCTCTTATCACAAATGAGATTGCCGGCTTAGGAAGATAGTTTCATCATCAAGAAGATCCTAAGAGCCTTGGATGGAAAATATGATACCGTGTGCACATTGATCCAAATGATGCCCAATTACAAAGATCTCAAGCCAACGGAAGTCATTGGAAGAATTGTTGCTGATGAGATGTAACTCAAGGATAAGGAAGAGCTTCACAACAAGTCAAGTGCTGCTTACAAAGCCTCATGTGATGCTCCCACATACTCAACTGAGAAGCAAACCTTCAACAAAGAATTTAGCCTAATGGTAAAGAACTTCAACAAGTTTTACAAGAGTATAAGCAAGGAAAGAAGTTCCAAGTCAAGGTCCTACATTGACAAAAGATCTTCAAGTCATGAACGCAATTGCTACAATTGTGGAAGACCCAGACACTATTAAAATGAGTGTACGGCTCCCTACAAAAGAAGAGAAGATTCTCCCAAAAGAAGAAGTAGAAGAGAAGCATCACCACCAAGAGAGAGAAGGAGTAGAGATGACCGTTATGAACGAAGAACATTACGGAGAAGCAAGGATTCGGAAAGGAAGGACAAGTCATCAAAGAGCTACACAAAACGAAGACATCAATCTCATGTTGGTGAATGGGTATCCGGCTCTGACTCCGACAATCACTCCGAAAGAAGTTATCACTCTGACTCTGAATATACTCAAGATGAAGGTGTTGCCGGTCTAGCACTTGTGTCAACCAACTCCTACGACAAATTTGACTCACCAAATGAAGGAATTGGAAGATGCTTCATGGCTAAAGGCCCAAAGGTAACACACCCCGAGTATGTTGATTTCAATAGTGATGAAGATGATTTGCTAGGTGATGATGATTTACTTGTTGACAACTCTAGTTTTGAAAACTATGATGAACTTGCTATTAATCATGCTAATCAAGATAAAACGAATGACAATGATAAGAAGGAGATTGAGCGTCTAACTAAAGAACTAAACACTCTAAAGTTAGCTCATGAAACTACCTTGGAAGATCATCGAGAACTTTTAAAGACTCATGAGTAGCTACGCTTTGAAAAGCTCAACCTTGAGCAAGAGCATGAGTTCTTAAAAGCAATCAATGATGATCTTCGCAAGAAAAGTTCTTCTTACATTGCCAAGCATTTACTCTTTGTCTACTTACATGCCACAAGTTAAATCTAGCAATAAGAACAAAAAAGATTCTTCCTCTAGTAGTAACAACAATCATGCTAAATCCAATGTTGTTGCTTCTAGTAGTTCTCTTGATTCCACTAATGATTCTCTTAGCCGAGTTACACTTGAGCAAGAAAATAGCTTATTGAAGGGAATTATAGAGAAAGGTGTTTACAAGAGTCTTGCTAGAAGTAAGCAATTTGAGGAAATTGTACACAAGCAAGGAAGACACCGGAAGAATCAAGGTGTTGGTTTTGAACGAAAGTTCAATGCCAATGGAGTTTAGTGGGAAGAAGATCAATACCCCAAGACAAAGTTTGTTCCTCGACAAGAGAATTATGATCCCACTTCTTTCCAAGGAACACAAGTTCAAGATGATCTTCCACCACAAGACCAAAAGCTAAAAGCCAAGGACAAGCTTCAAGAGGAGATTGATGCATTTGAAGAAGCACCTAAGGCCTTGGTCAAGTGGGTTCCCAAGACTACATCAAGTTCCACTTCATCAAGTATGACTACAACTCCAAGGTTTCCCATCAAGATGGTGTGGATCCCTAAGAAGAAGAACTAGAGAGTTCTCGAGGGTGACTCCGCCAACATACTTTACTCTTATCATCTTGGCAATGACAAGTGCAAACAACTTCCATATCTTGCACTAGTTCAAGGACTCACAAACCCTCTTGTTGGTAAGACAAGGGACAAGGTAACCTAATGCATTCATGGATATCATCTCATGTGAATATCACTCTATGTCTATGGATATCCTTGTTTGTTCCTTATGGGACTAACCCGTGTAGGTATTGAAAGTGCAACTCACTCCAAAGGATTGCTCTGAATGATCTACATCAACATTGAGGATCTACATCTTCAACACCTACATGAAGTCATCATCGACAAAACCCAACGATAGTTCATCCCTCTTAGGGGGGATATCACATCTAGGGGGAGCTTTACTCTAATCAATTGAGCTAAAGCAACTCTAATGATGTGAGCACAACAATGCTTTCTGTAAAAGTGGCAACCCCACTTGTGCTTAAACGATGAGTATGACCTATGATCAAATGTTATCATTTGACTCCTAAGTCAATATACTCATATATAGATGACCTAGTCATCGCCAAATTGCTTGATAGATGCTAGAGTGATTGTGCATGATTTGTCACATATTTCATTTGCCATTTTATTGTGTGAGCATGTTGGATGCATATTTTACTCATTCGAGGACATCCATTTGTTGCTTTGATTGTTTGGCTTGTTATCTTTTGCCAAATGGATGGACAAGAATGCCTAAGAACTCCCTCTAGCTATCTATGCTTTTCTCGTCTCAAACTCTATTCATGCTACATCACAAAGTTTGATCAAGTCAGATTTGAACCACTCTGTGTGAGGAGCACTTGGAGTACCCGATTCGTCATAGACTTAAACTTCCAAAACATCTTTGTGTATTTCGGTATGACCGAGTCATCCATTTAGGTCACACCAAGATCACTAAGTTGATCTAGGTTTTCAATCTCGGTGCAACCAATTTGAACTTTTCGGTCACACCGAGTTGCAGTAACCGCTTGCGATTCTGCATCTCGGTGCCACCAAGTTGTTCCACTCGGTCACACCGACAGGGTCGGGATATATAAACCCACAGGTGAGATTTTGGAAATTTCTTCGAAACCTCTCAGCTCGTGTGTCTCCTGCTCTGCCACCTCGGGTCTCTGGATCGTCTTCTCGCTGACAGCGACCTTCGTTCGCTGGTTTCCATCGCCGTCAATGGAATTCTGCCCCTCTGTTGCCGCCGTAGCGAACTCCACTGAACTAGGGTACGAGTTTGATCCTTTGTGCTATTCCTTTAACTTTGATTCGTAGCACATTGCTCTGCCGTGATCATGACCACGTATGTAAACAATCCATCCACTAAAAACTTCCTTTAGATTAGATTCGATTTGAAAATTTAGGGTTAGGTCTTCGACGGACTCATCTCAGACCGACCGAATTGTAGAAATTGGTCTCACCGATTTGGCTTAGGCCATTGCACTTGCACTTTCGGTCTCATCGAAAACTGCAAATCGGTGTGACCGAGTTCGATTCTTTGTGAAACCCTAGCAGTCTCGGTGCCACCGAACTGTGACTCGGTCTGACCGAGTTCACTAGTTTAGGTTCCAAAAGCTGCTTCGGTATCACCGAGTTTACAAATCGGTATCTCCGAAATGCTTTCTGTGGAGAACTAAAACTAAGTTTTTAAGTCATCTGTTTTGCAAAAACTCTGCACTTTGTGATGCTCATCCACTCTAGCTCATCTATATCTATTCACAGGGTCTGCTGTCAGTAAGTTTGCAGAGATGTCTGACCAGAGCGACAGCCAGAACAAGTCTGAAGAACAAGTGCAATTGAGTGAGGGCACTAGTCCCTCAAGCAGTTCTGATGGTGGCAGCAGGAGCACTCCCAGCAACTTATCCAAAGCAGCCACCAGGTCAAGGAAGAAGAAAACCTCAGATTCTGAAGATGAGGACTATGTGGATGTTGAGGAGGAAGTCAGCTCCAAGAAGAAGGTGCTGAAGAAGGAATATGGCACAATTGCAACAACTAAGCCTGGCTTGCACAAGAAGGCCCCTGCCAAGAGGGTGCCATCCTTAAAGGTTAGAGCCTCAACTGCTGAAACCTCCAAGCCAACTGGAGAGGCTGCTGGAGAAGGAAAGAAGAGGAAGGAAAGGGTCAAGAAGACCACTGTCAGAGTGCTTGGTAGATCCTCCATTATGAGAGATCCAGAAGAAGATGAAGAGGAAGAGGATGCTGCTCCAGCTCCCAAGTCTCAGAAGCTCATGGGAGATGCTATCAAATCAGGGGCTACTGCTTCAAATCCCAAATATGCTCCCAAGGCTGCTTCTCAAAAACCTTCTGCACCCAAGAGAAATACCAGAAGTATACCTGCTGAGGAAAAGAACAAGCCCCAGTGCCTCAAGCTGAAGAAGAGGAAGATGATTCACTTGTTTTGAGGAAGTTGAAGCCCAAAATTCCTGACCATAATAATGCTCATCCAGTCGCTGAGGACATGCACATGAGGAAAGATGCAGGACTAAGATTGTGGAGAGGGTCTGATCCCTATGCTGTTAGGAGGAGGACTGCAGTTGATTACATGTTTCACACAAAGGAACAACAAGACTTCTATGAGAATATTTTGCTTGACAAGAAGCCCATTGTATGTGACATGAAATGGGTGGATTGGGAATACATCAGGGAGAATGAATATCACTTCCCAGGAGTATATAACAGCTTCAAAGCATGTGGAGTAGATGAGTTTGTTGGACAAAAGCTCACAAAATGGAATGATGAGCTGATCATGCAATTTTACTCCATTGCTTATTTCTATCCAGATGGGAGGATAGTTTGGATGTCCGAAGGTACTAGGTACCAATCCACTGTTGAAGAATGGGCCAAGCTAATCAATGCCCCAGAGGAACATGAGGATGACTTGGATGTGTATGCCAAGAAGAAGAAAGACCACAACTCCATGGCAAACATGTACAAAGAGATCCCTGATAAAGCTTTGGAGACTCACAAGCTTGGATCTGTACGTTTATTGTTGTTTGGTCTGCCTACCATCAACTGGATCTTAAGGCACACATTGCTACAAAAGTCAGGAGATCACAAGATGATCAGAGGACACTCCATCAACATGCTGCAAATCTTTGATGTCCCTCAGAAGTTCAAGGTCATGAGTTTGATTATAGAGACAATCAAGAGGACTACTGCTGACCAAAAGAGAAGTTGTGGGTATGCTCCACATATTCAGGAGCTCATCAATTCTTAGATGGGCACAGGAACATACTTGTTGGACAAGGAGCATCTACCCTTATATCCTGAATTTGAAGACAACATAGTAGTGATGAATGAGGAGGAACCATCATCAGCTCAAGTACAAGAGAAGAGAGTCAAAGCTAAGGCTGAGAAAGCTGCCAAGATGCCAAGTGTTGAAGAGGCATATCAAGTTTTCCTGAAGAGCAAGCAAGATCAATTAGGCTATCTGATTCAAGCTACACTGAGGATTCAGAAGGGCTTGGCCACCCTGACTCAGAATCAGGAGAGCCTGGAGAGGATTGTTGAGACAAAATTTTATGATCTTGATCTCAAGGTAACTGACGTTTAGACTGCAGTTGAGCAGCTTCAGGAGGAAGCAGAAGAGAGGAGAGGGAAGGCAACTACTGATGCTTTTCAGCATGTGACACGAGGTTCGAGGTCTACTGTAGTGCCAGTTTCAGATGCTAGAGCTACATTGTCAGCACCAGCAGCTATAGCTCCAGTGCACCTCCAGCACCCACTCCACCAGCTCCAACTACATCGACAGATGCCTTCGTCCTTGGAGTTCTCTCTACACCACCTCCCAAAGACCAATTCTGAGACACGCATAGCACTATGCATTTTCAAACTTTTTGGTAACTTGTTGCCAAAGGGGGAGAAATATGTATAGATCATAGGCTTCAAGAGAGAGTGTCTTGCTTTTTATCTCTCTTGCTTTTGGTTGAACTTTTTATTGTGTGAGATACTTTATGTCCTTGTGTGAGATACTTGTTTGATCATGTGGTTGATCATTTTCTACCTTAATGCTTGTTTGGTTGATACTATCTTTTATATCTCATATATGATCATTCACTTTCTTGGTGATGAGTGCATGCTTTTAATTTCTATCATTTTGAGCACTCCACCAAGATGTATGTGACATGGAAGAGTAACCCATGATCCTAATCGATTGTGCATTTGCATTTGAACACAAATCTTAAATAATGCAAAAATTTAGGGGCAGCTCTTGCTTATCACATACTTCTCAAAGCGACGATGTTTTTCAACCTTATGATCATTTGTCGAAGCTTTGATCTATATGTTGTCATCAATTACCAAAAAGGGGGAGATTGAAAGTGCAACTATCCCTGGGTGGTTTTGGTAATTCCTAACAACACATAGCTCATTGAGCTAATGCTATTTTAAAATAAATATTTCAGAAAGCTCAATGATTGGCATGGCATGGATTAGATAGTCGGCCCCTCAAAATGCTAAGGACAAAATATTGGCTCAAGCTCAAAGCACAAGACTATACATTTTACTTTTAGTGATCCAAGATCACATTGAGTCCATAGGAAAAGCCAATAATATTAAAAGCGGGTGTGGTGTTGCTTAATGAGTCCCAAACCCTCAACTACTTTCTCATATCCACATTTGTCCCAAACCAAAAGTCAAACTCGACCCTACAAAAATCTTCTATCCGGCGCCACCGAGTTCACTTGACATAGCCACTGCCACAAACCCTAGTCACTTTGGTCTCACCGATAGGGATCTCGGTCTCACCAAGATGGGATTGCAACCTCTCTGTTTCCCTTCGTAATGTTTCGGTCCAACAGAGATGAGCGATCGGTCCCACCTAGATTGCAATGCAAACTCTCTGTTTCCCCTTCATAACATTTTGGTCTAACCGAGATGAGCGAATCGGTCCCACTGAGTTTGCCTGACCAACTCTCTGTCTGTCTATTACCAAAATCGTTCCCACCGAGTTTGTGTAATCGTTCTCACCGAGATTACGTTATGCCCTAACCCTAATGGAATCGGTTCCATCGAAAATCCTAATGTTCACATTTTGAACTAAATCGGTCTGACCGAGTTTTATAATTCGGTCCCACCGAGTTTGGTGATTTGTGTGTAACGGTTAGATTTTGTGTGGAGGCTATATATACCCCTCCACCCACTCTTCATTCATGGAGAGAGCCATCAGAACATTCCTACACTTCCAGCATACATTTTCTGAGAGAGAACCACCTACACTTGTGTTGAGGTCAAGATATTCCATTGCAAACACATAAATATTGATCTATAGCCTTCCCCAAGTTGCTTTCCACTCAAATCATCTTTCTACCAAATCCAATCCTATGAGAGAGAGAGTTGAGTGTTGGGGAGACTATCATTTGAAGCACAAGAGCAAGGAGTTCATCATCAACACACCATCTATTACCTTTTGGAGAGTGGTGTCTCCTAGATTGGTTAGGTGTCACTTGGGAGCCTCCGTCGAGATTGTGGAGTTGAACCAAGGAGTTTGTACGGGCAGGGAGATCGCCTACTTCGTGAAGATCTACCCTAGTGAGGCAAGTCCTTCGTGGGCGATGGCCATGGTGGGATAGACAAGGTTGCTTCTTCGTGGACCCTTCGTGGGTGGAGCCCTCCGTGGACTCGTGCAACTGTTACCCTTCCTGGGTTGAAGTCTCCATCAACGTGGATGTACAATAGCACCACCTATCGGAACCACGCCAAAAATCTCTGTGTCTACATTGCGTTTGATCCCTCCAAACTCCTCCCTTTACCTTCGTATGCAATTGTTTTACATTCCGCTGCTATACTCTTAGAATTGTGCTAAGTTGTTAAAATCTGCCAAGACATAAAATTGGGAAAAGGCTAGACTTTTATTTCGTCAAGTAGTCTAATCACCCCCTCTAGACATACTTTTGATCCTACATAAATATTCCAAAACATAGAAAAATTGCCATTGGAAACGTTTTGGAGTCGGTTTACTTACCATACCACATACCTATTCCTTTATGGAGTCTGAAACTTCTGGAAAGTGTCCCTTATGTACTCCTCCGGTGTTATGGTGTCAATTATATTGGTCTCAACATTTATGGGAGTACCTGAGATATAATGTTTGATTCTTTGACCATTTATCACCTTCGGATTTGTGCCTTCGGTGTTGTTGGTTTTTATGGCACCGGAACGATAAACCTCCTCGATAATGTAAGGATCTTCCCATTTAGAGAGAAGTTTTCCTGCAAAAAATCTTAAACGAGAGTTGTATAGCAAAACATGATCACCTACGTTAAACTCACGCTTTTGTATCCTCTTGTCATGCCATCTTTTAACTTTTTTCTTTAAACAACTTGGCATTTTCATAGGCTTGGGTTCTCCATTCATCAAGCGAGCTAATGTCAAATAACCTCTTCTCACCGGCAAGTTTGAAATCATAATTAAGCTCTTTAATAGTGTAACGCCCCGAGATCGATGTGCCAGGTGTCCTCTAGTTATTCGCTATTGTTGCCTTGTCATTGCTTGCGTGTCATGCATTGCATATCATGTCATCATGTGCATTTCATTTGCATACGTGTTCGTCTCATGCATCCGAGCATTTTTCCCGTTGTCCGTTTTGCAATCTGGCGCTCCGTTCTCCTCCGGTGGTCGTTTCTACCTTTCTTTTATGTGTGGGGATAAAACATTTCCGGATTGGGCCGAGATTTGCCAAGCGGCCTTGGTTTACTACCGGTAGACCGCCTGTCAAGTTTCGTACCATTTGGACTTCGTTTGATACTCCAACGGTTAACCGAGGGACCGAAAAGGCCTCGTGTGTGTTGCAGCCCAACACCCCTCCAATTTGGCCCAAGACCCACCTAAGTCTTCTCCATCATCTAGAGCGTTCGATCACGATCGCGTGGCCGAAAACCGCACCTCATTTAGACTCTCCTAGCTCCCTCTACCTATATATATGTGGCCATCCCCGAAATTTTCGCGGATGAACCCTAAAAACTCCTCCTCTCGCGCCGCCACCTCGGGTATCTGGATTGTCTTCTCGCTGACAGCGACCTTCGTTCGCTGGTTTCCATCGCCGTCAATGGAATTCTGCCCCTCTGTTGCCGCCGTAGCGAACTCCACCGAACTAGGGTACGAGTTTGATCCTTTGTGCTATTCTGTTAACTTTGATTCGTAGCACATTGCTCTGCCGTGATCATGACCACGTATGTAAACAATCCATCCACTAAAAACTTCCTTTAGATTAGACTCGATTTGAAAATTTAGGGTTAGGTCTCCGACGGACTCATCTCAGACCGACCGAATTGTAGAAATTGGTCTCACCGATTTGGCTTAGGCCATTGCACTTGCACTTTCGGTCTCATCGAAAACTGCAAATCGGTGTGACCGAGTTCGATTCTTTGTGAAACCCTAGCAGCCTCGGTGCCACCGAACTGTGACTCGGTCTGACCGAGTTCACTAGTTTAGGTTCCAAAAGCTGCTTCGGTATCACCGAGTTTACAAATCGGTAGCTCCAAAATGCTTTCTGTGGAGAACTAAAACTAAGTTTTTAAGTCATCTGTTTTGCAAAAACTCTGCACTTTGTGATGCTCATCCACTCTAGCTCATCTATATCTATTCACAGGGTCTGCTGTCAGTAAGTTTGCAGAGATGTCTGACCAGAGCGACAGCCAGAACAAGTCTGAAGAACAAGTGCAATTGAGTGAGGGCACTAGTCCCTCAAGCAGTTCTGATGGTGGCAGCAGGAGCACTCCCAGCAACTTATCCAAAGCAGCCACCAGGTCAAGGAAGAAGAAAACCTCAGATTCTGAAGATGAGGACTATGTGGATGTTGAGGAGGAAGTCAGCTCCAAGAAGAAGGTGCTGAAGAAGGAATATGGCACAATTGCAACAACTAAGCCTGGCTTGCACAAGAAGGCCCCTGCCAAGAGGGTGCCATCCTTAAAGGTTAGAGCCTCAACTGCTGAAACCTCCAAGCCAACTGGAGAGGCTGCTGGAGAAGGAAAGAAGAGGAAGGAAAGGGTCAAGAAGACCACTGTCAGAGTGCTTGGTAGATCCTCCATTATGAGAGATCCAGAAGAAGATGAAGAGGAAGAGGATGCTGCTCCAGCTCCCAAGTCTCAGAAGCTCATGGGAGATGCTATCAAATCAGGGGCTACTGCTTCAAATCCCAAATATGCTCCCAAGGCTGCTTCTCAAAAACCTTCTGCACCCAAGAGAAATACCAGAAGTATACCTGCTGAGGAAAAGAACAAGCCCCAGTGCCTCAAGCTGAAGAAGAGGAAGATGATTCACTTGTTTTGAGGAAGTTGAAGCCCAAAATTCCTGACCATAATAATGCTCATCCAGTCGCTGAGGACATGCACATGAGGAAAGATGCAGGACTAAGATTGTGGAGAGGGTCTGATCCCTATGCTGTTAGGAGGAGGACTGCAGTTGATTACATGTTTCACACAAAGGAACAACAAGACTTCTATGAGAATATTTTGCTTGACAAGAAGCCCATTGTATGTGACATGAAATGGGTGGATTGGGAATACATCAGGGAGAATGAATATCACTTCCCAGGAGTATATAACAGCTTCAAAGCATGTGGAGTAGATGAGTTTGTTGGACAAAAGCTCACAAAATGGAATGATGAGCTGATCATGCAATTTTACTCCATTGCTTATTTCTATCCAGATGGGAGGATAGTTTGGATGTCCGAAGGTACTAGGTACCAATCCACTGTTGAAGAATGGGCCAAGCTAATCAATGCCCCAGAGGAACATGAGGATGACTTGGATGTGTATGCCAAGAAGAAGAAAGACCACAACTCCATGGCAAACATGTACAAAGAGATCCCTGATAAAGCTTTGGAGACTCACAAGCTTGGATCTGTATGTTTATTGTTGTTTGGTCTGCCTACCATCAACTGGATCTTAAGGCACACATTGCTACCCAAGTCAGGAGATCACAAGATGATCAGAGGACACTCCATCAACATGCTGCAAATCTTTGATGTCCCTCAGAAGTTCAAGGTCATGAGTTTGATTATAGAGACAATCAAGAGGACTACTGCTGACCAAAAGAGAAGTTGTGGGTATGCTCCACATATTCAGGAGCTCATCAATTCTTAGATGGGCACAGGAACATACTTGTTGGACAAGGAGCATCTACCCTTATATCCTGAATTTGAAGACAACATAGTAGTGATGAATGAGAAGGAACCATCATCAGCTCAAGTACAAGAGAAGAGAGTCAAAGCTAAGGCTGAGAAAGCTGCCAAGATGCCAAGTGTTGAAGAGGCATATCAAGTTTTCCTGAAGAGCAAGCAAGATCAATTAGGCTATCTGATTCAAGCTACACTGAGGATTCAGAAGGGCTTGGCCACCCTGACTCAGAATCAGGAGAGCCTGGAGAGGATTGTTGAGACAAAATTTTATGATCTTGATCTCAAGGTAACTGACGTTTAGACTGCAGTTGAGCAGCTTCAGGAGGAAGCAGAAGAGAGGAGAGGGAAGGCAACTACTGATGCTTTTCAGCATGTGCCACGAGGTTCGAGGTCTACTGTAGTGCCAGTTTCAGATGCTAGAGCTACATTGTCAGCACCAGCAGCTATAGCTCCAGTGCACCTCCAGCACCCACTCCACCAGCTCCAACTACATCGACAGATGCCTTCGTCCTTGGAGTTCTCTCTACACCACCTCCCAAAGACCAATTCTGAGACACGCATAGCACTATGCATTTTCAAACTTTTTGGTAACTTGTTGCCAAAGGGGGAGAAATATGTATAGATCATAGGCTTCAAGAGAGAGTGTCTTGCTTTTTATCTCTCTTGCTTTTGGTTGAACTTTTTATTGTGTGAGATACTTTATGTCCTTGTGTGAGATACTTGTTTGATCATGTGGTTGATCATTTGCTACCTTAATGCTTGTTTGGTTGATACTATCTTTTATATCTCATATATGATCATTCACTTTCTTGGTGATGAGTGCATGCTTTTAATTTCTATCATTTTGAGCACTCCACCAAGATGTATGTGACATGGAAGAGTAACCCATGATCCTAATCGATTGTGCATTTGCATTTGAACACAAATCTTAAATAATGCAAAAATTTAGGGGCAGCTCTTGCTTATCACATACTTCTCAAAGCGACGATGTTTTTCAACCTTATGATCATTTGTCGAAGCTTTGATCTATATGTTGTCATCAATTACCAAAAAGGGGGAGATTGAAAGTGCAACTATCCCTGGGTGGTTTTGGTAATTCCTAACAACACATAGCTCATTGAGCTAATGCTATTTTAAAATAAATATTTCAGGAAAGCTCAATGATTGGCATGGAATGGATTAGAAAGTCGGCCCCTCAAAATGCTAAGGACAAAATATTGGCTCAAGCTCAAAGCACAAGACTCTACATTTTACTTTTAGTGATCCAAGATCACATTGAGTCCATAGGAAAAGCCAATACTATTAAAAGCGGGTGTGGTGTTGCTTAATGAGTCCCAAACCCTCAACTACATTCTCATATCCACATTTGTCCCAAACCAAAAGTCAAACTCGACCCTACAAAAATCTTCTATCCGGCGCCACCGAGTTCACTTGACATAGCCACTGCCACAAACCCTAGTCACTTTGGTCTCACCGATAGGGATCTCGGTCTCACCAAGATGGGATTGCAACCTCTCTGTTTCCCTTCATAATGTTTCGGTCCAACAGAGATGAGCGATCGGTCCCACCTACATTGCAATGCAAACTCTCTGTTTCCCCTTCATAACATTTTGGTCTAACCGAGATGAGCGAATCGGTCCCACTGAGTTTGCCTGACCAACTCTCTGTTTGTCTATTACCAAAATCGTTCCCACCGAGTTTGTGTAATCGTTCTCACCGAGATTACGTTATGCCCTAACCCTAATGGAATCGGTCCCATCGAAAATCCTAATGTTCACATTTTGAACTAAATCGGTCTGACCGAGTTTTATAATTCGGTCCCACCGAGTTTGGCGATTTGTGTGTAACGGTTAGATTTTGTGTGGAGGCTATATATACCCCTCCACCCACTCTTCATTCATGGAGAGAGCCATCAGAACATGCCTACACTTCCAGCATACATTTTCTGAGAGAGAACCACCTACACTTGTGTTGAGGTCAAGATATTCCATTGCAACCACATAAATATTGATCTATAGCCTTCCCCAAGTTGCTTTCCACTCAAATCATCTTTCTACCAAATCCAATCCTATGAGAGAGAGAGTTGAGTGTTGGGGAGACTATCATTTGAAGCACAAGAGCAAGGAGTTCATCATCAACACACCATCTATTACCTTTTGGAGAGTGGTGTCTCCTAGATTGGTTAGGTGTCACTTGGGAGCCTCCGTCGAGATTGTGGAGTTGAACCAAGGAGTTTGTACGGGCAGGGAGATCGCCTACTTCGTGAAGATCTACCCTAGTGAGGCAAGTCCTTCGTGGGCGATGCCCATGGTGGGATAGACAAGGTTGCTTCTTCGTGGACCCTTCGTGGGTGGAGCCCTCCGTGGACTCGTGCAACTGTTACCCTTCCTGGGTTGAAGTCTCCATCAACGTGGATGTACAATAGCACCACCTATCGGAACCATGCCAAAAATCTCTGTGTCTACATTGCGTTTGATCCCTCCAAACTCCTCCCTTTACCTTCATATGCAATTGTTTTACATTCCGCTGCTATACTCTTAGAATTGTGCTAAGTTGTTAAAATCTGCCAAGACATAAAATTCGGAAAAGGCTAGACTTTTATTTCGTCAAGTAGTCTAATCACCCCCTCTAGACATACTTTTGATCCTACATAAATATTCCAAAACATAGAAAAATTGCCATTGGAAACGTTTTGGAGTCGGTTTACTTACCGTACCACATACCTATTCCTTTTCGGAGTCTGAAACTTCTAGAAAGTGTCCCTTATGTACTCCTCTGGTGTTATGGTGTCAATTATATTGGTCTCAACATTTATGGGAGTACCTTAGATATAATGTTTGATTCTTTGACCATTTATCACCTTCGGATTTGTGCCTTCGGTGTTGTTGATTTTTATGGCACCGGAACGATAGACCTCCTCGATAATGTAAGGATCTTCCCATTTAGAGAGAAGTTTTCCTGCAAAAAATCTTAAACGAGAGTTGTATAGCAAAACATGATCACCTACGTTAAACTCATGCTTTTGTATCCTCTTGTCATGCCATCTTTTAACTTTTTTCTTTAAACAACTTGGCATTTTCATAGGCTTGGGTTCTCCATTCATCAAGCGAGCTAATGTCAAATAACCTCTTCTCACCGGCAAGTTTGAAATCATAATTAAGCTCTTTAATAGTGTAACGCCCCGAGATCGATGTGCCAGGTGTCCTCTAGTTATTCGCTGTTGTTGCCTTGTCATTGCTTGCGTGTCATACATTGCATATCATGTCATCATGTGCATTTCATTTGCATACGTGTTCGTCTCATGCATCCGAGCATTTTTCCCGTTGTCCGTTTTGCAATCCGGCGCTCCGTTCTCCTCCGGTGGTCGTTTCTACCTTTCTTTCATGTGTGGGGATTAAACATTTCCGGATTGGGCCGAGATTTGCCAAGCGGCCTTGGTTTACTACCGGTAGACCGCCTGCCAAGTTTCGTACCATTTGGACTTCATTTGATACTCCAACGGTTAACCGAGGGACCGAAAAGGCCTCGTGTGTGTTGCAGCCCAACACCCCTCCAATTTGGCCCAAAACCCACCTAAGTCTTCTCCATCATCTAGAGCGTTCGATCACGATCGCGTGGCCGAAAACCGCACCTCATTTAGACTCTCCTAGCTCCCTCTACCTATATATATGTGGCCATCCCCGAAATTTTCGCGGATGAACCCTAAAAACTCCTCCTCTCGCGCCGCCGGACGCGTCCACGCCGCGCCGGACGTGTCCATCTCGCCGGCCACCTCACTCCCACCAATAGGAGCCCGCCACCTCAGCTCCACCACACCGCTCGACCACTCCCCTCGTGCCACCTCAGCCCCGCCTCCCTCTCTCTCCTCAGCGCGCCGCCGTGGCCCGCGGGGCCCGAGGCAAGCCCACCCGGGCCCGGATCCACCGCCGCCGCACTCGCGCGCCGCCCGCAGCACCGTCCTTCCACACCGCCCAAGTCCGCCGGCACCGCCCCGCAGTTTCTCGTCACCGGCGAAGGCAGCTCAACTCCGGCCAGCCGCCCGCGCCGGATCCCGTGCCCGGCCGCCGCCAGGAGCGCCCCGCCGCCTCGGAACTGCCGCCGGCGCACACGCTCGCCGGCGCCCGCTCGCCGCCCGGCCGATTCCTCGTGCCAACGCCCGCCGGTCGCTGCCCTTCGCCGGTTGCCGCCATGCCGCGCCGGAGCTCCGCCGCCTCGCCAGCGTCGTCCACCGGTGCCACCCCCACACGCTCGCCGGAGCCCGAACCACCTCGCCGGAGTTCGTCCTCGAGCTCGCCGGAGTTACTCCGGCCGAATCCGGAGAGAGTGGGATGAGATCCACCACTCCCTCCATCCAAACACAGCCCCGCGCCGGCCGGATCTCGTCGTCCCGGATATCCTCATCCGCCCGTTGACTTTCCCGGAGGTATAAATTTCGTCTAAGTCCTAGAACTGCAGATCCAAGTGCCTCTGTTCGTAGCTCCGTAACTTTGCATCCGTAGCTCCGATTCATGCATATAGCATATGAAAATGTTCATCTCAGAGAGTACATCATTTCATTCCATTGCATCATTTTCATTTGAGCTCATCCTGATGCCCGAAATTCTGTTAGAAGAGGGCCACTTGAGTTAATTGTCAGATCTGCTACTCCATTTAAGCTTTTGTCATTTTTGCCATGATTAATGTGTGCATGATATGCCCTGATGCTCTACACGTGTTTCGTTAAGGGTTTTGTCATCTTTCCAGAGGTGCAACCCATGTATTTTTGTGATGTCTGTGCTGACTTGTGCAAGTTTGCAAAGTGGTGCACTTGCTAATTCTGTTTTTAGGGACTTAGTAATTTCACTAAGTCCTGGAGCTGTTTATTTCATGATGCCATATGTTCTTGTTGTTTCCTAGTGATCTGTGCTTCTTTTGAGGATGATCAGTAAGGATGTTTTGTTAATATTGTAGTGCTCTATTCACCCATGCCTTTGTTTGCAATTATGGAGCACCCTAGCTTGATTCCACCGAGCTCTACTTTTGCTACTTTGTGAATCTGGGCAGATTGTCAACTTGTTTGCAATTTTGCCGGTGATGTTGTAATTGATCCGTGCATGCTATGCTATTGTTCTTGCCATGTATAGCTTGCATTTTGTGCCTTCTTGATGGGTGTATGCTTGTCTTGCCATGACTTGCTCTGTAGTGAGTGCATCGAGCTCATAAACATGCCTACTTGAGTTATATTTCAGCATGTGTCAGTTTTTCATAAGTCTAAAACTGATTATGTTTTTGCTATGTTCACATGCTTGCAATTGTATTTTCTGATCCCTTTTGGCTCAAGGTCACTAATGGACTTTTGTTAAGTTCTGTGAGTAGCTCCATGCCATGCTTTACTTTGCCATGTCCAGGTCCCGTAGCATGTAGTTTTGTTGTTCCGAAGAGGGCTACCTGATCTAAAATTCCAGACAAGTGTTCATTTCACCAAGTCTGAGATATGTTTGTCATATGCATTTTTGCCATGCTTGTTTGAACCTGTTAATCGATGAATTGGCCGTAGCTCAGTGCTAGACTTTTGTTAAGCATCTTGTGTGCATCCATGCCATGTATTTTGTTGTCATGTTTGAGTGCTGTAGCATGTTCATTTCTTTGCATTTAGATGCCTACTTGCTGTAAATCGCAGACCGGTGTCATTTTTGAATCGCTTGCCATTTCCAAACCGTAACTCCGATTCCGGCGTTCTTTATATCGTTTTCAAGCGATTTCATCTCATCTTTCCAGTGGCATACTTGGATTTCCAAGTTTAGGCTAGGTTCATGCATTTCCTGTCATATCTTGCATTTTGCATCCCGCATCGCATCCCGCATAGCATATCATCTTTGTATTGTGTTGTTTGAGTTTGCACGTGGTTGATTGTGTCCTTGTTGGTTGTTTGTCTTGTTTGGGTAAAGCCGGGAGACGAGATCGCTAACGAGGAGCCCGTTGAGTTTGCTTTCGAGGATCCAGTCAACTCTGACAACCGTGCAGGCAAGATGATCATACCCTCGAAATCACTACTATCTTTGCGATGCTAGTTTGCTCGCTCTTTTGCTATGCCATTGCTACGATGCCTACCACTTGCTTTCAAGCCTCCCAAATTGCCATGATTAAACCTCTAACCCACCATTGTCCTATTAAACCGTTGTTTGGCTATGTTACCGCTTTGCTCAGCCCCTCTTATAGCGTTGCTAGTTGCAGGTGAAGATTGGAGGCCGTTCCTTGTTGGAACATTTGTTTACTTGTTGGAATATCACTATATATCTTATTTATTTAATGCATCTATATACTTGGTAAAGGGTGGAAGGCTCGGCCTTATGCCTGGTGTTTTGTTCCACTCTTGCCGCCCTAGTTTCCGTCATATCGGTGTTATGTTCCCGGATTTTGCGTCCCTTTTGCGGTTGGGCTATAATGGGAACCCCTTGACAGTTCGCCTTAAGTAAAGCTCTTCCAGCAATGCCCAACCTTGGTTTTACCATTTGCCACCTAGCCTTTTTTTCCCTTGGGAGTCACGCATCCCGAGGGTCATCTTTATTTTACCCCCCCGAGCCAGTGCTCCTCTGAGTGTTGGTCCCACCGAGCGATGTCCGGGGCTACCAGGGGAAACTCTGGGCTGGCCTACCCGACGTCTGGCTCATCTGAGTGTGCCCTAAGAAAGAGATATGTGCAGCTCCTATCGGGATTTGTCGGCACATTCGGGCGGTGTTGCTGGACTTGTTTTAACCTGTCGAAGTGTCTTGAATTACCGAGATACCGAGTCTGATCGGAACGTCTTGGGAGGAGGTATATTCCTTCGTTGACCGTGAGAGCTTGTCATGGGCTAAGTTGGGACTCCCCTGCAGGGATTGAAATTTCGAAAGCTGTGCCCGCGGTTATGGGCAGATGGGAATTTGTTAATGTCCGGTTGTAGATAACTTGAACCTTAACTTCATTAAAATGAATCAACTGAGTGTGTTACCGTGATGGCCTCTTCTCGGCGGAGTCCGGAAGTGGACACGGTGTTGGAGTAATGTTTGCGCAGGTTGCTCTCTAGTTTCTCGCTCGCGCTTTGCCTCCTCTTCTCGCTTTCTTTTGCGAATAAGTTAGCCACCATATTTGCTAGTCGCTTGCTGCTGCTCCACTCATATTTTACCTTGCCATTCCTATAAGCTTAAATAGTCTTGACCGCGAGGGTGCGAGATTGCTGAGTCCTTGTGGCTCACAGATTACTATTACACCAGATGCAGGGCCTAATGATTTCGCTCCAGGAGACGCGTATGAGCTCAAGTGGGAGTTCGACGAAGACTCTCAACGTTACTATGTTTCCTTTCCCGATGATTAGTAGTGGTGCCTAGTTGGGGGTGAACGGGACCGTTGTCGCATGTTGGGTTCTCTTTTATTTTGGCGCCGTAGTCGGGCCATGAGTGTTTGGATGATGTAATGTTATTTATGTACTTGATTGACCTGGCGAGTGTAAGCCAACTATGTTATCTCCCCTTTATTATTTATATTACATGGGATGTTGTGAAGATTGCCTAACTTGCGACATATGCCTTCAATGCGATTATGCCTCTAAGTTGTGCCTCGACACGTGGGAGATATAGTCGCATCGAGGGTGTTACAAGTTGGTAATCAGAGCCTTCCCCGACCTTAGGATCCCCATTGCTTGATCGTTTTTAGCGGCCGAGTTGTGTCTAGAAAAATGTTTTGAGTCTTTTAGGAATTATATATCGGAGAGATTAGGAATTCTTTTTACTTCCCAGTCTCCTCATCGCTCTGGTAAGGCATTCTGACGTAGAGTTTTGACTTTTCTCTTCTCAAATTTCACTAAAAAAAATTTAGGATCACGCGGGTATCTTGGAATCGTTCCGATGGTTTTATGACGAGAACATTGTCTTGGTGCCTCCTGTCAGGGGTTTTGTGGAAGTGTCCCGGGGAGTTGAGCTCTGAGGTGTTGTCGTCATAATTTTATCGTTGCAGTTCTGGAATACCTGAGTTTAGTACGCCGACATCAAAAATCTCTTTTATGTAGTTGTTGGTGAGATAACCTTGACGCCACCCAGTACTGGGGCGGGAGTTCGGGAGTATCGCCATAACTTGTATAACAGATGCTTTTCGAATGTTGAGGTAGATGATTTCCGAAGGTTTCTTGGTTATGTGTTGAAGGATGGATACAGTTGGATGTAGGATTTGCTAGTTTGGGTGAGATATTATGCTTCCCCTGTATCCCCAACACCTGATTGCATAACCGGAAAATTTCGGGAGTTTCATAGGTGGGAATTCAAGTAGCTCTTAGGATATCTTTCAGACAGATGTATGATATGAAATTGGGGTTCGACGTCTAGTGGTCCGCCTATTCACAGTCGGTTTTACAGTGGTCTCATTGTGTCTTAAAGAGTCCTTGGGTTTGCCGACTCGGGGACGCTTCGTATGTCATGTGCACTGCCTTGTACATGATGGTGCTGTACGATTGAGCCCGTGTAGGCCCCACCACGAAAACATCGGACGAAATCTCTATCATATGTTTGTTCCGGCTTATTCTACAAGCCAATCCTTTGTTTTGTTTTCAGTTGTGGTATTCGAGTTGCTTCGAAGTCAAGTGTTGATTCCATACCTTTCCGAAACGGTGTTCTCATACTCCGATGTGAATACCAATCCTTCTTGTTCATCAAGATTGTTTTTGCCAATCCTTTTAACCGGTGTGCTTCTCTTCAAGTGGGTCCGATCATTTCAACATCCGCAACATCAAGTATCAGTTTCTTCTCAACGTTGTTTGTTTCATCCGTGTCCAAGTTGCCTTTGTTTTTCCCACCCTCCCTCCCTTTGTTTCTTTAAGGACTCAGATGTCTTAATCATGTATCCTGTTATTCTTGTGAAGTCTCTCCATTCCTTTCCGTCAATGTTCTTACCCGGTGATTCTCATGAAGATTTTAACGGAGCTTCAAGTTCGTCACTCTTCACTCATTTTCTTCTCTGGTGGATTCAATTCAAGCTTTCGGTGTTGATCATATTCTTTTCCGTGTTTCATGGCTTTCTCATGCCGGTGCAATTCTTAATCGTTCACCTCTCGCTATTCTATTGTTCCGGAGTGCTCAAGATATCTCGATGATTCGTGTTTTCCACTCTGCTTTCATTCAACCTATTTCAAGGTTGTTATCCCATTCAAGCCTTTTAATTCAACCGGTGCAACCTCTCTTTTAAATCATTTCAACGGTGTTTTCTTTTCAGTGGGCCCTAACCCACAGGTCTTTTCCCAGGATCTTACCTGACTCTTCTCTTTTCCCGATGTTACTCTCAAATTCTTTTCCAAGTTTGACGTAAGAATGATTTATCATCAGTCAAATGCCCTTGTCCAAGATCTTTCTAATTCTTTTCATCGTTGGCTCAACTTTTCCATTCTTCATTCCGGTGTGCCTCAATAATTCTTGGTGGTGTACTCGTCGTCATTCTCGGATGTTGAAGACCGAAGAAGAGTTTCTCTTTAATCTTGCTCTTTTCTCTTCAAGATTTGTGATTCTAACTTGTTGCCATCCTCTCGTAATTGTCTTGATCGTGAGAATTCCTTTCACCTATCCAGAGCTATTCAAGATTCTTTTCAGTTTGATTATCCGGAGGCCATCATTTCGGGATTATTCATTCTCAGCTTTCAACTATCATTCTCCAATTTTACAAGTGTTTTGCTCAAGTGATCTTTAATCGGCTCGTGATCTCTTCGTTCTCATGTATCTAAATCCTCTCAAGCATCCTCGTTCATTTTATAATTCATCCTGGTGTTTTCTTTATCTTTTCTTCAATCATTTTAATTCTTACAGTGGTTCGTTCAAGATTTCTCTTCTTTGTTTATCATATCAATTCATTCATTCTTTCCAATTCTACCGGTGGATCGTTGAATACTTTCTCAAGTTTATGGTATATCTCTCTTAATCTTTTCCACGAGAATAAGTAATATGTCAAATCTGTTGATTGTCATCAATTTAATTGATGAAGGATAAGCATAACGTAATTCTTATTCTTGTTTCATCGAGTAAATTCAATTCCTTATTCCAGAGGTTCATCAAAATTCTTGTTTCCAATTGTTCATCTTCTCTTTTTCCCGGAGTTCCAACCTTTTTCAACTATTTCATCACGGAGATCCATCTAAGTCATTACAAGGATCCACCTTGTGCCTTCAACTTCTGTTTCTTTTGTTTGATTGTTCTTTCATTACCAGAGTTCTTCAGGAAGGCCTTACATGATGGTTCATCAAGGATATTATCCCTTCTCGAAGTTTTCATCGAGATTCTTTTCCGAGGAGCTCATGTTTTCTTCATCTTGCTAATCGGAGTGCAATTCTTCCTTCCATATCAATAGAGGTGGTATTATGTCATTCTTGATAATTTGAGTTCATGTTTCATGATTCACATGTTGTCAAGGATGAGATATTTTAAATCCATCAATCTCGTCAATTGATTTATCTTGGGTTATAGTTCACCTAAAGTTTTTCCCTAAGGTTTGTTGCTATTATGGTGCTTATAAATGATCCAAGTTCTTCATATATCCTTTCCGGTGCGATATACTTTCTCGCCAATTTGTTCATATCAATCCAATTCTTTTTCCGTGAGTGGCAGGTTGTCACCTCATAATTTGAGATGTATTCCATAAGACCATATCAAGCTTATTCTTTTAGTTGTTGGTTTTCCAACAACTCCGTTCTAGCCTTTGTTGTAAGCGTGCTCTACCAAGATATTGTTTTCTACTTCGTTCACTCCTTTCCATTCTATCTTTTCTTCTGGAGGCATTTTGATGTGGCTCTCTTCTATTTTTTTTCTTTTTGTTCTTGTCAAGATCAAGTTCTTTTCATCTTATCAAGACTTGCATCTCCTTTCAACCGGAGTGCTGCCTGAATTTGTTATTCCTTGTTTTCTCTTTCCTACTGGAGTGCTTTCAACTTCATTTGTCTCCGTTGTATTCTTTTCTCGATATTGTTTAACCTCTCAAGGTTCGTGGTTTCACTCGTTTGTCAATGAAGCAACTTAATTTTACCTCTTCTCTTCCTCTTCCGTTTTCCCTCCGGTGCCATTCTAGATCTCGGGACGAGATCCTCTCGTAGTGGTGGAGTGTTGTAACACTCCGAGACCGATGTGCCAGGTGTCCTCTAGTTATTCGCTGTTGTTGCCTTGTCATTGCTTGCGTGTCATGCATTGCATATCATGTCATCATGTGCATTTCATTTGCATACGTGTTCGTCTCATGCATCCGAGCATTTTTCCCGTTGTCCGTTTTGCAATCCGGCGCTCCGTTCTCCTCCGGTGGTCATTTCTACCTTTCTTTCATGTGTGGGGATTAAACATTTCCGGATTGGGCCGAGATTTGCCAAGCGGCCTTGGTTTACTACCAGTAGACCGCCTGTCAAGTTTCGTACCATTTGGACTTCGTTTGATACTCCAACGGTTAACCGAGGGACCGAAAAGGCCTCGTATGTGTTGCAGCCCAACACCCCTCCAATTTGGCCCAAAACCCACCTAAGTCTTCTCCATCATCTAGAGCGTTCGATCACAATCGCGTGGCCGAAAATCGCACCTCATTTGGACTCTCCTAGCTCCCTTTACCTATATATATGTGGCCATCCCCGAAATTTTCGCGGATGAACCCTAAAAACTACTCTCGCGCCGCCGGACGCGTCCACGCCGCGCCGGACATGTCCATCTCGCCGGCCACCTCACTCCCACCAATAGGAGCCCGCCACCTCAGCTCCACCGCACCGCTCGACCACACCCCTCGCGCCACCTCAGCCCCGCCTCCCTCTCTCTCCTCAGCGCGCCGCCGTGGCCCGCGGGGCCCGAGGCAGGCCCGCCCGGGCCCGGATCCGCCGCCGCCGCACTCGCGCGCCGCCCGCGGCGCCGTCCTTCCCCACCGCCCAAGTCCGCCGGCGCCGCCCCGCAGTTTCTCGTCGCCGACGAAGCCAGCTCAACTCCGGCTAGCTGCCCGCGCCGGATCCCGTGCCCGGCCGCCGCCAGGAGCGCCCCGCCGCCGCCAGGAGCGCCCCGCTGCCTCGGAACTGCCGCTGGCGCACACGCTCGCCGGCGCCCGCTCGCCGCCCGGCCGATTCCCCACGCCACCGCCCGCCGGTCGCCGCCCTTCACCGGTTGCCGCCATGCCGCGCCGGAGCTCCGCCGCCTCGCCAGCGTCGTCCGCCGGTGCCGCCCCCACACGCTCGCGGGAGCCCGAACCACCTCGCCGGAGTTCGTCCTTGAGCTCGCCGGAGTTACTCCGACCGGATCCGGAGAGAGTGGGATGAGATCCACCACTCCCTCCATCCAAACACAGCCCCGCGCCGCCCGGATCTCGTCATCCCGGATATCCTCATCCGCCCGTTGACTTTCCCGGAGGTATAAATTTCGTCTTAAGTCCCAGAACTGCAGATCCAAGTTCCTCTGTTCGTAGCTCCGTAACTTTGCATTCGTAGCTCCGATTCATGCATATAGCATATCAAAATGTTCATCTCAGAGAGTACATCATTTCATTCCATTGCATCATTTTCATTTGAGCTCATCTTGATGCCCGAAATGCTGTTAGAAGAGGGCTACCTGAGTTAATTGTCAGATCTGCTACTCCATTTAGGCTTTTGTCATTTTTGCCATGATTAATGTGTGCATGATATGCCCTGATGCTCTACATGTGTTTCGTTAAGGGTTTTGTCATCTTTCTAGAGGTGCAACGCATGTATTTTTGTGATGTGTGTGGTGACTTGTGCAATCTTGCAAAGTGGTGCACTTGCTAATTCTGTTTTCAGGGACTTAGTAATTTCACCAAGTCCTGGAGCTGTTTATTTCATGATGCCATATGTTCTTGTTGTTTCCTAGTGATTTGTGCCTCTTTTGAGGATGACCAGTAAGGATGTTTTGTTAATCTTGTAGTGCTCTATTCACCCAAGCCTTTGTTTCCAATTATGGAGCACCCTAGCTTGATTCAATCGAGCTCTACTTTTGCTACTTTGTGAATCTGGGCAGATTGTCAACTTGTTTGCAATTTTGCCGGTGATGTTGTAATTGATCCGTGCATGCTATGCTATTGTTCTTGCCATGTCTAGCTTGCATTTTGTGCCTTCTTGACGGGTGTATGCTTGTCTTGCCATGACTTGCTCTGTAGTGAGTGCATCGAGCTCGTAAACATGCCTACTTGAGTTATATTTCAGCATGTGTCAGTTTTTCATAAGTCTGAAACTGATTATGTTTTTGCTATGTTCACATGCTTGCAATTGTATTTTCTGATCCCTTTTGGCTCAAGGTCACTAAGGGACTTTTGTTAAGCTCTTTTAGTAGCTCCATGCCATGCTTTACTTTGCCATGTTCAGGTCCCGTAGCATGTAGTTTTGTTGCTCCGAAGAGGGCTACCTGATCTGAAATTCCAGACAAGTGTTGATTTCACTAAGTCTGAGATATGTTTGTCATATGCATTTTTGCCATGCTTGTTTGAACCTGTTAATGGATGAATTGGCCGTATCTCAGTGCTATACTTTTGTTAAGCATCTTGTATGCATCCCAGCCATGTATTTTTTTGTCATTTTTGAGTGCTGTAGAATGTTCATTTCTTTGCATTTAGATGCCTACTTGCTGTAAATCGCAGACCGGTGTCATTTTTGAATCGCTTGCCATTTCCAAACCGTAACTCCGATTCCGGCGTTCTTTATATCGTTTTCAAGCGATTTCATCTCATCTTTCCAGTGGCACACTTGGACTTCCAAGTTGAGGCTAGGTTCATGCATTTCCTGTCATATCTTGCATTTTGCATCCCGCATCGCATCCCGCATAACATATCATCTTTGTATTGTGTTGTTTGAGTTTGCACGTGGTTGATTGTGTCCTTGTTGGTTGTTTGTCTTGTTTGGGTAGAGCCGGGAGATGAGATCGCTAACGAGGAGCCCGTTGAGTTTGCTTTCGAGGATCCAGTCAACTCTGACAACCGTGCAGGCAAGATGATCATACCCTCGAAATCACTACTATCTTTGCGATGCTAGTTTGCTCGCTCTTTTGCTATGCCATTGCTACGATGCCTACCACTTGCTTTCAAGCCTCCCAAATTTCCATGATTAAACCTCTAACCCACCATTGTCCTATTAAACCGTTGTTTGGCTATGTTACCGCTTTGCTCAGCCCCTCTTATAGCGTTGCTAGTTGCAGGTGAAGATTGGAGGCCGTTCCTTGTTGGAACATTTGTTTACTTGTTGGAATATCACTATATATCTTATTTATTTAATGCATCTATATACTTGGTAAAGGGTGGAAGGCTCGGCCTTATGCCTGGTGTTTTGTTCCACTCTTGCCGCCCTAGTTTCCGTCATATCGGTGTTATGTTCCCGGATTTTGCGTCCCTTATGAGGTTGGGCTATAACGGGAATCCCTTGACAGTTCGCCTTAAGTAAAGCTCTTCCAGCAATGCCCAACCTTGGTTTTACCATTTGCCACCTAGCCTTTTTTCCCTTGGGAGTCGCGCATCCCGAAGGTCATCTTTATTTTACCCCCCCCCCCCCGGGCCTATGCTCCTCTGAGTGTTGGTCCCACCGAGCGATGTCCGGGGCTACCAGGGGCAACTCTAGGCTGGCCTACCCGACGTCTGGCTCATCTGAGCGTGCCCTGAGAAAGAGATATGTGCAGCTCCTATCGGGATTTGTCGGCACATTCGGGCGGTGTTGCTGGACTTGTTTTAACCTGTCGAAGTGTCTTGAATTACCGAGATACCGAGTCTGATCGGAACGTCTTGGGAGGAGGTCTATTCCTTCGTTGACCGTGAGAGCTTGTCATGGGCTAAGTTGGGACTCCCCTGCAGGGATTTGAACTTTCGAAAGCCGTGCCCGCGGTTATGGGCAGATGGGAATTTGTTAATGTCCGGTTGTAGATAACTTGAACCTTAACTTAATTAAAATGAATCAACTGAGTGTGTTACCGTGATGGCCTCTTCTCAGCGGAGTCCGGGAAGTGGACACGGTGTTGGAGTAATGTTTGCGCAGGTTGCTCTCTAGTTTCTCACTCGCGCTTTGCCTCCTCTTCTCGCTCTCTTTTGTGAATAAGTTAGCCACCATATTTGCTAGTCGCTTGCTGCTGCTCCACTCATATTTTACCTTGCCATTCCTATAAGCTTAAATAGTCTTGATCGCGAGGGTGCGAGATTGCTGAGTCCCTGTGGCTCACAGATTACTATTACACTAGATGCAGGGCCTGATGATTCCGCTCCAGGAGACGCGTATGAGCTCAAGTGGGAGTTCGACGAAGACTCTGAACGTTACTATGTTTCCTTTCCCGATGATCAGTAGTGGTGCCCAGTTGGGGGTGAACGGGACCGTTGTCGCATGTTGGGTTCTCTTTTATTTTGGCGCCATAGTCGGGCCATGAGTGTTTGGATGATGTAATGTTATTTATGTATTTGATTGACGTGGCGAGTGTAAGCCAACTATGTTATCTCCCCTTTATTATTTATATTACATGGGATGTTGTGAAGATTGCCTAACTTGCGACATATGCCTTCAATGTGATTATGCCTCTAAGTCGTGCCTCGACACGTGGGAGATATAGTCGCATCGAGGGTGTTACAAATAGCCCAATGTGCCTTATGTTCTAGTTTGAGAGGTGAGTGAAAAGTCTTTCCATAAACCATTTTATATGGAGACATACCCATAGGATTCTTATAAGCAGTTCTATAAGCCCATACTGCATCTTCAAGTTTCTTAGACCAATTCTTTCTAGATCTATTAAAAGTCTTTTGCAAAATCAATTTAATCTCTATATTCATCAATTCTACTTGACCACTAGACTAAGGATGATATGGAGATGGAATTCTATGGTTAACATCATACTTAGCAAGTATTTTACGGAAAGCACCATGAATAAAATGTGAACCACTATCAGTCATTCAATATCTAGGGAGTCCAAACCTCTAAAAAATAACTTCTTTATGCATCTTAATAGAAGTGTTATGATTAGCACTACTAGTTGGAATAGCTTGTACCCACTTAGTAACATAATCAATAGCAACTAAAATATCGTTCTCTTTCTTCATCGTTTTTAATTTTATGTCGGTGCATTCAAGGTTCCTCTTCCTTTATCATCACATCATTTCATTCGTTCTTTCTAATCCTACTAGTGGTTCATTTAAGACCTTCCCAAGTTTGTTCTATCTCGCTTTAATCATTTTCAATGAGAATAAGTGGCATGCCAAATCTGTTGCTTGTCATCAATTAAAGTTCATGAAGGGTAAGCATGACATAATTCTTATTCTTATTTCATCGAGGTGATTTAATTCTTTATCCCAGAGGCGCATAAAAATTCCCGGATCAAGTGTTTCATCCTTTTCTTTCGAGAATCTCAAGCTCTCAATTATATCATCACGAAGATCCATCAAAAATCAGTGCAAGGCTTCACCTTGTGTTTTCAACTTCTCTTTCTTTCTATCATCCTTTTATATCCGAAGTTCTTCGAGAGTTTATTCATGGTGGTTCGTCGAAGATTTCATTCATTCTCCAATTGTTCTTCAAGATTTCTCTTAGAGTTAAGATCCGCCAAGCTATACTCTAAAATAAACATGGTGTTCAACACATGTCTTGTTTTGAGGAGTTCAAGCATTCTTCATCTTGCATTCTGAAGTGCAATTATTTCTTTCTTATAATTTGAGGTGGCGTTATGTCATTTTGATAGTTTCCTTCATGTTTCATGATTGACAAGTTGTCGGGAATGAGATATTTAAACCCATCAGTTTCTTCCTTGGAGTTATCTTGGTATATATTTCACCTAAAGCCTTCCATTGGGAATGTTGCTAATTGTGGTGCTTATCAACGATCCATGTTTCCTCCTATCCTCTAGATGAAATAAGTTTTCATCTATTCGTTCAACTTAAACAATCAATTGTTTTCGTTAGTGGCAAATTTCACCTCTAGTTTTGAGATATTTTCATAAGTCCACGAGGAGTATATCATTTCATTGTTGATTTTTCAATAACTCCGTTCAATCCTTCTTTTTAAGGATGCTCTCTCAAATTCATTTGAGGTAGAACATGTTGTTTTCTTCTCCGTTCTTTTCATTGCATTCTTTCATTTCTACCGGACGCATTGTGATGTTGCTCTCTTCTACCCATCATCTCGTTTTGTCAAGATCATATTCTTTTCCTTGGCTAACCTTTTAACATGAGTGTGGTGTCCTCTATTCAAGTTCTTTCATCAAGTCTTGCCTCACCTTTAAGTCGGGGTGCTGTCTGAATTCTTTCATCCTAATGCCTTCTCTATCTCATTTTAACCGGAGTGCTTCCAGAGTCTATATTGTTCCTTGAGCTCTTGGTTCTCGTCGTATTCCTTACACCTCTTCCTAACGGGATGTTTTCAATTTCGTTCATCTCCATCATGTCATTTCTTCAAGTTTTCTACATCTCAGGGTTCATGGTTTCACTCCTTTGTCAAGAAGCAACTTAGTTTTACCTCTTCTCTTCCTCTTCCGTTTGTCATCCCTAAATCTCGGGGCGAGATCCCTTGTAAGTGGACGAGTGTTGTGACACCCCGAGACCGATGCTCCAAATGCCTTCCATGTTTTTTCGTTGTCTCCGTGTGATTTATTTGTTTGTTGCATCCATCATCACATCATCCGCATTGCATCGGCACTCTGTTGTCGTCATGTTTTTAAAACCTGCATTCATTCGTAGTTCCCGCTTCTCTCTGTCGCTTCGTCATCCCTTCCGAGTCCAACTGTTCTTTTGTTGTCCGATTGTTCGAGCCTCTTTGCATGGTGCTTCGACCCCTCACCCGCTTCCGAACCTTCCCCAGACCCAACCCAGGCAGTCGTGACCGATGGGTCCGGATCATCCCCAAACATCCCTGAAACATCGTTGGCTTCTTATTTGGACTCCCTAACCTAATTATTTGTGACGTTCAATTATGATCGGAGGGTCCAAACCTAATTTATTGTCCCTTTATATAGACCAATCCCTACCCATTTTTACAAACCCTAGACCTATTCCCTCTATTTCAGTGCGCCGCTGCCACCCGTGTCCAAACTCCACCTCCTGATCCTCCCAGCTCACCAGATGCACCGCTCTCCCCCGTTTTCAGCACCGCCCAACCAGCTTCCTCCTCCCCTATCCAAAAATCCAGCCATCCACCCGTCCATCTGGGTTGCCGGATCCGGATCCGACAGCCAGGACCCTTCCCAGCTTCCTACGACCGCAGTTAGCTCCGCACCTCGCACGGGCCTCGCATCCCTCAACCGAGATCGTCCCGGAGCAGGACGAGCGCGTTGTGTCCCCACCGCCGGAGCACCGTGCCTCGTCGACCTCCAGGAACTGCCTCCATGCCTTGTCTCTTTTCTCCATGCTTCATCTCGATCACCTGTAACCCTCCTTCTCTCCCTTCGTTCCTCTCACAGGGAGCACTAGACGCTCACCCTGTGCGTTCGGTTTATTCGGTTTACATGGTTCGAGTTATACGGTTTTTCAGTTTGTACGGTATTAATACTTCGGTAAATATGGTATGAAATTAAAATACGGTTCGGTTTCGGTATATACCAAATTATTTTGGTATGGTTTCGGTATATACCATAAAAACAAAAGTTGACGCGAATTTGGAAATGACGTAATAATAATTAGCAAATTTATGACTCAAAACACATACTATTCTACACAAATAGTATATGACTATATATATAAGTATATATGCATGCATTGATTCATCTGTTGATGGTTATGGACGTGCTTAGCATTTTAAAAATAGAAAAATGACTATGTTACAAGAAAAAATTACGTGCTTAGTAGTGCATTTGACTCATCTACAAGAAAAATGACAACTTGTATGGTTGTTCATCTCAAGAAATATAAATTTATTTTTTACTTCGGTTTATTCGGTTAACCATTCGGTTTTTTGGTATATACCATAAAAACCAAGTTCAAATCGGTATGAAAAGTTCATACCATACCGAAACGAGAAACCATAAAAACCATAAAATTGGTTCGGTTCGATTTATTTTCGGTATGGTTTTTCGGTTCGGTTTTTAAATGCATAGAGTGACTAGACGCGTTGCTGCCGCCATGCTTTCCATCGCCTCCTCGGGCCCCCGTTTGGCGCGGCACCACCAGATCCGGGTCCCCAACGCTCGGGTCCGCCCATTCCAAGTGCTCCCGACTGTTGTCGTTGAACGTCGCAGCTGGGAGCCCCGCTTCAAGTCCCTGCCATGGCTGCTGCCCTTCTGCAGAACCTCGTCGCCAGGAGCTTCAAAATGCCGGCTGCCAATGTGTCCGACCGGGTCCGAGGCCCTTCGTTCATCCACCGCCGCCCTAGCCTCGAATCCGGCTGATTCCCATCCCTTCGAGGTCTCGCGCGCCAAGTCCCCTGCTTCCTCTGCATTGAGGACACGTCGTCCCCGCGTTGACCGATCCCGCGCCTGTGCATCCAGGAGCAGCCCAGCCCTCCAAGGCCGGCCCAGGTGCCGAGGCCCAGCCGCCCGCAATACGCATCGGCGCCACCTGCTTCCCCTCCAGATCCAGCCTGCCCTAGCCGCTGCACTGACTGGGCTGAAGCCCATGGTGAGGCCACCCCCAGCGCCTCTTTTCCCTTCTGTTGGCCTAGCCAGATTTGGCCCACATGTTTTTTTCTTGTTCTACGAATTACCCATTTATCCAGAGATTTACTGTTTTATAGAAAAACCCTCATGTTCATGCATATTATATCTCACTAACCGTGCATCAGTTTAAAATGATTTAAACATGTAAAATGCTCAGAATTTCATCTAGTTTCATAATATGCAACTTTCATCCATGTTAAACATGTTTAAAATGATGTTTGCATTTAATTTGCTTAATGCCATGTTAAAATGTTTTATTTAATAACTAAATAATTGTAGCTCCAATTTATATGTTCTTTATATGTAAATGGGGTTGAAAAATGCATAGATTAACATGGTGCACTTATTTTGCATGTTTAATAACTCTAAAATTGTGTATAGGGAAGAACATAAACAAATTCAAATATGCACATGAGGATTTTTCAAAATTGTTGTTTGTTATTTCTGGCCTCATTTAAACTTGCCTAATTAGTTAGTTTACTTATGCCTCACCTCTTGCCATGTTAACCAACATTTAATATTGTTGAGTACCTAAATGGAAGTGAACTAAATAATTGAATGTGCTGTTTTGTCAATATGCAACTTGTTACATATTGAGCTAAACTTAACTTGTAGTGTTGTTTGTGCACTTTTCCATGCCTTGCCTCATTAAATCGGACATGCATCATACTTGGTTGTGCATCATGCCATGCTTATGCTTGTTGGTTTACCATGTTTTTTGCTTCTTTCCGGTTGTGCTACTTCTCGATAGTTCTCGGTATCGTTGCGATTGTGAGGATCTGTTCGACTATGTTTGTTCGCCTTCTTCTTCATGGTTTCAGTCTTCTTTCTAGCGGGATTTCAGGCAAGATGATCATTACCTCGATATCACTTCTATCTTTGCTTGCTAGTTGCTTGTTCTATCGCTATGTCACGCTACCTACCACTTGTTTATCATGCCTCCCATATTACCATGTCGAGCCTCAAACCCATCTTCCTAGCAAACCATTGTTTGGCTATGTTACTGCTTTCGCTCAGCCATCTTATAGTGTTGCTAGTTGCAGGTGCCTTGCAGGTTGTTCCATGTTGGAACATGGATATGTGGATATGTTGGGATACCACAATATCTCTTACTTGATTAATGTATCTATATACTTGGTCTTTTGTTCCACTCTTGTCGCCTTAGTTTCCGTCATACCGGTGTTATGTTCCTTGATTTTCCATTCCTTATGCGGTTGGGGTTATGGGACCCCCTTGACAGTTTGCTTTGAACAAAACTCCTCCAGCAAGGCCCAATCTTGGTTTTAACATTTGCCTAATAACAACCTAAAATTTTTCCTAGGGAGTAATTAACCCGAGGATCGTCTTTATTTAACCGCCCCGGGGCTAGTGTTCCTCTCAGTGCTGGTCCAACCTGGGCGATGTCCGGCGCCCCCTGGGCATCCAGGGTCTCAGCCAACCCGATGTCTTGCCCATTCGGTGTGCCCTGAGAACGAGATACGTGTGACTCCTATCGGGATTTGTCGGCACATCAGATGGTCTTGCTAGTCTTGTTTTACCATTGACGAAATGTCTTGTAACCAGGATTCCAAGACTGATCGGGTCTTTTCGGGAGAAGGAATATCCTTCGTTGATCATTGGAGCTTGTGATGGGCTAAGTGAGGACACCCCTGCAGGGTATAAACTTTCGAGAGTCGTGCCCGCGGTTATGTGGCAGATGGGAATTTGTTAATATCTAGTTGTAGAGAACTTGACACTTGACTTTATTAAAATGAATCAACTGCGTGTGTAGCCATGATGGTCCCTTTTCGGTGGAGTCCGGGAAGTGAACACGGTTTGGGTTATGTTTGAACGTAAGTAGTTCAGGATCACTTCTTGATCACTTCTAGTTTCACATCCGTTGCGTAGTTTCTCTACTTACTCTTGTACTCATATGTTAGCCACCATATTTTCTTAGCGCTTGCTGCAACTCCACCTCATTACCACATCCTACCCATAAGCTTAAATAGTCTTGATCTCGCGGGTTTTGAGATTGGTGAGTCCTCCTGACTCACATATACTACCAAAACAGTTGTAGGTGCCGATGATACCAGTGTAGGTGATGCTACCGAACTCAAGTGGGAGTTCGACGAGGACCTTGGTCGTTACTATGTTTTGTTTCCTGATGATCAGTAGTGGAGCCCAGTTGTGACGATCGGGGATCTAGCATTTGGGGTTATCTTCTTTTCATTTGGATTTGTCCATAGTCGGACTATGTGTGTACTCTGAATGATGTATGAATTAATTTGATCATTGTGTGACGTGGCGATCGTAAGCCAACTCTATTTATCCCTTTCTAGTTCATTACATGGGATTGTGTGAACATGACCCTTCTGGCGACAAAACCAACATACGGTTATGCCTCTAAGTCGTGCCTCGACACGTGGGAGATATAGCTGCATCTTGGGCTTTACAAAAGGTCCCATATAATCAAAGCCCCAAACATCAAATGGTTGAATAAAAAGTGAATAATTGATAGGCATTTCCTGACATCTACTAATATTACCAATTCTCTGGCATTCATCACAAGACATGACAAACTTACGAGCATCCTTGAAGAGTGTAGGCCAATAAAAACCAGATTGCAATACCTTATGTGCAGTTCTATCTCCAGCTTGGTGTCCACCGTAAGACTCGGAGTGGCACTTGCATAAGATCTGTTTTTGTTCATGCTCAGGTACACAATGTCTAATAACACCATCTACTCCTTCTTTATAAAGGTGTGGGTCATCCCAAAAGTAATGTCTTAAATCATAAAAAACTTTTTCTTTTGCTAGTATGTGAAACTAGGTGGTATAAATTTAGCAACAATGTAATTAGCATAATCAGCATACCATGGAGTATAACGAGAAGCATTTGTGACAGTTAATTGTACATCAGGAAAGGTATCATCAATAGGTAGTGGGTCATCAAGAACATTTTCTAATCTAGACAAGTTGTCTGCACCGGGGTTCTCAGCTCCCTTTCTATCAATAATATGCAAATCAAATTCCTGTAGCAAGAGAACCCATCTAAGAAGTCTAGGTTTAGCATCTTTCTTTTCCATAAGATACTTAATAGTAGCATGATCAGTGTGAACAGTTACTTTGGAATCAATAATATAAGATCTGAACTTATCACAAGCAAATACAACTGCTAAAAATTCTTTTTCAGTAGTAGCATAATTTCTCTTGGCACTCTCTAGAGTTTTACTAGCATAATGAATAACATATAATTTCTTATCAACTCTTTGTCCTAGAATAGCACCAACATCATAATCACTAGCATCACACATAATTTCAAAGGGTAAATTCCAATCAGGTGGCTGAACAATAGGTGCAGAAATCAAGGCTTTCTTAAGTATTTCAAATGCTTATACACAATCATCATCAAAAACAAAAGGAACATCTTTTGGTAAGAGATTAGTGAGAGGCTTAGAAATTTTAGAGAAGTCTTTAATAAATCTCCTATAGAAACCAGCATGACCAAGGAAACTTCTTATATCTTTGATATCTTTAGGACACATCATCTTTTCAATAGAATCTACTTTAGCTTTATCAACTTCAATACCTCTTTTAGAAATTTTATACCCCAAGACAATACCTTCATTAACCATAAAGTGGCACTTCACCCAATTCAAGACAAGATTAGTTTCTTCACATCTCCGCAAAACTCGATCAAGGTTGCTTAAGCAATCATCAAAATGAGTTCCATAAACGGAGAAGTCATCCATGAAAACCTCAACAATCTTTTCACAAAAATTAGAGAATATAGCAGTCATACATCTTTGAAAGGTAGAAGGGGCATGGCATAAACCAAAAGGCATACGTCTATAAGCAAAGGTATCGAAAGGGCAAGTAAAAGTGGTCTTTTCCTGGTCATATTTTGACACGGGTATTTGAGAGAAACCAAAATAACCATCTAGAAAGAAAAAATGTGTATGTTTGGATAGTCTTTCTACCATTTGGTCAATAAAAGGTAGAGGGTAATGATCTTTTCTAGTAGCTTTATTCAATTTGCGAAAATCAATTACCATTCTATAACCTGTAACAATTCTTTGTGGAATCAATTCATTCTTATCATTAGGAACAACAGTAATACCTCCCTTCTTAGGGACACAATGAACGACACTTACCCATCTACTATTAGCAGTAGGATAAATTACACCTACCTCCAAAAGCATTACTATTTCATTTCTTACCACTTCCTTCATCTTAGGATTTAACCGTCGTGGGTAATCAACAATTGGTTTAGCATCATGCTCCAAATTAATTTTTTGCTGACATAGAGTGGGACTAATGCCCTTAAGATCATCAAGAGTATATCCAATAGCAGCACGGTGCCTCTTCAGAGTTTTCAAAAATTTCTTTTCTTCATGCTCAAAAAGGTTAGCACTAAAAATAACAGGATATATCTTCTTCTCATCAAGATAAGCATATTTTAGAGTATTAGGTAATTTTTAACCTGAAACACAGGATCACCCTTGGGTGGAGGAGGATACCCAAGGATTTCAACAGGAAAATTGTATTTCAAAACAAGCCCTTGATTAAAGAATATTTCATCTATTTCCCTTCTTTCATTCATAAACATATCATTTTCATGGTCTAGCAAATATTGTTCTAAAGGATCAGTAGGAGGCACGGCAATAGAAGCAAGACTAATAATTTCATCCTTACTAGGCAATTCTTTATCATGGGGTTGTCTACGAAATTTAGATAAATTAAAATCATGAGACATATACCCTAAACCAACAGTAACAATATCTTTCTCGCAGTCTATCTTGGCATTAACAGTATTCAAGAAAGGTCTACCAAATTATGATGCCCCGAGACCGATGCGCCAGGTGTCTTTCAGTTATTCGTCGTTTGTTGCCGTGTCATTCGCTTGTGTGTTGCATGTTGCTATGTCATCATGTGCATTGCATCATCATGTTTTCAAAACTTTCGTTCGTCCGGGTCTCCAAGTTCTCTCCGTTGTCCGTTATGAGCCCAGACACACTTGCACGCGCCCGCGACACGTCTGAAATATTATTTATAAGTGGCCGGAAAATGTTCCCGGAATGGGATGAAAGTTGGTGTGCAGTCTCATTATAGTGTAGGTAGACCGCCTGTCAAGTTTCAGCGTGTTCGGAGTCCATTTGATGCCCCAACGGATAACTATAGCGGCAGTATAGCCGGTCTATCATCGGACATTTTCGGTCTACGAGAACAGTTGCCGGGCCTCTCTCTCTTCTCTTCTCTCAGCCCAACTCACTCTCCACAACCCACCTAACCCCCCTTCGACTGGAGCCGTCGGATCACGACCGGAGGGCTCCGTAAGCCCCCCAAAACCCCAAACCCTAGCTCCTACCCTATATATAAACCTCCCATTCTAAATTTGGGCATCCCCTAGCCTCCACCTACCTTCTAGCCTTCCCCTCGGGATCCCCGCAGGCGCCAGCCTCCTCCCTCCTCGATTTCAGCGCCAAGCCGCCCCTTCTCCACCACTTGGCGTCGTCCCACGCGCCAGCGCTGCCGCCAGCAGCCTCCTCACCCTATCCACAGCTGCCACGCGCCCCCCTGCCCGCTTCCAACGCCGTGGCCCACTGCGGCCCGCAACCGGCCCGCTCGGGCCGAATCAGGCCCGAACCGCCCGCCCAGCGCCCCTGGCTCCCGCGCCTCTCTCTCCAGCGCGCAGCGGCACCACTGGCCGATCCCTCACCGGAGCCGCACCCCGTTAGACCTCGACCACTCCGGACTTCAACCACGTCGCCGGCGACTGCGGCAACCCCGCCGGACCAAGGTCATGTTGCCTGCACCCTCTCCTTTCTTCTCCCTATGTCATCTGATCACTCTCCTCTCCCCTGAAGTGCCCTCCACCGCAGCCATGGGAGTTCTCTGGAGCCGGAGCTGCCTCGGCGCCGCCCTCGCCTCCCGCCGCTGGATTCGTCTGGAAACGGAGCCGCCACCTCCAGATCCATCGTCCTCCGCTGCCTCGCGTCCGTCCCCGACCTCCTCTGCCGCCCCTCATCGGAGATCATGTCGTCGCCACTCTCCAGATCGATCGGGGATCTAGCATTTGGGGTTGTCTTTCTTGATTTTGGTTCCATAGTCAAACCTTTGTTTGGATGATGTATGTTTAACTTGTTTTTGTGTGAAGTGGCAATTGTAAGCCAATTCTTTATCCCTTTCTTATTCAGTACATGGGATTGTGTGAAGATTACCCCTCTTGCGACAAACCTAATGTGCGGCTATGCCTCTAAGTCATGCCCCGACACGTGGAAGATCACCTCTCGGTTTTCCCAACGTTGGCCGTTTCATCTGTCCCCAAGTTGCCTTTGTTTTCCCGCCCACCCACCCCCTTTTCTTCAAGGATTTAGATTTCTTAATCAAGTATCCTTCTATTGATGGGAAGCCTATCCATTCTTTTCTGGCAATGTTCTTACCCGGTGGTTCTCATGAAGATTCTTTACAAGTTCATCATTCTTCAGTCTTTTCTTCTCCGGTGGACTAAATTCAAGAATTCAGTGTTGATCACATTCTTTTTCTTGTTTCAAATGTTTTCCCATGCCGGCGCACCTCTTAATCGCTCACCTCTCTCTATTCACTTCCGGAGTGCTTAAGATTATCTCAGAAGATTCAAGTTTCTATTCTTAATCCTTTCTAGCTATTTCGAGGTTGTTATCTCATTCAAGCCATATAATTCAATTGGAGCAATCTCCTTTTCAAGTAATCGTTCAACGGTGTTTCTCTTGAGTGGGCCCTAACCCACAAGTCTTTTTCCAGGATCTTACCTAACTCTTGTAATTATTTTCCGGAGTTATTCTCAAATTCTTTTCAAAGTTTGACGTAAGAAGGAGTTATCATCAGTCAAATGTCTTTCTCCAAGATCTTTCAAATTCTTTTCATCGTTGGTTCAACCTTTCTAATTTTCATTCCGCAGTGACTCAACAATTCATGGTGGTGTATATCATCATCATTCTCAACACTCGAAGACCGAAGAAGAGTTTCTCTCAAATCTTGGTCCGTTCTCTCAGAGATGTGTGGTTCTAGCTTGATGCCATCCTCTCATAATTGTTTTCGATTGTGATAATTCTTTTCACCCATCCGGAGCATTTCATGAGTTGTTTCCATTTCTTTCCCCCAAAGGCCATATTTTCAAATATTACTCATTCCCAGCTTTCAGCTCTCGTTCTCCAAATCTTACCGGTGTATCATTCACATATCCTCTAATCAGTTCATGATCTCTTTGTTCTCATGTATCTAAATCCCCTCAAGTATCTTCATTCATTTTCCAATTCTTCTAAGCAATTTATTCTCTCTCTTCACTCATTTTCAATTCTTACGGCGGTTTGTTCAAGATTCCTCTTCATATGTTCTCATCTCTATTCATTCGTTCTTTCCAATCCTACTGACGGGTCGTTGAAGACCTTTCTCAAGTTTGCGCCATATCTATCTTAATCCTTTCTACGAGAATAAGTAGTATGCCAAATCTGTTACTGGTTATCAATTTAAAATGGTGAAGGATACGCATAACATAATTCTTATTCTTGCTTCATCCAAGCGATGGATTCATCTTCCGGAGTTTCTTCATGATGAGTAAATACTCGGTTCAAGTGCTTCATACTTTCCCAGAGTTCCAAGATCTCTCAATTATATCACCACGAAGCTCCATCTAAATCTTTGCAAGGCTTCACCTTATGTTTTCAACTTCTCTTTCTTTCTATCATCCTTGTTTACTGGAGTTCTTCATGGAGGCTCTACATGGTGGTTCGTCAAGGATTCTTTTCATTCTTCAATTGTTCTTCAAGATTTTCTCTCGGAGTCATGACTCGGCAAGCTATACTCAATGATAAACATGGTGCTCAACACATGTTTTGTTTTAGGAGTTCAAGTATTCTTCATCGTGCATTCCAAAGTGGACATCATCCTACCTTATCTCTTGAGATGGTGTTATGTCATTCTTGTTAATTTCTCTTCGTGTTTCACAATTCTCAAATGTCAAGAAGGACATATTCTAAATCCATCATTTTCTCTTCGTTCAAAAGACCTTTCCAACCAATCAATCTTTTCGTTGGAGTTATATTGGGTTATACTTCACCTAAAGCCTATCCTAAGGATGGTTGCAATTGTGGTGCTTATCAATGATCCAATATTCTCCTTCCTATCTCGGTGAAGAAGTTTTTCGTCTCTTCTTTGTTCTCAATCAATCTTTATTTTCGGTGGCAGAACTTCACCTCAGTTTTGAGATGTTTTCCATAAGCCCACTACAAGCTTATTCTTCTCGTTGTTGATTTCCCAACAACCCCGTGCAACCCTTCTTTGCAAGGATGCTTTCCAAGTTCATTTGTGGCAGAAGTTGTCATTTTCTTCTCCGTTCCTTTATCCCAACAATCTAGCTTCTATTATTTTGTTCGGGAGGCATTGTGATGTTGCACTCTTCGACCCATCATCCCATTTTTGCAAAGATCATGTTCTTTCCTTAGCTTATCCATTTAACCGGAGTGTCGTGCCCTCTTTTCAAGTTCTTCCCATTCTGTCAAGTTTTTGCCTCCCTTCTCAACCGGAGTGCTGTCTGAAATCATTCTTACCCCTTGTGCCATTCTTTCAATAGTTCCGGAGGCAGTGTGTTGTTGGTTTCATCAAGTATCCTAAAATTCATGATTCTAGTTCCTTCCATTTACAGTCGGAGTGCTGTCCAAATTATATCATTCTTGTTCCTTCTCTATCTTGTTTTAACCGAAGTGTTGTGTCTATCATTCCTCTTCTAATCGGAGTCTCATCCAAGTGCTTTTATTTTACCAAGCTCATATTCTTTACCTTCCTTTTCCATCCGGGGTGTTGTCGTAATTGATCCTTATCGTTCCTTGTACATCTTGTTTCAACCAGAGTGCTTGCATGTACTTCTTGTCCATTGCAACCCTTTTCTTATGTCTTTCAACCTACAAGGCTCTAGTAAGGTTCCTTGTTCCTCTTTTCTAACAGAGTGTTTTCAACTTTGTTCATCTTTGTTGTATTCTTTCTTTCAATTTGTTCAACCTCTCAAGGTTTGTGGTTTCACTCGTTTTTCCAAGAAGCAACTTTGTTTCACCTTTTCTCTTCCTCTTTCGTTTTCCCTCAGGTGCCATTCTAGATCTCGGGATGAGATCCTCTTGTAGTGGTGGAGTATTGTGACGCCCCGAGACTGATGCGCCAAGTGTCTTTCAGTTATTCGCTATTTGTTGTCGTGTCATTCGCTTGCATGTTGCATCTTGCCATGTCATCATGTGCATTGCATCATCATGTTTTCAAAACTTGCTGTCGTCCGGGTCTCCCAGTTCTCTCCGTTTTCTGTTCTGAGCCTAGACACACTTGCACGCGCTCGCAACATGTCCGAAGTATTATTTTATAAGTGGCTGGAAAATGTTCCCAGAATGGGATGAAAGTTGGTGTGCCGTCTCATTATAGTGTAGGTAGACCGCCTGTCAAGTTTCATCGCGTTCAGAGTCCATTTGATGCCCCAACAGATAACTATAGCGGCAGTATAGCCGGTCTATCATCGGACATTTTTGGTCTCCGAGAACAGTCGCCGGGCCTCTCTCTCTTCTCTTCTCTCAGCCATACCCGCTCTCCACAGCCCACCTAACCCCCCTTCGACCGGAGCCGTCAGATTACGATCGGAGGGCTCCATAAGCCCCCCAAAACCCCCAACCCGAGCTCCTACCCTATGTATACACCTCCCATTCTAAATTTGGGCATCCCCTAGCCTCCACCTACCTTCTAGCCTTCCCCTCGGGATCCCCGCAGCCGCCAGCCTCCTCCCTCCTTGATTTCAGCGCCAAGCCGCCTCTTCTCCGCCACTTGGCGTCGTCCCACATGCCAGCGCCGCCGCCAGCCGCCTCCTCACCCTATCTGCAGCTACAACGCGCCCCCCTGCCCGCTTCCAACGCCGTGGCCCGCCGCTGCCCGCAACCGGCCTGCCCGGGCCGAATCATGCCCGAACTGCCCGCCCAGCGCCCCTGGCTCCCGTGCCTCTCTTTGGAAACCTCCATCTTGAATAAGAGGGGGATAGCCAGTCCTATAAAAGACTACGCTTCTGGAAACCTCCATCTTGAAGCATGTAGAAGAGAGTACCTGGTCAGTTAACCAAGTAACGACGTATAGCATAATCCTACCCGGAGATCCTCTCCTCGTCGCCCTGTGAGAGAGCGATCACCGGGTTATATCTGGCACTTGAATGGGTGTGTTTTATTAAGTATCCGGTTCTAGTTGGCATAAGGTCGGAATACAACTCTAGGTCATCCTTTTAGCGAGGGACACGTCTATTCGAATAGATAAACTTCCCTGCAGGGGTGCACCACATTACCCAACACGCTCGATCCCTCTGGCCAGACACACTTTTCCTGGGTCATGCCCGGCCTCGGAAGATCAAAACGTCGTAACGTTACCTAGGCACAACAGAGAGGTCAACACGCTGGTCTAAATCCTAAGCGCGCAGGGGTCTAGGCCCATCACCCCTTGCACACCTGTACATTGCATATGCCACCGGTGAGCAGACCTAGCCTCCCTGATACAAGAGCAGGCATTCCAGTCCAACCGGCGCGCGCCGCTCAGTCGCTGATGTCAAGAAGGCTTCGGCTGATACCACGACGTCGAGTGTCCATAACTGTTCCCGTGTAGTTGGTTAGTGCGTATAGGCCAGTGGCCAGACTCAGATCAAATATCCAAATCTCGTTAGGCGTGTTATTTGAAGTATCCGTGGATGCCGACCAGGCCCAGGCCCACCTGCCTCCTAGGTGGTCACAACATGCCCTATCGTCCCGCCACAATGTAACAATCAGGGGCCGTCGGGAACCCAGGACCACCACTACCACTAGTAGAAAAAGGGGTTTTGGTTCGGCCAGAAAAGAGCATTAGTACTGGTTGCATTACGAACCAGGACTAATGTGAGCATTAGTCCCGGTTCAAGCGGCTAGGGCACCGTATAGGCATTACTCCCGGTTCAAATGGGACCTTTAGTCCCGGTTGGTGCCACGAACCGGGACTAAAGGGTGCGATGCCCATTAGTACCGGTTCGTGGCACGAACCAGTACTAAAGGACTAACCTTAATTTAGTACCGGTTCGTGCCACGAACCGGTAACCGGTACGAAAGGTTAGACCTTTAGTACCGGTTCGTGCCACGAACCGGTACTAATGGTGCAATTTTCAAATCCTACCCCCCCATGTGTATCGCCTTTTCAGTTTTGTATAAAGCAAAAGAAAATGATAAAAATTCAAAAGTTAAAATCCTTCGAGATGTAGTTATGTTACTACATCTACTAGTTAGGAAAATTTAAAAACTTAAATTTTGACATGTTTTGGAAAAAGTGTAGGGAAAATGTAAGACGGCTATAACTTTTGCATACGATGTCAGAAAAAAACGTATAATATATCAAAATGTTCAGCACGAAAATCCGCATCCGGTTTTGACAGCCTATGGCCTGTTTGCAAATTTTTAGAATCCACAAATTCTAAAAGGAAAAAAAAGTTATGCTCAAATTTCAGGGTTTTCTTAATTTTTGTTCAATCTGGTCAAACTATGGTCAAACTACTTATTCAAGAAGTATTAGTGTTACTAAATATAATTATTCAAGAATATTAGTGTTACTAAATAATTATTTATTTATTGTCAAATCTGGTCAAACCGTGGTCAAACTATGGTCAAACTACTAATTCAAGAAATATTAGTGTTACTAAATAATTATTGTTTTTTAGAACGATAGTTTCAAACTCAAACAGTGAAATGTGTGACTTAATGCTCAAGCTAAACTCTTGAGGGTTAATAGGATTGGCATCTTACTATTGTCAGGAAAACAACAAGTGCAGACTTGGAAATGAGGGATGTAAAACCCCGGATGTAACTTTCCCAATTTGTACTCCAACTCTTGCTGTTTCGGCGTTAAGTTAATTTATTTTCTCGGGTTCGGGTCTTTGTCTCCGTGTGTTGTTATCGTTGTCATGCATCTCATATCATGTCATCATGTGCATTGCATTTGCATACATGTTCGTCTCATGCATTCGAGCATTTTCCCTGTTGTCCGTTTTGCATTCCGGCGCTTCGTTCTCCTCCGGTGGTCATTTCTACCTTTCTTTCGTGTGTGGGGATTAAACATTTCCAGATTGGACCGAGACTTGCCAAGCGGCCTTGGTTTACTACCGGTAGACCGCTTGCCAAGTTTCGTGCCATTTGGACTTCGTTTGATACTCCAACGGTTAACCGAGGGACCGATAAGGCCTCGTGTGTGTTGCAGCCCAACACCCCTCCAATTTGGCCCAAAACCCACCTCAACCCCTTCTATCATCTAGAGCATTCGACCACGATCGCGTGGCCGAAAACCGCACCTCATTTGGACTCTCCTAGCTCCCTCTATGCCTATATATAGCCCCTCCAAAATCTCGGATTCCCCTCATCTCAAACCATAAAAATCCACCTCGCGCCGCGCCGGACGTGTCCGTTCCGGCCGGACAATGTCCGCCGCCGCCCCGCACCCAACCACGCGTTGACACGTGTCCTGCCGGTCTACTCTCCGCCGCCGGCCCGGGAGGCCCAAACCGGGCCCCCGAGGCCCGTTCGCCGCCCCGCGCCACCTGGGGTCCCCGCTGCCCGAGCGCCGCCACCGTGCCTGCTGGCCGCGGCCTTCGACCGCCGGCGCCACCACTGGCCGCCCCGTGCGTCATCACCGGCCGCCGCGCTGCCGCACGGGTTCCTCACCGGCGCCGACATCGGTGCCCGCCGCCCGCAGCCCGGCCTCACTCCGGCGAGCTCCGCCACTCCGGCGGCCCCTCCTCCTCCTTCCAAGACCAATTCCGGCAATCTTCTCCAATTCCGGCGAGGTCTCGGTCGGCCTCGATCCGCGTGCAAACCCTAGATCCAGATCTGGGGAGGTTGACGTTTTGCCCGTCCTGGTTATTTTTTTGCAATATTCATCATGTCGTAACTCCGCATCCGTAGCTCTGTTTTTGGCATATAGCATATCAAAATGTTCATCTCAGAGAGTACATCCTTTCATTCCACTGCATCATTTTCATTTGAGCTCATCTTGATGCCCGAAATGCTGTTAGAAGGAGGCTACTTGAGATATTTGTCAGATCTGCTGCTCCATTTAGCTTTTTGTCATTTTTGCCATGATTATTGTGTGCATGATATGCCCATGAGTTCTACATATGTTTTGTTAAGGGTTTTGTCATCTTTCCAGAGGTGCAACCCATGTATTTTTGTGATGTGTGTGGTGACTAGCACAAGCTTGCAAAATGGTGCACTTGGTAATTCTGATTTCAGGGACTTAGCATTTCCACCAAGTCTTTGAGCTGTTTATCTCATATTGCCGTATGTTCATGTTGTTTCCTAGTGATCCGTGACTCTTTTGAGGATGATCAGTAAGGATGTTTTGCTAATCTTGTAGTGCTCTATCCATCCATGTCTTTGTTTGCAATTATGGAGCACCCTAGCTTGAGTCAATCGGGCTCTACTTTTGCTACTTTGCGAATCTGGGCAGATTGTCAACTTGTTTGCAATTTGGCCGATGATGTTGTAGCTGATCCGTTCATGCTATGCTATTGTTCTTGCCATGTCTAGCTTGCATTTTGTGTCTTCTTAATGGGTGTATTCTTAGCTTGTCATGACTTGCTCTGTAGTGAGTGCATCGAGCTCGTAAACATGCCTACTTGAGTTATGTTTCACCATGTGCCAGTTTTCACTAAGTCTGAGAACTGATTTTGTTTTGGCTATGTTCACATGCTTGCAATTGTATTTTCTGATCCCTTTTGGCTCAAGGTCACTAAGGGACTTTTGTTAAGCTCTTTGAGTAGCTCCATGCCATTCTTTACTTTGCCATGTTCAGGTCCTGTAGCATACAGTTTTGTTGCTCCGAAGAGTGCTACCTGATCTGAAATTCCAGACAAGTGTTAATTTCACGAAGTCTGAAATCTGTTCACCATATGCATTTTAGCCATGCTTGTTTCAACCTGTTAATGGATGAATTGGCCGTAGCTCAGTGCTAGACTTTTGTTAAGCATCTTGTATGCATCCCTGCCATGTATTTTGTTGTCATGTTTGGGTGCTGTAGCTTGTTCATCTCATTGCATTTAGATGGCCACTTGCTGTAAATCGCAGACCGGTGTCATATTTGAATCGCTTGCCATTTCCAAACCGTAACTCCGATTCCGGCGCTCTTTATATTGTTTTCAAGCGATTTCATCTCATCTTTCCAGTGGCACACTTGGATTTCCAGGTTGAGGCGAGGTTCTTGCATTTCCTGTCATATCTTGCATATGCATCCCGCATCGCATCCCGCCTAGCATATCATCCTTGCATCATCTTGTTTGATCCTTGCACGTGGTTGATTGTGTCCTTGTTGCTTGTTTGTCTTGTTTGGGTAGAGCCGGGAGACGAGTTCGCTAACGAGGAGCCTGTTGAGTTTGCTTTCGAGGATCCAGTCAACTCTGACAACTGTGCAGGCAAGATGATCATATCCTCGAAATCACTACTATCTTTGCTATGCTAGATTGCTCGCTCTTTTGCTATGCCAATGGTACGATGCCTACCACTTGCTTTCAAGCCTCCCAAATTGCCATGACAAACCTCTAACCCACCATGTCCTAGCAAACTGTTGATTGGCAATGTTACCGCTTTGCTCAGCCCCTCTTATAGCGTTGCTAGTTGCAGGTGAAGATTGGAGGCCGTTCCTTGTTGGAACTTTTATTTACTTGTTGGGATATCATTATATTATCTTGTTATCTTAATTCATCTATATACTTGGTAAAGAGTGGAAGGCTCGGCCTCTCGCCTAGTGTTTTGTTCCACTCTTGCCGCCCTAGTTTCCGTCATATCGGTGTTATGTTCCCGGATTTTTGCGTTCCTTACGCGGTCGGGTCATAATGGGAACCCCTTGATAGTTCGCCTTGATTAAAGCTTTTCCAGCAATGCCCAACCTTGGTTTTACCATTTGCCACCTAGCCTCTTTTCCCATGGGTTTCCGGAGCCCGAGGGTCATCTTATTTAACCCCCCCGGGCCAGTGCTCCTCTGAGTGTTGGTCCAAACCAGGCAGCCTGCGGGGCCACCTCGGGGAAACTCGAGGGATGGTTTTACTCGTAGCTTGACCTATCTGAGTGTGCCCTGAGAACGAGATATGTGCAGCTCCTATCGGGATTTGTCGGCACATTCGGGCGGTGTTGCTGGTCTTGTTTTAACCTGTCGAAGTGTCTTGAAGAACCGAGATACCGAGTCTGATCGGAACGTCTTGGGAGGAGGTCTATTACTTCGTTGACCGTGAGAGCTTGTGATGGGCTAAGTTGGGACTCCCCTGCAGGTATTTGAACTTTTGAAAGCCATGCCCACGGTTATGGGCAGATGGGAATTTGTTAATGTCCGGTTGTAGATAGCTTGAACCTTAACTTAATTAAAATGAATCAACTGAGTGTGTTACCATGATGGTCTCTTCTCGGCGGAGTCCGGGAAGTGGACACGGTGTTGGAGTAATGCTTGAGCAGGTTGTTCTCTAGTTTCTCGCTCGCGCTTCGCCTTCTCTTCTCGCTCTCTCTTTTGTGAACATGTTAGCCACCATATATGCTAGTCGCTTGCTACAGCTTCACATATTGACCTTGCCTTACCTATAAGCTTAAATAGTCTTGATCGCGAGGGTGCGAGATTGCTGAGTCCCTGTGGCTCACAGATTACTATTACACCAGATGCAGGGCCTGATGATTCCGCTCCAGGAGACGCGTTTGAGCTCAAGTGGGAGTTCGATGAGGACTCTCAATGTTACTATGTTTCTTTTCCTGATGATCAGTAGTGGTGCCCAGTTGGGGTGATCGGGATCGTGTCGCATGTTGGGTTATCTTTTATTTTGGCGCCGTAGTCGGGCCATGAGTGTTCGGATGATGTAATGTTATTTATATACTTGATTGACATGGCGAGTGTAAGCCAACTATGTTATCTCCCCTTTTAATATCTATATTACATGGGATGTTGTGAAGATTACCTAACTTGCGACATATGCCTTCAATGCGATTATGCCTCTAAGTCGTGCCTCGACACGTGGGAGATATAGTCGCATCGAGGGTGTTACAAGTTGGTATTCAGAGCCTTCCCCGACCTTAGGAGCCCCATTGATTGATCGTTTTTAGCGGCCGAGTTGTGTCTAGAAAAATGTTTTGAGTCATTTAGGAGTTATATATCGGAGAGTTTAGGAATTCTTTTTACTTCCCTGTCTCCTCATCGCTCTGGTAAGGCATCCTGACGTAGAGTTTTGACTCTTCTCTTCTCAAATTTCACTAAATTTTTTTTAGGATCACGCGGGTATCTTGGAATCATTCCGATGGTTTTATGATGAGAACATTGCTTGGTGCCTCCTATCAGGGGTTTTGTGGAAGTGTCCCATGGAGTTGAGCTCTGAGGTGTTGTCGTCATAATTTTATCGTTGCAGTTCTGGAATAGCTGAGTTTAGTACGCCGACATTGAAAATCTCTTTTATGCAGTTCGTTGGTGAGATAACCTCGACGCCACGCAGTACTGGGGCGGGAGTTCGGGAGTATCACCATAACTTGTATAACGAATGCTTTTCGAAGGTTGAGGTAGATGGTTTCCGAAGTTTTCTTGGTTATGTGTTGAAGGATGGATACAGCTGGATGTAGGATTTGCTAGATTTGGGTGAGATATTATCCTTCCCCTGTATCCCCAACACCTGATTGCATAACCGGAAAGGTTCGGGAGTTTCATAGGTGGGAATTCTACTAGCTCTAGTTCTTCTTCCACGGATATTTGGTTTGAGATTGGGATTTCTTACCGATTATTCGTTCTTGATCCGTACCTTGTTGATTTATTTCTCTACCTAAATTCTAAGTGGCTTCTCAATTTATGGATATGTGACCATTTCAAGAGGAATGCATTCGTTCATTTTGTTCGGATGTGAAGACTATATGTTGCAATTTTCATTCCGTTGGATTCAGCTTCAATAATTGTCTATCAATGTGCTAATGGATGTCAACCTCTTCAGGATGGCTCCTCCAACTCGCACGACTCCGAATCCTGATCCGCCACCACCTCCACCTCCTCCGGAGGCATGGCAAGCTGTGATGGCCGCAACCAATGCAAACACACAGTTGATCATGCAAATTCTCCAAGAGCGCAATCATGGCAACCAAGGGAACCAAGGCAACAATCAGAATCACTTTGCTTCACTCAACCAGTTCCTTGCTAACGGGCCAAAGACTTTCAGCAATTGTGTTGAGGCAACCGATGTTGACGATTGGCATGTGGATCTGTGCAAGCATTTCGAGTGCAGTAACGTCAGGCCTGAGGATTTCATCAAGTTCGCTTCCTTCCAACTCAAAGATCAAGCTGCAGAATGGTTCCAGCAGTACAAGGATTCTAGAGGTGGACGTGTTATCACTTGGGGTGAATTCCGTCAAGATTTTCGAGCTCATCATATTCCTCAGAGCGTGGTTGAAAGCAAGCGTGAGGAATTCCGCAACCTGAAGCAAGGCTCTTTGTCTGTCTATGACTACAACAAGTTGTTTCAAAAGCTCGCCCGCTTTGCCAAGCACGACGTACCTAATGAGAAGAGCATGATATACCAGTTCAAGGGTGGTCTCAGAGAAGAAATTCAGCTAGCTCCTGTTCTCTTTGTGTAACGCCCTCGATGCGGCTATATCTCCCACGTGTCGAAGCACGACTTAGAGGCATAACCGCATTGAAAGCAATGTCGCAAGTGAGGTAATCTTCGCACAAACCCATGTAATACATAAGGGAAAAGAGATACATAGTTGGCTTACAATCGCCACTTCACACAATACATGAATAAAACATTACATCATCCAGATACAAACAAGGTCCGACTACGGAACCAAAATAAAAGAAGAACCCCAAATGCGACACGGTCCCCGATCGACCCCACCTGGGCTCCACTACTGATCAACTAGAATGAAACAACACAAAGGACAAGATCTTCATCGAGCTCCTCCTGAGCTGGGTTGCGTCATCTGCGCAGACTCATCGGCACCTACAAACTGGTTTTGGAAGTATCTGTGAGTCACGGGGACTCAGCAATCTCGCACCCTCGCGATCAAGACTATTTAAGCTTATGGGTAAGGTAAAAGGTGTGAGGTGGAGCTGCAGCAAGCGACTAGCATATATGGTGGCTAACATACGCAAATGAGAGCGAGAAGAGAAGGCAAAGCACGGTCGATAAAAGTATGATCAAGAAGTGATCCTATAGCAACCTACGTCAAGCATAACTCCAACAACCGTGTTCACTTCCCGAACTCCGCTGGAAAGAGACCATCACGGTTACACACGCGGTTGATGCATTTTAATTAAGTTAAGGTTCAAGTTATCTACAACCGGACATTAACAAATTCCCATCTGCCCATAACCGCGGGCACGGCTTTCGAAAGTTCAAATCCCTGCAGGGGAGTCCCAAATTAGCCCATGACAAGCTCTCACGGTCAACGAAGGAATAGACCTCCTCCCGAGACATTCCGATCAGACTCGGTATCCCGGTACAACAAGACATTTCGACAGGGTAAAACTAAACCAGCAACACCGCCCGAATGTGCCGACAAATCCCGATAGGAGCTGCACATATCTCTTTCTCAGGGCACACTCAGATTGTCTTAGGTACGGGTAGGCCAGCCCAGAGTTGCCCCTGGTGGTCACCGGCAGCTGACAGGTTGGACCAACACTCAGAGGAGCACTGGCCCGGGGGGGTAAAATAATGATGACCCCCAGGAGCGCGACTCCCAAGGGAAAAGAAAAGGCTAGGTGGCAAATGGTAAAACCAATGTTGGGCATTGCTGGAAGAGCTTTACTTAAGGCGAACTGTCAAGGGGTTCCCATTATAGCCCAACTGCGTAAGGAACGCAAAATCCGGGAACATAACACTGATATGACGGAAACTAGGGCGGCAAGAGTGGAACAAAACACCAGGCATAAGGCCGAGCCTTCCACCCTTTACCAAGTATATAGATGCATTAATTAAATACGATATATAGTGATATCCCAACAAGTAAACATGTTCCAACAAGGAACGGTATCTCCATGTTCCAACAAGGAACAAACTTCAATCTTCACCTGCAACTAACAACGCTATAAGAGGGGCTGAGCAAAGCGGTAACATAGCCAAACAACGGTTTGCTAGGACAAGGTGTGTTAGAGGCTTGGTTCAACAATATGGGAGGCATGACAAGCAAGTGGTAGGTATCGCAACAAAGGCATAGTAAAAGGGCGAGCAACTAGCAAGCAAAGATAGAAGTGATTTCGAGGGTATGGTCATCTTGCCTGAAATCCCGCAAGGAAGAAGAACGACTCCCTGAAGAAGACAAACGGACGTATTCGAACGGTTCCTCACAAACGCAACGTTAATCGGAACCAACCCGAAGAAACAACACCTGAGCAGAGCAAACAACATAGTAAACAACCACCACATAAGCATGGCATGATGCACAATCAAGTATGATGCATGTCCGGTTTAATGAAGCATGGCATGGCAAAATGCACAAGCAAATTCTACAAATTAAGTGGAGCTCAATATGTAACGAGTTGCATATTGACGAAACACCACATTAATTATTTAGTTCTCTCCCGGTTAGGTACCCAACAATATTAAATGTTGTTAAACATAGCAAGATGTGAAGCATAACAAAACTATACCATTAAGCAATTCAAATGGGGCCGGATATAACAAATAACGAATCCGGTAAATCCCCATATGATTTAGTAATTTAATGCAACAACAATATAAACATTTAATTGTTGTTATCATGATGCGGATGACAGGTTCAAGTTGGATGCAATTTTTAGGAAAAAATTTGACAGGAGCATTATATGAAGCATTTGTCATCATGGCGGAAACAAAAAGGGGTGCCACGGCAATGATAACAAAATGGTGCCACGGCAACGTTCCGGTTCCCGGTAACTCGAATGAGATACCGATGCAAAGGAGAAGTGTGTGGATGCGGGTCATGCGATAAATGGTGGGGTGCTCCCGGTTACCAGATTCCCACGGGTTAGCGGCAAACGAGGAGGACCGAGCAAGTGACAACTCGGACACGGTGCAGACAACGGGTGCAACTCAAACATCGCAAGCATTCGTTCACGGACGTCGTCTCGGGGTTATACCTTCGGAGCGTGCGTTTCGAAGCGTATCGGTTCGGTGCAAGTAGAGGAAGTAGACGTTCTCGCCACGTCGTGGAAGTAGTGGTACACGTTGTCTTGTCGAATCAACGGCAGCGGTAGTGGTACATCTTGTAGTGGAACTTGGGCGTAGTGGTACACGGTGACAGTAGTGGTACATGTTTTCATAGATGTCCGGGGTCGTCGGTAGAGGTACTTGTCGCATCGCCGGGCGTAATCGTGCATGTGGGTCTTGTCGAGTCCGTTGGGGGTACTTGGCGTTTTGAGCGGCGACGGTAGTGGAACTTGACGGATTTGAATCCCTGCGGGGTTGTCGTGGTACTTGGGGTCTTCGAACTTGCCGGTCTCGACGAAACGAAGGGGTACTTGGCGATCGACGGACGTTGTGGTACTTGTCAGCCCGAGTCTTGGCGTATCCGGGTTTTCTCAACGTAGTGCTAGTACAAAGCGATGGCCTGGAGCGGCACCGATATAGTCAACACAGCGAGTCTTGGTGATGTCCGATGGGTCTCGTTTGTGGCCATGGTACAGTGACTCCATGAAAAAAAACAGAGCCAGATGGAAGCAAGGCTATGGCAGTGGCGGGTCAGTGCGCTTGACCAGATCCGAAGCCAGCATGTTCTCGAGGACAGGGGCACTCGGGGCAGCGGCGAGAGCTTGCAGGACGCAAGTGGAGAGGTTGGTGGCGACGGGCGGTGCAAGATGGCAGTACGGCGGCCTCTGTTGTGGGAGACGGCTGCAGGCGAGACAGGGGGCGGCGGAGCTCCATGGGGATGCATGCAGCAGAGGGCGCATGTGTGATTCGAAGGATGCAGCAAGGTGCCACGGCCACCGGAGGCAGAGGCGATGCGCGATGGCTGGAGGCCAAGGTCGGTGGACGAAGCAGCAGCGGGCAACGGCGGATCATGGGAGGCACCCTTGGTGTGCCTGCGGCATCGAGCACGGGAGGAGGTGATGCGGGTCGTCCTCCTCGCCCTAGACAAGACGAGGTAGGGAAGGTCTTGGCGCAGGGCTCCAGCGACGCAGGGCACCGCGGCGGGGCTTGGAGTCGGGGCAACGGATGAGGACGGCTTCTCCAACGGCGCTGGGTCGGGCGCTGGAAGGCGTGCGGAGCTGCGGGAGTGAGGGAAAAAGGGAGAGGCCATGGGGATCGAGAGGGAGTGGTTGCAGGTGTGTGTGCGAGGCTGGCGGCGGAAGGGAACGAGAAGGAGGGGATCGGGAGAGAGCGAAGCTCTCCTGTGGCGGTGCGAGGGGAGAAGGTAGGCCTGGAGCTAGGTCAAGGAGGGCACAGGCTGGGCCTTGGAGGCCGGCCCAGTAGAGAAAGGGGCTGCGGCTAGGCGCAAATGGGCCTAGAACTTGGCTGGGCTCTCTCTCTCCCTTAAGTCCTTAGTAAAAAAAACCCTAGAAAACAGAAACCGCTAAGAAAGAAAGGAGAGAGAAGAAAAGATTAGAGGAAGGATTTGTGCACACGGAATATTTTCCCGGACTCGCAAAAATATGCTTGTTCCGAGAAAATAGAAAAGACCATGATAGAAAGATTTAAATTCAAACTCATTTGATTTAAATTCAAATAATTTGAATAGGAAGTGGGTGAAAGAAGGTCCAAAATGTTCGGATTCTTGGTGGAGCTCCGGAAAAATAGAGAAAGGATAAATAGAAAAGTTAAAGGCCAAGAGTTGTGATAACAAAAGCATTGGGATTTTGCAAGTGTGCTAAGGTGAATTCCAAAATAGTGGAATATTTAATATAGCTCCCTAATATTGGGGTATATGTTATAAAGAGAAATCACCACATGAATTCCCTCAGTTTAAATGGATCAAAGATCCATGCCATTTATTTAGTTGAGTTAAGAAAAGAAATGACATGATGGCATGATGACATCATGCAATGCACATGATGCAAAGATGAAATGCAACGGAGCAAACAAATCACACGACAAAAACCCGGAAACCCTGGAAGGCATCTGAAGCTCCGGTCTTGGGGCGTCACAACACTCCACCACTACGAGAGGATCTCGTCCCGAGATCTAGAATGGCACCGGAGGGAAAACAAAAGAGAAAGAGAAGAGGTAAAACTAAGTTGCTTCTTTGACAAACGAATGAAACCAAAGAACCTTGAGAGGTTGAACAAATTCGTGAAAGAAAAAAATACAACGGAAATGAACGAAGTTGAAAGCACTCCGTTAGAAAAGAGGGACAAGGGAGAACAACTTCGGGCAGCACTCCGATAGAAAATAAAAGGAATTGAATAAGAACTTGATAAGATGAGAAGATACTTGATGAAATCACAACACACTACCCCCGGAACTATTGAATGAAAGGAACAAGGGTAGGAAAGATCTCAGACGGCACTGCGGTTGAAAAAGAGGTGCAAGGCTTGATATGGCGAAAAGAACTTGAACAAAGGGGCACAATACTCCGGTTAAACAAGATAGGGAAGGAATAAGAATGATATAATTTGGACAGCACTCCGTCTGAGAAGGGAGGTAAAACTTGGCAAAATGGGAAAAATTCGAAAAGCAGGCACGACACTCTGGTTAAAAGGATAAGGACGAAAAGAACACGATCCTGACAAAACAAGAATATGGGTTTCAGAGAGCAACATCACAATGCCTCCGGAACGAAAGAGTAGAGTAAAGATAATTGCCATAGGAGAATGGAGAAGAAAATACCAACTTCTGCCAGAAATGTGCTTGAAAAGGAACCTTTAGGAGAAGGGTTGAACGGAGTTATTGGAAAGCCAACAACGAAAAGAATAAGCTTGATATGGTCTTATGGAGTACATCTCAAATTATGAGGTGACAACCTGCCACTCACGGAAAAGATTTGATTGGACTTATAAGACAAGGGGACGAGAAACTATTTCACCGGGAGGATAAATGAAGAATTTGGGTCATTTATGGGCACCATAAATAGCAACAATCCTTAGGGAAGGCCTTAGGTGAAATATGACCCAAGATAACTCCAATGACGAGATTGATGGATTTAAAATATCTCATTCTTGATAACATGTGAATCATGAAACATGAACTCAAGATATCAAGAATGACATAATACCACCTCCAATGATACGGAAGAAAGAATTGCACTCCGGATAGCAAGAAGAAGAATGCTAGAGCTCCTCTGAAAAGAATCTTGATGAAAACTTCGAGAAGGAATTAAATCCTTGATGAACCATCATGTAGAACCTTCGTGAGAACTCCGGTAATAAAAGGATGATCAAAAGGAAGTGAAGGATGAAAAGAATAAGATTGAAACCTTGCAATGATTAGATGGAGCTTTGAAATGATATAATTGAAATAACTTGGAGCTCCGTAAAAGAAAGATTAACCAAAGCGATCAAGAAACTATTCGTCATGAGCAAACTCCGGAGGAAAATATTAACATATGGATGGAACAAGAATAAGAATTACATTATGCTTAACCTTCACCAATTTAATTGATGACAAGCAACGGATTTGGCACACTACTTATTCTCGTAGAAAGGATTAAGAGAGATATGGCGCAAACTTGAGGAAGTCTTCAACGATCCATCGGTAGAATTTGAAAAGCACGAATGCATAGATATGATACACGAAGGAAGAAAACTCTTGAACGAACCACCGTAAGAATTGAAAAGAACGATTAAAACATGAAGACACACCAGGAAGAATTAGCAATTAAACGAAGATGCTTGAGAGAATTTAGATACAAGAGGACGAATAGGTCATGAGCTTAATAGAGAATATTTGAATGATGTACTGGTAAGATTTGGGGAACGAGAGATGAAAGCTGAGAATGAATAAACCTGAATTGATGGACTCCGGATAACAAACTGAGAAGACTCTTGAATTACTCCGGATAGGTGAAAAGAATTCTCACAATCAAAACAATTATGAGAGGATGGCAGAGAATGGGGCAAGATTTAAAAGAAACTCTTCTTCGGTCTTCAAAATCTGAGAATGACGACTGAAACACCACCATGAATTAGTGAGGTACTCCGGAATTAAAATTGGAAAGGTTGAACCAATTATGAAAAGAATTTGAAAGATCTTGGAGAAAACATTTGACTGATGACAATTCATTCTTACGTCAACTTTTAGAAGATTTGAAAATAACTCCGGGAGAATAAGAAGAGTCAGGTAAGATCCTGGAAAAAGACCTGTGGGTTAGGGCCCACTGAAAAGATACACCGTAGAACGATTCAAAAGAGAGAAAGCACCGGTTGAATTAAATGGCTAGAATGAGATAACATTCTCGAAAGAGCTGGAATGAAAGCAGAGTGGAAACACGAATCTCCGAGATATCTTGAGCACTCTGGAACAATTGAATAGCGAGAAGTGAATGATTAAGAATTGCACCGACATAAGAAAGCATTGAAACGAGGAAAGGATATGATCAAACACCAAAATCTTGATTTGAACCCACTGGAGAAGATAAAAGAAACGAAGAATGATGAACTAGAAGCTCCGTTAGTATCTTCAAGAGAATCACCGGATAAGAACCTGAAGGAAAAAGAATGGAGAGGCTTCCATAATAAAATGGATACTCGATTAAGAAATCTGAGTCCTCGAAGAAAAACAAGGGAGGGAGGGCAGGAAAACAAAGGCAACTTGGAAACGTATGAAACGAAAAACGTTGAGAAGACTTTGAGTTGATCTTGCGGATGTTGAAAATGATCAGATCCACTTGAAGAGAAGCACACCGGTTGAAAAGGATTGACATGACAATCTTGATTATCATGAAGGATTGGTATCCACATCGGAGTATGAGAACACCGTTTAGAAAAGGTATGGAATCAACATTTAGACATTGAAGCAACTCGAATACCACAACTCAAAACAAAAAAAACAAAGGATTGGCTTGTAGAATAAGCTGGAACAAACATATGATAGAGATTTCGCCTGAAGTTTTCGTGGTGGGGCCTACACGGGCTCGATCGTACAACACCATCATGTACAAGGCAGTGCACATGACATACGAAGCGTCCCCGAGTCGGCATAGCCAAGGACTCTTTAAGACACAACGAGACCACTGTAAAACCGACCGTGAATAGGCAGACCACTAGACGTCGAACCCCAATTTCAAATCATACATCTGTCGGAAAGATATCCTAAGAGCTACTTGAATTCCCACTTATAAACTCCCGAAACTTTTCCGGTTATGCAATCAGGTGTTGGGGATACAGGGGAAGCATAATATCTCACCCAAACTAACAAATCCTACATCCAGCTGTATCCATCCTTCAACACATAACCAAGAAACCTTCAGAAATCATCTACCTCAACCTTCGAAAAGCATCCGTTATACGAGTTATGGCAATACTCCCAAACTCCCGCCCCAGTACTGGGTGGTGTCGAGGTTATCTCACCAACGAACTACATAAAAGAGATTTTCAATGTCGGCGTACTAAACTCAGGTATTCCAGAACTGCAACGATAAAATTGTGACAACAACACCTCAGAGCTCAACTCCCCGGGACACTTCCACAAAACCCCTGATAGGAGGCACCAAGACAATGTTCTCGTCACAAAACCATCGGAACGATTCCAAGATACCCGCGTGATCCTAAATTTTTTTTTGTGAGACTTGAAAAGAGAAGAGTCAAAACTCTACGTCAGGATGCCTTACCAGAGCGATGAGGAGACTGGGAAGTAAAAAGAATTCCTAAACTCTCCGATATATAATTCCTAAATGACTCAAAAACATTTTTCTAGACTCAACAACGGCTGCTAAAAACGATCAAGCAATGGGGGCTCCTAAGGTCGGGGAAGGCTCTGATTACCAACTTGTAACGCCCTCGATGCAGCTATATCTCCCACGTGTCGAAGCACGACTTAGAGGCATAACCGCATTGAAAGCAATGTCGCAAGTGAGGTAATCTTCACACAAACCCATGTAATACATAAGGGAAAAGAGATACATAGTTGGCTTACAATCGCCACTTCACACAATACATGAATAAAACATTACATCATCCAGATACAAACAAGGTCCGACTATGGAACCAAAATAAAAGAAGAACCCCAAATGCGACACGGTCCCCGATCGGCCCCAACTGGGCTCCACTACTGATCAACTAGAACGAAACAACACAAAGGACAAGATCTTCATCGAGCTCCTCCTGAGCTGGGTTGCGTCATCTGCGCGGACTCATCGGCACCTGCAAACCGGTTTTGGAAGTATCTGTGAGTCACGGGGACTCAGCAATCTCGCACCCTCGCGATCAAGACTATTTTAGCTTATGGGTAAGGTAAAAGGTGTGAGGTGGAGCTGCAGCAAGCGACTAGCATATATGGTGGCTAACATACGCAAATGAGAGCGAGAAGAGAAGGCAAAGCACGGTCGATAAAAGTATGATCAAGAAGTAATCCTATAGCAACCTACGTCAAGCATAACTCCAACAACCGTGTTCACTTCCCGGACTCCGCTGGAAAGAGACCATCACGGTTACACACGCGGTTGATGCATTTTAATTAAGTTAAGGTTCAAGTTATCTACAACCGGACATTAACAAATTCCCATCTGCCCATAACTGCGGGCACGGCTTTCGAAAGTTCAAATCCTTGCAGGGGAGTCCCAAATTAGCCCATGACAAGCTCTCACGGTCAATGAAGGAATAGACCTCCTCCCGAGACATTCCGATCAGACTCGGTATCCCGGTACAACAAGACATTTCGACAGGGTAAAACTAAACCAGCAACACCGCCCGAAAGTGCCGACAAATCCCGATAGGAGCTGCACATATCTCTTTCTCAGGGCACACTCAGATTGTCTTAGGTACGGGTAGGCCAGCCCAGAGTTGCCCCTGGTGGTCACCGGCAGCTGACAGGTTGGACCAACACTCAGAGGAGCACTGGCCCCGGGGGGGGGGGGGGGTAAAATAATGATGACCCCCAGGAGCGCGACTCCCAAGGGAAAAGAAAAGGCTAGGTGGCAAATGGTAAAACCAATGTTGGGCATTGCTGGAAGAGCTTTACTTAAGGCGAACTGTCAATGGGTTCCCATTATAGCCCAACCGCGTAAGGAACGCAAAATCCGGGAACATAACACCGATATGACGGAAACTAGGGCGGCAAGAGTGGAACGAAACACCAGGCATAAGGCCGAGCCTTCCACCCTTTACCAAGTATATAGATGCATTAATTAAATACGATATATAGTGATATCCCAACAAGTAAACATGTTCCAACAAGGAACGGTATCTCCATGTTCCAACAAGGAACAAACTTCAATATTCACCTGCAACTAACAACGCTATAAGAGGGGCTGAGCAAAGCGGTAACATAGCCAAACAACGGTTTGCTAGGACAAGGTGTGTTAGAGGCTTGGTTCAACAATATGGGAGGCATGACAAGCAAGTGGTAGGTATCGCAGCACAGGCATAGTAAAAGAGCGAGCAACTAGCAAGCAAAGATAGAAGTGATTTCGAGGGTATGGTCATCTTGCCTGAAATCCCGCAAGGAAGAAGAACGAGTCCCTGAAGAAGACAAACGGACGTAGTCGAACGGTTCCTCACAAACGCGACGTTAATCGGAACCAACCCGAAGAAACTACATCGGAAAGGAGCAAACAACATAGTAAACAACCACCACATAAGCATGGCATGATGCACAATCAATTATGATGCATGTCCGGTTTAATGAAGCATGGCATGGCAAAATGCACAAGCAAATTCTACAAATTAAGTGGAGCTCAATATGTAATGAGTTGCATATTGACAGAACACCACATTAATTATTTAGTTCTCTCTCGGTTAGGTACCCAACAATATTAAATGTTGTTAAACATAGCAAGATGTGAAGCATAACAAAACTATACCATTAAGCAATTTAAATGGGGCCGGATATAACAAATAACGAATCCGGTAAATCCCCATATGCTTTAGTAATTTAATGCAACAACAATATAAACATTTAATTGTTGTTATCATGATGCGGATGACAGGTTCAAGTTGGATGCAATTTGTAGGAAAAAAGTTGACAGGAGCATTATATGAAGCATTTTTCATCGTGGCGGAAACGAAAAGGGGTGCCACGGCAATGATAACGAAACGGTGCCACGGCAACGTTCCAGTTCCCGGTAACTCGATTGAGATACCGATGCAAAGGAGAAGTGTGCGGATGCGGGTCATGCGATAAACGGTGGGGTGCTCCCGGTTACCGGATTCCCACGGGTTAGCGGCAAACGAGGAGGACCGAGCAAGTGACAACTCGGACACGGTGCAGACAACGGGTGCAACTCAAACATTGCAAGCATTCGTTCACGGATGTCGTCTCGGGGTTATACCTTCGGAGCGTGCGTTTCGAAGCGTATCGGTTCGGTGCAAGTAGAGGAAGTTGACGTTCTCGCCACGTCGTGGAAGTAGTGGTACACGTTGTCTTGTCGAATCAACGGCGGGGGTAGTTGTACATCTTGTAGTGTTCACTTGGGCGTAGTGGTACACGGCGACAGTAGTGGTACATGTTTTCATAGATGTCCGAGGTCGTCGGTAGAGGTACTTGTCGCATCGCCAGGCGTAATCGTGCATGTGGGTCTTGTCGAGTCCGTTGGGGGTACTTGGCATTTTGAGGGGCGACGGTAGTGGAACTTGACGGATTTGAATCCCTTCGGGGTTGTCGTGGTACTTGGGGTCTTCGAACTTGCCGGTCTCGACGAAACGAAGGGTTACTTGGGATCGACGGACGTCGTGGTAATTGTCAGCCCGAGTCTTGGCGTATCCGAGTTTTCTCAACGTAGTGCTAGTACAAAGCGATGGCCTGGAGCGGCACCGATATAGTCAATGCAGCGAGTCTTGGTGATGTCTGATGGGTCTCGTTTGTGGCCATGGTACAATGACTCCATGAAAAAAACAGAGCCAGATGGAAGCAAGGCCATGGCAGCGGCGGGTCAGTGCGCTTGACCAGATCCGAAGCCAGCATGTTCTCGAGGACAGGGGCACTCCGGGCAGCGGCGAGAGCTTGCAGGACGCAAGTGGAGAGGTTGATGGCGACGGGCGGTGCAAGATGGCAGTATGGTGGCCTCTGTTGCGGGAGACGGCTGCAGGCGAGACAGGGGGCGGCGGAGCTCCATGGGGATGCATGCAGCAGAGGGCGCAGGCGTGATTTGAGCGACGCAGCAAGGTGCCACGGCCAGTAGTGGCAGAGGCGATGCGCGATGGCTGGAGGCCAAGGTCGGTGGACGAAGCAGCAGCGGGCAACGGCGGATGATGGGAGGCACCCTTGGTGCGCCTGCGGCATCGAGCACGGGAGGAGGTGATGCGGGTAGTCCTCCTCGCCCTAGACAAGACGAGGCAGGGGAGGTCTTGGCGCGGGGCTCCGGCGACGCAGGGTGCCGCGGCGGGGCTTGGAGTCGGGGCGACGGACGAGGACGGCTTCTCCAACGGCGCTGGGTCGGGCGCTGGAAGGCGCACAGAGCTGCGGGAGCGAGGGAAAAAGGGAGAGGCCATGGGGATCGAGAGGGAGTGGTTGCAGGTGTGTGTGCGAGGTTGGCGGCGGAAGGGAACGAGAAGGAGGGGATCGGGAGAGAGCGAAGCTCTCCTGTGGCGGCGCGAGGGGAGAAGGTAGGCCTGGAGCTAGGTTAAGGAGGGCACAGGCTGGGCCTTGGAGGCCGGCCCAGTAGAGAAAGGGGCTGCGCCTAGGCGCAAATGGGCCTAGAACTTGGCTGGGCTCTCTCTCTCTCCCTTAAGTCCTTAGTAAAAAAACCCTAGAAAATAGAAAACCGCAAAGAAAGAAAGGAGAGAAAAGAAAAGATTAGAGGAAGGATTTGTGCACGCGGAATATTTTCCCGGACTCGCAAAAATATGCTTGTTCCGAGAAAATAGAAAAGACCATGATAGAAAGATTTAAATTCAAACTCATTTGATTTAAATTCAAATAATTTGAATAGGAAGTGGGTGAAAGAAGGTCCAAAAATGTTCGGATTCTTGGTGGAGCTCCGGAAAAATAGAGAAAGGATAAATAGAAAAGTTAAAGGCCAAGAGTTGTGATAACAAAGGCATTGGGATTTTGCAAGTGTGTTAAGGTGAATTCCAAAATAGTGGAATATTTAATATAGCTCCCTAATATTGGGGTATATGTTATAAAGAGAAATCACCACGTGAATTCCCTCAGTTTAAATGGATCAAAGATCCATGCCATTTATTTAGTTGAGTTAAGAAAAGAAATGACATGATGGCATGATGACATGATGCAATGCACGTGATGCAAAGATGAAATGCAACGGACCAAACAAATCACACGACGAAAACCCGGAAACCCTGGAAGGCATCTGAAGCTCCGGTCTTAGGGCGTCACACTTTGAGCCCTTGAGATACGATGAGTTCTACAACATGGCATTGAAGCAAGAGGCCGCTCAGTTGAGGTGTGATGCTTCCAAGAAGCGGGTCAGAGATGTTACTCCTTCTTCCTCTACTCAAGTGGCCAAGCAGCAGAAGTATTGGCTTCCTCCTCCTCCGTTCCGTTAGCCGTATCAGCAGAAGAGCAAAGGTGGCAGTGTATCTTCCCAACCACCCAACCCTGGCTTTCAGAACAAGACTTCGTCTCAAGCTCCAAGATCGAGTGTTCCGTATCACCGTCCGCTTTCAGAGGTCACGTGCAACAAGTGCCAACAGAAGGGTCACTATGCCAACAAGTGTTTCAACCAGAGACGTCTTCCTCCTCCTCCTCCTGTCAGATCGGCAAGTACAGCTATGGTCAAGCATAACCCCAAGCACGCCAAGGTCAATTTGCCGAATGCAGCTCAGGCAGAGGATTCGTTAGATGTCATCATGGGTAACCTTCCTGTTAACGATATTCCTGCAAGAGTTCTTTTTGACACTGGTGCATCGCATTGTTTCATGTCAAAGCCACTTTTTACCAAGCATGAGTTCGTTTCTTCTCATTTGGGTAAACAAATGGATATCGTTTCTCCTGGCAAACGTTTGAGTGCAAGTCTGGAGGTGCCAGATGTTACTATCACGTTGGGCGATTACAAGTTCCTTTCTTCCCCAATGGTTTTTGGTAACTCGGATATTGATCTTATTCTGGGAATGGATTGGCTTTCTAAGCACAAGGCTCAGCTTGATTGTGCAGCCAGGCAGATTCAATTGACTCATTCGTCTGAGGATGTAATTTTCTTTGCCGCTCGTGATGATACCATCCGTCTGTTTTCTCTCAATGAGAAGGGTGAACTGGATGCTATCTCGCAAATTCCAGTCGTTTGCGAATATCAAGACGTCTTTCCAGAAGAGCTTCAAGGAATGCCTCCGCACCGGCCAGTTGAATTCGTTATTGATCTTAAGCCTGGCACGGAACCTGTGTGCAAGCATCCTTACAAGCTCGGACCTGAAGAGTTGAAGGAGCTGAATAAGCAACTCGATATTCAAGAGAAGATGGGTCTCATCTGGCCTAGTTCTTCTCCGTGGGGTTGTGGTGTTCTTTTTGTGAAGAAGAAGGATGGAACGGACCGGCTTTGTGTTGATAACCGTCCATTGAAAAAGAAGACCATCAAGAACAAATACCCACTTCCCAACATCAACGAGCTGTTCAAACAACTCAAAGGTGCCCAAGTTTTCTCCAAGCTTGATCTCTGTATGGGTTATCATCAGATTCGAATCCGTGAGCAAGATATTCCCAAGACGGCTTTCAGGACAAGCTATGGTTCATACGAATACACTGTCATGTCTTTTGGCCTCGTCAATGCTCCTCCGACTTTCTCTCACATGATGAACTTCATCATCAACGCCTACATCAATGACTTCGCTTTGGTCTATCTCGATGACATTCTGGTTTTCTTGAAGAACAAGGAAGATCATGCCAAGCATTTGCGTTTGGTGCTCGATAAGCTCAGGGAACACAAGTTCTACGCCAAGTTCTCCAAGTGCGAATTTTGGCTCGATGAGGTTCTTTATCTTGGTCATATTTGAATCGCAGACCGGTGTCATATTTGAATCGCTTGCCATTTCCAAACCGTAACTCCGATTCCGGCGCTCTTTATATCGTTTTCAAGCGATATCATCTCATCTTTCTAGTGGCACACTTGGATTTCCATGTTGAGGCCAGGTTCTTGCATTTCCTGTCATATCTTGCATATGCATCCCGCATCGCATCCCGCCTAGCATATCATCCTTGCATCATCTTGTTTGATCCTTGCATGTGGTTGATTGTGTCCTTGTTGCTTGTTTGTCTTGTTTGGGTAGAGCCGGGAGACTAGTTCGCTAATGAGAAGCCCGTTGAGTTTGCTTTCAAGGATCCAGTCAACTCTGACAACTGTGCAGGCAAGATGATCATACCCTCGAAATCACTACTATCTTTGCTATGCTAGATTGCTCGCTCTTTTGCTATGCCAATGCTACGATGCCTACCACTTGATTTCAAGCCTCCCAAATTGCCATGTCAAACCTCTAACCCACCATGTCCTAGCAAACCGTTGATTGGCTATGTTACCACTTTGCTCAGCCCCTCTTATAGCGTTGCTAGTTGCAGGTGAAGATTGGAGGCCGTTCCTTGTTGGAACTTTTATTTACTTGTTGGGATATCATTATATTATCTTGTTATCTTAATGCATCTATATACTTGGTAAAGGGTGGAAGGCTCGGCCTCTCGCCTAGTGTTTTGTTCCACTCTTGCCGCCCTAGTTTCCGTCATATCGGTGTTATGTTCCCGGATTTTTGCGTTCCTTACGCGGTTGGGTTATAATGGGAACCCCTTGATAGTTCGCCTTGATTAAAGCTTTCCCAGCAATGCCCAACCTTGGTTTTACCATTTTCCAACTAGCCTCTTTTCCCTTGGGTTTCCGGAGCCCGAGGGTCATCTTATTTAACCCCCCCCCCTGGGCCAGTGCTCCTCTGAGTGTTGGTCCGAACCAAGCAGCCTGTGGGGCCACCTCGGGGAAACTCGAGGGCTGGTTTTACTCGTAGCTTGACCTATCTGAGTGTGCCCTGAGAACGAGATATGTGCAGCTCCTATCGGGATTTGTCGGCACATTCGGGCGGTGTTGCTGGTCTTGTTTTAACCTCTCGAAGTGTCTTGAAGAACCGAGATACCGAGTCTGATCGGAACGTCTTGGGAGGAGGTCTATTCCTTCGTTGACTGCGAGAGCTTGTCATGGGCTAAGTTGGGACTCCCCTGCAGGGATTTGAACTTTCGAAAGCCGTGCCCGCGGTTATGGGCAGATGGGAATTTGTTAATGTCTGGTTGTAGATAACTTGAACCTTAACTTAATTAAAATGAATCAACTGAGTGTGTTACCGTGATGGTCTCTTCTCGGCGGAGTCCGGGAAGTGGACACGGTGTTGGAGTAATGCTTGCGCAGGTTGTTCTCTAGTTTCTCACTCGCGCTTCGCCTTCTCTTCTCGCTCTCTCTTTTGCGAATAGGTTAGCCACCATATATGCTAGTCGCTTGCTGCAGCTCCACATATTGACCTTGCCTTACCTATAAGCTTAAATAGTCTTGATCGTGAGGGTGCGAGATTGCTGAATCCCTGTGGCTCACAGATTACTATTACACCAGATGCAGGGCCTGATGATTCCGCTCCAGGAGACGCGTTTGAGCTCAAGTGGGAGTTCGACAAGGACTCTCAATGTTACTATGTTTCTTTTCCTGATGATCAGTAGTGGTGCCCAGTTGGGGTGATCGGGACCGTGTCGCATGTTGGGTTATCTTTTATTTTAGCGCCGTAGTCGGGCCATGAGTGTTTGGATGATGTAATGTTATTTATGTACTTGATTGACATGGCGAGTGTAAGCCAACTATGTTATCTCCCCTTTTAATATCTATATTACATGGGATGTTGTGAAGATTACCTAACTTGCGACATATGCCTTCAATGCGATTATGCCTCTAAGTCGTGCCTCGACACGTGGGAGATATAGTCGCATCGAGGGTGTTACAAGTTGGTATTCAGAGCCTTCCCCGACCTTAGGAGCCCCATTGATTGATCGTTTTTAGCGGCCGAGTTGTGTCTAGAAAAATGTTTTGAGTCATTTAGGAATTATATATCGGAGAGTTAAGGAATTCTTTTTACTTCCCAGTCTCCTCATCGCTCTGGTAAGGCATCCTGACGTAGAGTTTTGACTCTTCTCTTCTCAAATTTCACTAAATTTTTTTTTAGGATCACGCGGGTATCTTGGAATCATTCCGATGGTTTTATGATGAGAACATTGTCTTGGTGCCTCCTATCAGGGGTTTTGTGGAAGTGTCCCGTGGAGTTGAGCTCTGAGGTGTTGTCGTCATAATTTAATCGTTGCAGTTTTGGAATACCTGAGTTTAGTACGCCGACATCGAAAATCTCTTTTATGCAGTTCGTTGGTGAGATAACCTCGACGCCACGCAGTACTGGGGTGGGAGTTCGGGAGTATCACCATAACTTGTATAACGGATGCTTTTCGAAGGTTGAGGTAGATGGTTTCCGAAGTTTTCTTGGTTATGTGTTGAAGGATGGATACAGCTGGATGTAGGATTTGCTAGATTTGGGTGAGATATTATGCTTCCCCTGTATCCTCGAGGGTATGATCATCTTGCCTGCACAGTTGTGAGAGTTGACTGGATCCTCGAAAGCAAACTCAACGGACTCCTCATTAGCAAACTCGTCTCCCGGCTCTACCCAAACAAGACAAATAAGCAACAAGGACACAATCAACCACGTGCAAGGATCAAACAATATGATGCAAAGATGGTATGCTATGCGGGATGCGATGCGGGATGCATATGCAAGATGTGACAAGGAAAGCATGAACCTGGCCTCAACATGGAAATCCAAGTATGCCACTTCAGAGATGAGATGAAATCACTTGAAAACGATATAAAGAGCTCCAGAATCAGAGTTACGGTTTGGAAATAGCAAGCGATTCAAATATGACACCGGTCTATGATTTACAACAAGTAGCCATCTAAATGCAATGAGATGAACAAGCTACAGCACCCAAACGTGACAACAAAATACATGGCAGGGATGCATACAAGATACTTAACAAAAGTCTAGCACTGAGCTACGGCCAATTCATCCATTAACAGGTTCAAACAAGCATAGCAAAAATGCACATGGCAAAAAACGGGGTCAACCCTAAAATTTGGATCTGGATCTGGGAACACGGTTCCCGAGGTTCTACGCTGTAGACAAAAGGGATCAGAAAATACAATTGCAAGCATGTGAACATGGCAAAAACATAATCAGTTCTCAGATTTAGTGAAAACTGGCACATGCTGAAACATAACTCAAGTAGGCATGTTTACGAGCTCGATGCACTCACTACAGAGCAAGTCATGACAAGATAAGCATACACCAATTAAGAAGACACAAAATACAAGCTAGGCATGTCAAGAACAATAGCATAGCATGCACGGATCAAATACAACATCATCGGCAAAATTGCAAACAAGTTGACAATCTGCCCAGATTCATAAAGTAGCAAAAGTAGAGCTCGATTGACTCAAGCTAGGTTGCTCCATAATTGCAAACAAAGACATCGATGGAAATAGCACTACAAGATTAACAAAACATCCTTACTGATCATCCTCAAAAGAGGCATGGATCACTAGGAAACAACATGAACATATGGCAATATGAGATAAACAGCTCAAGGACTTAGTGGAAATGCTAAGTCCCTGAAATCAGGATTACCAAGAGCACCACTTTGCAAGCTTGTGCTAGTCACCACACACATCACAAAAATACATGCTTTGCACCTCTGGAAAGATGACAAAACTCTTAACAAAACATATGTAGAACTCATGGGCATAGCATGCACACAATAATCATGGCAAAAATGACAAAAAGCTAAATGGAGCATTAGATCTGACAAATATCTCAAGTAGCCCTCTTCTAACAGCATTTCGGGCATCAAGATGAACTCAAATGAAAATGATGCATTGGAATGAAATGATGTACTCTCTGAGGTGAACATTTTGAAATGCTATATGCCCAAAACAGAGCTACGGATGCAAAGTTACGAGGCTATGAACATGAGCAAAAAATTAGAGACTTGGGGGAAAAAACGGGGTCAACCCTAAAATTTGGATCTGGATCTGGGAACACGGTTCCCGAGGTTCGACGCCGTAGCCAAAAGGGATTAGAAAATATAATTGCAAGCATGTGAACATGGCAAAACCCTTAACAAAACATATGTAGAACTCATGGGCATAGCATGCACACAATAATCATGGCAAAATGACAAAAAGCTAAATGGAGCAGCAGATCTGACAAATATCTCAAGTAGCCCTCTTCTAAAAGCATTTCGGTCATCAAGATGAACTCAAATGAAAAATGATGCAATGGAATGAAATGATGTACGCTTTGAGATGAACATTTAAATATTCTATATGCCCAAAACGGAGTTACGGATGCAAATTTACGAGGCTATGAACATGAGAAAAAAAATTAGGGACTTAGGGAAAAAAACGGGGTCAACCCTAAAATTTGGATGTAGATCTGGGAACACGGTTCCCGAGGTTCGACGCCGTAGCCAAAAGGGATCATAAAATACAATTGCAAGCATGTGAACATGGCAAAAACATAATCAGTTGTCAAACTTAGTGAAAACTAGCACATGCTGAAACATAACTCAAGTAGGCATGTTTACGAGCTCGATGCACTCACCACAGAGCAAGTCATGACAAGCAAAGCATAAAACCATTAAGAAGACACAAAATGCAAGCTAGATATGTCCAGAACAATAGCATATCATGCACGAATCAACTACAACATCATCGGCAAAATTGCAAACAAGTTGACAATCTGCCCAGATTCACAAAGTAGCAAAAGTAGAGCTCGATTGACTCAAGCTAGGGTGCTCCATAATTGCAATCAAAGACATGGATAGAAAGAGCACTACAAGATTAACAAAACATCCTTACTGATCATCCTCAAAAGAGGCACGGATCACTAGGAAACAACATGAACATATGGTAATATGAGATAAACAGCTCAAGGACTTAGTGGAAATGCTAAGTCCCTGAAATCAGGATTACCAAGAGCACCACTTTGCAAGCTTGTGCTAGTCACCACAGAAATCACAAAAATACATGGGTTGCACCTCTGGAAAGATGACAAAACCCTTAACAGAACATATGTAGAACTCATGGGCATAGCATGCACACAATAATCATGGCAAAAATGACAAAAAGCTAAATGGAGCAGCAGATCTGACAAATATCTCAAGTAGCCCTCTTCTAACAGCATTTCGGGCATCAAGATGAACTCAAATGAAAAATGATGCAATGGAATGAAATGATGTACTCTCTGAGATGAACATCTAGATATGCTATATGCCCAAAACGGAGCTACGGATGCAAATTTACGAGTCTATGAACATGAGCAAAAATATTAGGGACTTAGGGAAAAAAATGGGGTCAACCCTAAAATTTGGATCTGGATCTGGGAACACGGTTCACGAGGTTCGACGCCGTAGCCAAAAGGGATTAGAAAATACAATTGCAAGCATGTGAACATGGCAAAAACATAATCAGTTCTCAGACTTAATGAAAACTGGCACATGCTGAAACATAACTCAAGTAGGCATGTTTACGAGCTCGATAGAGTCACTACAGTGCAAGTCATGACAAGCTAAGCATACATCCATTAAGGAGACACAAAATGCAAGCTAGACATGTCAAGAACAATAGCATAGCATGCACGGATCAACTACAACATCATCGGCAAAATTGCAAACAAGTTGACAATCTGCCCAGATTCACAAAGTAGCAAAAGTAGAGCTCGATTGACTCAAGCTATGGTGCTCCATAATTACAAACAAAGACATGGATGGATAGATCACTACAAGATTAACAAAACATCCTTACTGATCATCCTCAAAAGAGGCACGGATCACTGGGAAACAACATGAACATATGGCAATATGAGATAAACAGCTCAAGGACTTGGTGGAAATGCTAAGTCCCTGAAATCAGGATTACCAAGAGCACCACTTTGCAAGCTTGTGCTAGTCACCACACACATCACAAAAATACATGGGTTGCACCTCTGGAAAGATGACAAAACCCTTAGCAGAACATATGTAGAACTCATGGGCATAGCATGCACACAATAATCATGGCAAAAATGACAAAAAGCTAAATGGAGCATTAGATCTGACAAATATCTCAAGTAGCCCTCTTCTAACAGCATTTCGGGCATCAAGATGAACTCAAATGAAAATGATGCATTGGAATGAAATGATGTACTCTCTGAGGTGAACATTTTGATATGCTATATGCCCAAAACAGAGCTACGGATGCAAAGTTACGAGGCTATGAACATGAGCAAAAAATTAGAGACTTGGGGGAAAAAACGGGGTCAACCCTAAAATTTGGATCTGGATCTGGGAACACGGTTCCCGAGGTTCGACGCCGTAGCCAAAAGGGATTAGAAAATACAATTGCAAGCATGTGAACATGGCAAAAACATAATCAGTTCTCAGACTTAATGAAAACTGGCACATGCTGAAACATAACTCAAGTAGGCATGTTTACGAGCTCGATACACTCACTACAGAGCAAGTCATGACAAGATAAGAATACACCCATTATGGAGACACAAAATGCAAGCTAGACATGTCAAGAACAATAGCATAGCATGCACGGATCAACTACAACATCATCGGCAAAATTGCAAACAAGTTGACAATCTGCCCAGATTCACAAAGTAGCAAAAGTAGAGCTCGATTGATTCAAGCTAGGGTGCTCCATAATTGCAATCAAAGACATGGATGGAAAGAGCACTACAAGATTCACAAAACATCCTTACTGATCATCCTCAAAAGAGGCACGGATCACTAGGAAACAACATGAACATATGGTAATATGAGATAAACAGCTCAAGGACTTAGTGGAAATGTTAAGTCCGTGAAATCAGGATTACCAAGAGCACCTCTTTGCAGGCTTGTGCTAGTCACCATAGAAGTCACAAAAATACATGGGTTGCACCTCTGGAAAGATGACAAAACCCTTAACAAAACATATGTAGAACTCATGGGCATAGCATGCACACAATAATCATGGCAAGATGACAATAAGCTAAATGGAGCAGCAGATGTGACAAATATCTCAAGTAGCCCTCTTCTAACAGCATTTCGGGCATCAAGATGATCTCAAATGAAAAATAATGCAATGGAATGAAATGATGTAATTTCTGAGATGAATATTTAGATATGCTATATGCCCAAAACGGAGCTACGGATGCAAAGTTACAAGGCTATGAACATGAGCAAAAAAATTAGGGACTTAGGGAAAAAAACGGGGTCAACCCTAAAATTTGGATCTGGATCTGGGAACACGGTTCCCGAGGTTCGACGCCGTAGCCAAAAGGGATCAGAAAATATAATTGCAGGCATGTGAACATGGTAAAAACATAATCAATTCTCAGACTTAGTGAAAACTGGCACATGCTGAAACATAACTCAAGTAGGCATGTTTACGAGCTCGATGCACTCACTACAGAGCAAGTCATGACAAGCTAAGCATACACCCATTAAGACGACACAAAATGAAAGCTAGATATGTCAAGAACAATAGCATAGCATGCACGGATCAACTACAACATCATCGGCAAAATTGCAAACAAGTTGACAATCTGCCAAGATTCACAAAGTAGCAAAAGTAGAACTCGATTGACTCAAGCTAGGTTGCTCCATAATTGCAAAAAAAGACATGGATGGAAAGATTGCTACAAGATTAACAAAACATCCTTATTGATCATCCTCAAAAGAGGCACGGATCACTAGGAAACAACATGAACATATGGCAATATGAGATAAACAGCTCAAGGACTTAGTGGAAATGCTAAGTCCCTCAAATCAGAATTACCAAGAGCACCACTTTGCAAGCTTGTGCTAGTCACCACACACATCACAAAACTACATGAGTTGCACCTCTGGAAAGATGACAAAACTTTTAACAAAACATATGTAGAACTCATGGGCATAGCATGCACACAATAATCATGGCAAAATGACAAAAAGCTAAATGGAGCAGCAGATCTGACAAATATGTCAAGTAGCCCTCTTCTAAAAGCATTTCGGTCATCAAGATGAACTCAAATGAAAAATGATGCAATGGAATGAAATGATGTACGCTTTGAGATGAACATTTAAATATTCTATATGCCCAAAACGGAGTTACGGATGCAAATTTACGAAGCTATGAACATGAGAAAAAAATTAGGGACTTAGGGAAAAAAAGGGGTCAACCCTAAAATTTGGATGTAGATCTGGGAACACGGTTCCCGAGGTTCGACGCCGTAGCCAAAAGGGATCAGAAAATACAATTGCAAGCATGTGAACATGGCAAAAACATAATCAGTTGTCAGACTTAGTGAAAACTAGCACATGCTGAAACATAACTCAAGTAGGCATGTTTACGAGCTCGATGCACTCACCACAGAGCAAGTCATGACAAGCAAAGCATACAACCATTAAGAAGACACAAAATGCAAGCTAGATATGTCCAGAACAATAGCATATCATGCACGAATCAACTACAACATCATCGGCAAAATTGCAAACAAGTTGACAATCTTCCCAGATTCACAAAGTAGCAAAAGTAGAGCTCGATTGACTCAAGCTATGGTGCTCCATAATTGCAATCAAAGACATGGATGGAAAGAGCACTACAATATTAACAAAACATCCTTACTGATCATCCTCAAAAGAGGCACGGATCACTAGGAAACAACATGAACATATGGCAATATGAGATAAACAGCTCAAGGACTTAGTGGAAATGCTAAGTCCCTGAAATCAGGATTACCAAGAGCACCACTTTGCAAGCTTGTGCTAGTCACCACAGAAATCACAAAAATACATGGGTTGCACCTCTGGAAAGATGACAAAACCCTTAACAGAACATATGTAGAACTCATGGGCATAGCATGCACACAATAATCATGGCAAAAATGGCAAAAAGCTAAATGGAACAGCAGATCTGACAAATATCTCAAGTAGCCCTCTTCTAACAGCACTTCGGGCATCAAGATGAACTCAAATGAAAAATGATGCAATGGAATGAAATGATGTAGTCTCTGAGATGAACATCTAGATATGCTATATGCGCAAAACGGAGCTACAGATGCAAATTTACGAGGCTATGAACATGAGCAAAAAAATTAGGGACTTAGGGAAAAAAATGGGGTCAACCCTAAAATTTGGATCTGGATCTGGGAACACGGTTCCCGAGGTTCGACGCCGTAGCCAAAAGGGCTCAGAAAATACAATTGCAAGCATGTGAACATGGCAAAAACATAATCAGTTCTCAAACTTAATGAAAACTGGCACATGCTGAAACATAACTCAAGTAGGCATATTTACGAGCTCGATACACTCACTACAGAGCAAGTCATGACAAGCTAAGCATACACCCATTAAGAAGACACAAAATTCAAGCTAGACATGTCAAGAACAATAGCATAGCATGCACGGATCAACTACAACATGATCGGCAAAATTGCAAACAAGTTGACAATCTGCCCAGATTCACAAAGTAGCAAAAGTAGAGCACGATTGACTCAAGCTATGGTGCTCCATAATTACAAACAAAGACATGGATGGATAGATCACTACAAGATTAACAAAACATCCTTACTGATCATCCTCAAAAGAGGCACCGATCACTAGGAAACAACATGAACATATGGCAATATGAGATAAACAGCTCAAGGACTTAGTGGAAATGCTAAGTCCCTGAAATCAGGATTACCAAGAGCACCACTTTGCAAGCTTGTGCTAGTCACCACACACATCACAAAAATACATGGGTTGCACCTTTGGAAAGATGACAAAACCCTTAGCAGAACATATGTAGAACTCATGGGCATAGCGTGCACACAATAATCATGGCAAAAATGACAAAAAGCTAAATGGAGCAGCAGATCTGACAAATATCTCAAGTAGCCCTCTTCTAATAGCATTTCGGGCATCAAGATGAACTCAAATGAAAAATGATGCAATGGAATGAAATGATGTACTCTATGAGATGAACATCTATATATGCTATATGCCCAAAACGGAGCTACAGATGCAAATTTACGAGGCTATGAACATGAGCAAAAAAATTAGGGACTTAGGGAAAAAAACGGGGTCAACCCTAAAATTTGAATCTGGATCTGGGAACACGGTTCCCGAGGTTCGACGCCATAGCCAAAAGGGATTAGAAAATACAATTGCAAGCATGTGAACATGGCAAAAACATAATCAGTTCTCAGACTTAATGAAAACTGGCACATGCTGAAACATAACTCAAGTAGGCATGTTTACGAGCTCGATACACTCACTACAGAGCAAGTCATGACAAGATAAGAATACACCCATTAAGGAGACACAAAATGCAAGCTAGACATGTCAAGAACAATAGCATAGCATGCACGGATCAACTACAACATCATCGGCAAAATTGCAAACAAGTTGACAATCTGCCCAGATTCACAAAGTAGCAAAAGTAGAGCTCGATTGATTCAAGCTAGGGTGCTCCATAATTGCAATCAAAGACATGGATGGAAAGAGCACTACAAGATTAACAAAACATCCTTACTGATCATCCTCAAAAGAGGCACGGATCACTAGGAAACAACATGAACATATGGTAATATGAGATAAACAGCTCAAGGACTTAGTGGAAATGCTAAGTCCCTGAAATCAGGATTACCAAGAGCACCACTTTGCAAGCTTGTGCTAGTCACCACAGAAATCACAAAAATACATGGGTTGCACCTCTGGAAAGATGACAAAACCCTTAACAGAACATATGTAGAACTCATGGGCATAGCATGCACACAATAATCATGGCAAAAATGACAAAAAGCTAAATGGAGCAGCAGATCTGACAAATATCTCAAGTAGCCCTCTTCTAACAGCATTTCGGGCATCAAGATGAACTCAAATGAAAAATGATGCAATGGAATGAAATGATGTACTCTCTGAGATGAACATCTAGATATGCTATATGCCCAAAACGGAGCTACGGATGCAAATTTACGAGTCTATGAACATGAGCAAAAATATTAGGGACTTAGGGAAAAAAATGGGGTCAACCCTAAAATTTGGATCTGGATCTGGGAACACGGTTCACGAGGTTCGACGCCGTAGCCAAAAGGGATTAGAAAATACAATTGCAAGCATGTGAACATGGCAAAAACATAATCAGTTCTCAGACTTAATGAAAACTGGCACATGCTGAAACATAACTCAAGTAGGCATGTTTACGAGCTCGATGCACTCACTACAGAGCAAGTCATGACAAGCTAAGCATACACCCATTAAGAAGACACAAAATGAAAACTAGATATGTCAAGAACAATAGCATAGAATGCACGGATCAACTACAACATCATCGGCAAAATTGCAAACAAGTTGACAATCTGCCAAGATTCACAAAGTAGCAAAAGTAGAACTCGATTGACTCAAGCTAGGTTGCTCCATAATTGCAAAAAAAGACATGGATGGAAAGATTGCTACAAGATTAACAAAACATCCTTATTGATCATCCTCAAAAGAGGCACGGATCACTAGGAAACAACATGAACATATGGCAATATGAGATAAACAGCTCAAGGACTTAGTGGAAATGCTAAGTCCCTCAAATCAGAATTACCAAGAGCACCACTTTGCAAGCTTGTGCTAGTCACCACACACATCACAAAACTACATGAGTTGCACCTCTGGAAAGATGACAAAACTTTTAACAAAACATATGTAGAACTCATGGGCATAGCATGCACACAATAATCATGGCAAAAATGACAAAAAGCTAAATGGAGCAGCAGATCTGACAAATATCTCAAGTAGCCCTCTTCTAACAGCATTTCGGGCATCAAGATAAACTCAAATGAAAATGATGCAATGGAATTAAATGATGTACTCTCTGAGATGAACATTTCGATATGCTATATGCCCAAAACGGAGCAACGGATGCAAAGTTACGAGGCTATGAACATGAGAAAAAAAATTAGGGACTTGGGGAAAAAAACGGGGTCAACCCTAAAATTTGGATCTAGATCTGGGAACACGGTTCCCGAGGTTCGACGCCGTAGCCAAAAGGGCTCAGAAAATACAATTGCAAGCATCTCAACATGGCAAAAACATAATCAGTTCTCAGATTTAGTGAAAACTGGCACATGCTGAAACATAACTCAAGTAGGCATGTTTACGAGCTCGATGCACTCACTACAGAGCAAGTCATGACAAGATAAGCATACACCCATTCAGAAGACACAAAATGCAAGCTAGACATGTCAAAAACAATAGCATAGCATGCACGGATCAACTACAACATCATCGGCAATATTGCAAACAAGTTGACAATCTGCCCAGATTCACAAAGTAGCAAAAGTAGAGCTCGATTGACTCAAGCTATGGTGCTCCATAATTACAAACAAAGATATGGATGGATAGATCACTACAATATTAACAAAACATCCTTACTGATCATCCTCAAAAGAGGCACGGATCACTAGGAAACAACATGAACATATGGCAATATGAGATAAACAGCTCAAGGACTTAGTGGAAATGCTAAGTCCCTGAAATCAGGATTACGAAGAGCACCACTTTGCAAGCTTGTGCTAGTCACCACACACATCACAAAAATACATGGGTTGCACCTCTGGAAAGATGACAAAACCCTTAACAGAACATATGTAGAACTCATGGGCATAGCATGCACACAATAATCATGGCAAAAATGGCAAAAAGCTAAATGGAACAGCAGATCTGACAAATATCTCAAGTAGCCCTCTTCTAACAGCACTTCGGGCATCAAGATGAACTCAAATGAAAAATGATGCAATGGAATGAAATGATGTAGTCTCTGAGATGAACATCTAGATATGCTATATGCGCAAAACGGAGCTACAGATGCAAATTTACGAGGCTATGAACATGAGCAAAAAAATTAGGGACTTAGGGAAAAAAATGGGGTCAACCCTAAAATTTGGATCTGGATCTGGGAACACGGTTCCCGAGGTTCGACGCCGTAGCCAAAAGGGCTCAGAAAATACAATTGCAAGCATGTGAACATGGCAAAAACATAATCAGTTCTCAAACTTAATGAAAACTGGCACATGCTGAAACATAACTCAAGTAGGCATATTTACGAGCTCGATACACTCACTACAGAGCAAGTCATGACAAGCTAAGCATACACCCATTAAGAAGACACAAAATTCAAGCTAGACATGTCAAGAACAATAGCATAGCATGCACGGATCAACTACAACATGATCGGCAAAATTGCAAACAAGTTGACAATCTGCCCAGATTCACAAAGTAGCAAAAGTAGAGCACGATTGACTCAAGCTATGGTGCTCCATAATTACAAACAAAGACATGGATGGATAGATCACTACAAGATTAACAAAACATCCTTACTGATCATCCTCAAAAGAGGCACGGATCACTAGGAAACAACATGAACATATGGCAATATGAGATAAACAGCTCAAGGACTTAGTGGAAATGCTAAGTCCCTGAAATCAGGATTACGAAGAGCACCACTTTGCAAACTTGTGCTAGTCACCATACACATCACAAAACTACATCAGTTGCACCTCTGGAAAGATGATAAAACCCTTAACAAAACATATGTAGAACTCATGGGCATAGCATGCACACAATAATCATGGCAAAAATGGCAAAAAGCTAAATGGAGCAGCAGATCTGACAAATATCTCAAGTAGCCCTCTTCTAACAGCATTTCGGGCATCAAGATTAACTCAAATGAAAATGATGCAATGGAATGAAATGATGTACTCTCTGAGGTGAACATTGTGATATGCTATATGCCCAAAACGGAGCTACGGATGCAAAGTTACGAGGTTATGAACATGAGCAAAAAAATTAGGGACTTGGGGAAAAAAACGGGGTCAACCCTAAAATTTGGATCTGGATCTGGGAACACGGTTCCCGAGGTTCGACGCCATAGCCAAAAGGGATCAGAAAATACAATTGCAAGCATGTGAACATGGCAAAAACATAATCAATTCTCCGATTTAGTGAAAACTTGCACATGCTGAAACATAACTCAAGTAGGCATGTTTACAAGCTCGATGCACTCACTATAGAGCAAGTCATGACAAGATAAGCATACACCCATTAAAAGACACAAAATGCAAGCTAGACATGTCAAGAACAATAGCATAGCATGCACGGATCAACTACAACATGATCGGCAAAATTGCAAACAAGTTGACAATCTGCCCAGATTCACAAAGTAGCAAAAGTAGAGCTCGATTGACTCAAGCTAGGGTGCTCCATAATTGCAGACAAAGACATGGATGGAAAGAGAACTACAAGATTAACAAAACATCCTTACCGATCATCCTCAAAAGAGGCACGGATCACTAGGAAACAACATGAACATATGGCAATATGAGATAAACAGCTCAAGGACTTGGTGGAAATGCTAAGTCCCTGAAATCAGGATTACCAAGAGCACCACATTGCAAGCTTGTGCTAGTCACCACACACATACCAAAAATACATGGGTTGCACCTCTGGAAAGATGACAAAACCCTTAACAAAACATATGTAGAACTCATGGGCATAGCATGCACAGAATAATCATGGCAAAAATGACAATAAGCTAAATGAAGCAGCAGATCTGACAAATATCTCAAGTAGCCCTCTTCTAAGAGCATTTCGGGCATCAAGATGAACTCAAATGAAAAATGATGCAATGGAATGAAATGATGTACTCTCTGAGATGAACATTTAGATATGCTATATGCCCAAAACGGAGCTACGGATGCAAATATACGAGGCTATGAACATGAGCAAAAAAATTAGGGACTTAGGGAAAAGAACGGGGTCAACCCTAAAATTTGGATCTGGATCTGGGAACACGTTTCCCGAGGTTCGACGCCGTAGCCAAAAGGTTCTTGCATTTCCTGTCATATCTTGGATTTCCACGTTGAGGCCAGGTTCTTGCATTTCCTGTCATATCTTGCATATGCATCCCGCATCGCATCCCGCCTAGCATATCATCCTTGCATCATCTTGTTTGATCCTTGCACGTGGTTGATTGTGTCCTTGTTGCTTGTTTGTCTTGTTTGGGTAGAGCCGGGGGACGAGTTCGCTAACGAGGAGCCCGTTGAGTTCGCTTTCGAGGGTCCAGTCAACTTTGACAACTGTGCAGGCAAGATTGCTCGCTCTTTTGCTATGCCAATGCTACGATGCCTACCACTTGCTTTCAAGCCTCCCAAATTGCCATGTCAAACCTCTAACCCACCATGTCCTAGCAAACCGTTGATTGGCTATGTTACCGCTTTGCTCAGCCCCTCTTATAGCGTTGCTAGTTGCAGGTGAAGATTGGAGGCCATTCCTTGTTGGAACTTTTATTTACTTGTTGGGATATCATTATATTATCATGTTATCTTAATGCATCAATATACTTGGTAAAGGGTGGAAGGCTCGGCCTCTCGCCTAGTGTTTTGTTCCACTCTTGCCGCCCTAGTTTCCGTCATATCGGTGTTATGTTCTCGGATTTTTGCGTTCCTTACACGGTTGGGTTATAATGGGAACCCCTTGATAGTTCGCCTTGATTAAAGATTTTCCAGCAATGCCCAACCTTGGTTTTACCATTTGCCACCTAGCCTCTTTTCCCTTGGGTTTCCGGAGCCCGAGGGTCATCTTATTTAACCCCCCCCCCCCCCGGGCCAGTGCTCCTCTGAGTGTTAGTCCGAACCAAGCAGCCTGCGGGGCCACCTCGGGGAAACTCGAGGGTTGGTTTTACTCGTAGCTTGACCTATCTGAGTGTGCCCTGAGAACGAGATATGTGCAGCTCCTATCGGGATTTGTCGGCACATTCGGGCGGTGTTGCTGGTCTTGTTTTAACCTGTCGAAGTGTCTTGAAGAATCGAGATATCGAGTCTGATTGGAACGTCTTGGGAGGAGGTCTATTCCTTCTTTGACCATGAGATCTTGTCATGGGCTAAGTTGGGACTCCCCTGCAGGGATTTGAACTTTCGAAAGCCGTGCCCGCGGTTATGGGCAGATGGGAATTTGTTAATGTCCGGTTGTAGATAACTTTAACCTTAACTTAATTAAAATGAATCAACTGAGTGTGTTACCATGATGGTCTCTTCTCGGCGGAGTCCGGGAAGTGGACACGGTGTTGGAGTAATGCTTGTGCAGGTTGTTCTCTAGTTTCTCGCTCGCGCTTCGCCTTCTTTTCTCGCTCTCTCTTTTGCGAACAGGTTAGCCACCATATATGCTAGTCGCTTGCTGCAGCTCCACATATTGACCTTGCCTTACCTATAAGCTTAAATAGTCTTGATCGCGAGGGTGCGAGATTGCTGAGTCCCTTTGGCTCACAGATTACTATTACACCAGATGCAGGGCCTGATGATTCCGCTCCAGGAGACGCGTTTGAGCTCAAGTGGGAGTTCGACAAGGACTCTCAATGTTACTATGTTTCTTTTCCTGATGATCAGTAGTGGTGCCCACTTGGGGTGATCAGGACCGTGTCGCATGTTGGGTTATCTTTTATTTTGGCGCCGTAGTCGGGCCATGAGTGTGTGGATGATGTAATGTTATTTATGTACTTGATTGACGTGGCGAGTGTAAGCCAACTATGTTATCTCCCCTTTTAATATCTATATTACATGGGATGTTGTGAAGATTACCTAACTTGCGACATATGCCTTCAATGCGATTATGCCTCTAAGTCGTGCCTCGACACGTGGGAGATATAGTCGCATCGAGGGTGTTACAAGGGAGAATAGAACCCGGAAGTTAAGCGTGCTCAGGTTGGGGTAGTGAGAGGATGGGTGACCGTTCGAGAAGTTAGATGATTTGGAATGATGAGGGGTGATTAGAGATTAGAGGTTAAATTGAGCAGTGATGATGGCTGATTAGAGATTAGAGGTTAAAATAATTCAGAAATTTGAAAATTCGGGAAAAAAATTCAAAAAAATTTCAAAAAATCATAAAATTTCCATTAGTACCGGTTGGTGGCACCAACTAGGACTAAAGGTGGACCTCCACGCAGTGGCCACGTGGAGGGCCTTTAGTCCCGGTTCGTATAAGAACCGGGACTAAAGGGGGGCCTTTAGTAACGACCCTTTAGTCTCGGTTCCAGAACCGGGACTAAAGGCTCTTATGAACCAGGACAAATGGCCCTTTTTCTACTAGTGTACGTGGGTGGAACCACCTATCCCTTCAGCCCCCACATCCGAACAGTATCACAAGTGATGTAGCAATATAGTAGTATATAGTATATATCCATGATCACGTCCCGAAGTGATCATGACCCAGTAGTATAGCATGGCAAACGGACTAGAATGTAGGGCCACTGATGAAGTACTAGCATCCTATACTAAGCATTAGGATGGCAGGTAAAGGTATCAACAATTGTGGCATCAATGACAGGCTATGCAACAGAATACGAGCTATCGAATCAACAACAGTAACAAACCTAATGGAAGAATAAGGAAGAAGAGAGTGGCGATATCTGGTTGATCAAAGGGGGTTTGCTTGCCTGGAAGCTCTGTTGCACAGGAAGAAGGGTCGTCGTAACGTAGTCGCACTCAATGGCATTAGCGCCGATCTCGGGGTCTAACGGAGAAGAAGAGGGGGAAGAAACAGTAAATACGGAGCAAACAAAGTATCACAAAATATAACAAGGCAATACACGGTGCCAGGGAGTGATCTAACGCAGGGATAGGTGATACCGGCAAAGGGGGAAAACATCTGGGAAAGTATTCCCGGTGTTTGACGTTTTGGGGTAGATGAAACGGAGGTGGATTGTTGCATGTTCGCTATGCTAGGGACGTGCGGCGGACAAACGGACTATGTACTCAAATTCGTCTCGTCGATCTGAGCAACTTTCATGTATAAAGTGTTTTCATCCGAGCTATGGTTTATTTTATATGAATTTCCAAAATTTTAATGAATTTCTAGAATTATAATTTCGAAATAAAATGGGTAAAATGCTATGGGTGCACAGAGAGTGTGCCCAGAAGTTCACCTATGCGGTTGACTGGTGGGGTCTAGTTGACTGCCCAGTCAGAAGTCAACATGGACTAGTTGACTAGTCAATGGGCCTGCTGGGACCCACATGTCATGCACTAAATGTCCAACAGTATTTAAACTAACCTAATTATGTTTAATTAGGATGCGGGCCCGAGCTGTCAGTGACTCAGTTAATCTTAATCTAAACTAAACACTAAAGTGTTCTGGCCCACATGTTAGTGAAATGGGGAATAATTGATTTTGAGGATGATAATCAACCTTGCATTAGTGTACACTCCTCACAACAGTACTGATAACTCAAGTCTGTATCAGTATAAAATCCTCACAGCAGTAATGATCAGCAGCAGGATAAGTCAGGTACAAGATCAACGGTATATTTTCAGTCAAAGGTATGGAGCATATACAAAATTTAAATGCATGATATTTGAAATATAGTATCATCCGAAATAAAGTCAGCATGTGATATGCTCAAGGAAGACAGTCAAACAAATTTTCTCATGCAAATATTCAGCCACAGAATATTATGGGCGTGTGTGTAGATTTCAGTCTGCTTTGGATGTAAGAAACTCAGTCTTCGTCCACATGTTATCGGAAGAAATTTATGATGCAAGGCTCCTCAATTTTCCTCAGCATGATATCTGAACAATTTCCGATCCAAGATACCCAGTCTTACACAGCAAGATATCTCGATAAAAGCTTCTGACAGATGAAAATGAATCTTTCTCAACAAGCAACCTGAGGAGAAACTTCTCAAGTACGGAACTCAGGCTTCTCCAGCACAATAACCAGGTCAAGCTTCTTGCGTAAGCTATCAAGGCTTCTTCTGCATGTACCCAGACAAAAGCTTCGAGCAGAAGCTAACAAGCCTTCCTCGGCAAGCTACACGAATGGCTTTTCGCTACATTTCAAGGATCAGATTTACAATAATTTTGTCAGAGGTACAATGCAGTCAAAACATATGCCTACCGCAAGGATTGAGTGTTCGGTGGCATATTCTTCTTACATATATGGTGGGCATGCATCCCCAACCATATCAGTCACTCATACGAGGTACGACAAGGATCCAACAGATATACCTAAAGGAAAGTACGAATCCCACAGCCTCATGAATCACGCAAATGAAGATAAACAGATATACATTTCATATAATACAAGGATCGACAAGATCTGGAGATGACATCACAGGATCAATAGCCTTGACAATGGTCATCAAGGTCATTATTCCCGCAACTAGCAAGGAGATGTCCTAAACCCTTGTCACCTTCTTGTATGATTGGTCTCAGCAATGAGCTACGTATAGCTATAAACCCCGGGTATATATCATATGTGTGCAGACCCAGGTCAGAATACAAGGACAAGAAGTAATGTCAAAAATATTGCACTAATTACATCCCTGGTCATATAAAGAATCAAGGACAGGTGTGGCCAAAGTTATTTCAGTAAGGTATCTTAATAAACAAAATCATGATCGTTAAAGGATGAGATTGACAACAAAGGTATGATGATTTTTGTGCGACCATCAGGGTCTGGATACCCAAATCAGTTGGAGGGCATAATTTACATATGGATCCACAAAGACATACTCTCAGCCGCCTACTCTGTTTTACAAGGATTTCATATCCCGTTGACCTGCTTGGAATGGTTAGTGTGGAAAATCCAATTGGGTATACCGACAAAATGGGTAAATCAAAAGCCGAACAATCAGCTCAGACCCGATATACTCACTGAGGAAATCAAGTACATGGTCAGTCTGTTAGAAAAAAAGCATTTGTCCGTCAGCCCCCCTAGCAGGCCAGTCTCAAGATGTAAATATTTGGGGTATGACACAGCTATAACTCCATACACCGTTATATTGCTCCTGACAAAAGGCAGTCAAATCTTTGGTACATATCTCACGCTTGAGACAAAGAAATAAATCAAAATCAGTACCACCTATGAGTAGTCAGATCTCATCAGAAGATGGCCATGATTAATTCTCAGCATTTATTGAAACCAAAAGGCCTGCATTTAATTGAAGCACCCCATGACAGAAGTAAAAAAAAGGTTTTCATGGCCAAAAGAAAACTTATGCTCAGATCCATTGGATATCACCACAGGTATTGAAAATCAACGTTAGTAAAAGGAATTGGTATATGAGCAAAACTCTGACAGATTTGGGAAAAGGTGAAGCAAACCACCCCCGAGTAAAGATAATCAAATCATATAAAATTCTTGGGGGAACAATAAATAAAGGAAAGAGGATACCCAAGCTGGAAACGGTGTCCTCAAGTCATACTTGTTCCCTGAGCAACTAAATCTCGAGGACGAGATTTCTTTAAGGGGGTAAGAGTTGTAACAGCCTGGTTTTTGGCCTTTTCTTTTTCTTTTTGATTTATTGGTTTTGTTGTATTTTTCTTTTTGGAGTGGCTCTGTGGCCTTGTCACCTAGGAAATCATCTTCATTTCCTCTCCCAAGTGGCTCATCATCCTAAAAACTTTGCCAAGGTCATGTCACTCCACTCCTTGACCAAACCCTAATTTCTTTTTCTCAGGAATATTCCTTTTTTCTATAAAAGGAATAACCCTATCTGCCCTAGGTTGTGAAGCAACCTATATTTCTGTCACTCCCAAAAATCACAATTAATTCTCAAAATTTCTTTGGGTCATACATTGCTCAAATATGCCCAAACTTTCCTGTCCTAGCCCCAGAATAATTCCCCAATAATTATTCTTCATTTCTGTTCAGGGGGCACTTCGTGAAGGAAGTGCCACCTATCCTTTCCTCGTTGCTCCCAAATCTTTTGGGCATTCTTATGTCAAATCATTGCCCCATGACAAAATTCAACTTTATTTGCCTAGCCAATCTTCCTCGGCAATTTTTCAAACTTTCTGTCAGACAGAAGGCATTGTGAAGGAAGTACTAGCTAGGAGTTTCCAAATGAGTTGAAATTTTGCACACTCCTCAAATTGCAGCTCCCTCCCTTGATCTATGTGAGCACATGATCAAATCTTTGCCTCTATCAATATTTTCAGGTTATGAAGCAAGTACATTTTATATTGCTTCATTTTGTCTGACAATTTACCAGAGCATTCTCCTACCCATAAAACCTCTCTCCACCAAATTTGGGACCAATTCATAAAGCAAATATTCCTCTAGAATTTTTGCAAGTTTCTATCCAGAGGAGATGTTTGTGAAGCAAGTACCACTTTGGCTTGTCCAATTGGTATGAAATATTTACAGCATCTTACTATGACCATATCACTAAGTCTTGCCAAATTTCATCTCAGTTTGACACTCCAGGTGAGTGCAACTTCCTGATCTAGTTTCTGGACCATAATGTGAGTTACAAAGCAACTATATTAGTTTGTGCTCCATTATGCTCCAAAACCTCCAGGATTATAGTCCTTCCTAAGCTAATAACCGCAGACAAACCTTTTGGACTCAACCAAGTTACTACGGAACAACAGTACATGTTCAAGTTTATTGCAGTAAACTTCAGAGGTAGATTACCATTTAACCAAAGCGATTTTCACCAAGCTACCACCTTAGTTACAACCTCCCCAGGAAGGACAAACCCCTAGACATTGTTTGGATGGCCGTGTGGCACTGTGTGCACCAGTGCGTGCGGTGACCACGAGCTCTCACATGCCATGGATGCGAGCTGGATGGTTTCTTGCTCGGGCCCCTCCTCCTCTCGTCGTCTTCGCGCCCATGAACATGTCTCACAGTTTTACCGCGTCGTCGCCGTCCTCCTGGACCCATCTGTCGGTGTTCTGGGAACGGGGGTCCCCAGACTTGCCTGCCTGCGGCCTGCGGCGTGGCTCAGGCAGGGGCCCAGCGCGGCCCATCTTCATCAGCCCAAGCTCAAGACCCTCGCAAGGGGCCAAGCCTCGTGGGGCGGACGACAGGAAGCTTCCTTAGAGGAAGCCTCATCAGGCAGGCTCGCGAGGAGGCGTAGAGATCAATGCAGGAGTACCTCGCGAGGATCCCATGACGCAAGCCATGACGATCGAGACCAGGCAGGCGCCAGGCGGGCGCCGACCTGTGCAGTGTCCTTGTTTCCCCTTTGGTGCAAAGGGAGCAAGCACAGGCCAAGGTATCAGGAAAAGGTTGCCATTCCGGTGCAACGAGACCAAGGCCAGCCGGACGGTGGTCACCGTGGAGCCCAAGATGGCGTCATCACCAGTGCTTTTGGCAGCCGAAGACCACCTTTGGTCAGGATAACTTGTACCATATGCTCCCCTTCAAAATGGCCAAGTGTTGGCGCCCTTCCCGCTCATTATTTGGGGAGAGGCCCAGGCCCTCTATAAATAGAGCTAGCCTCCACAAAGGAGAGGGAGACCTGGGAGAGCCCTAGCAGAGAGAAAGAGAACCCAGTAGAGACTAAGTAGAACACACCGCACCAGCTCAAGAACACCCCTCGCGAGGCTGTTCTTCCCTTGTATTGTTCATCATCAGCCCAGAGGCAATCCACCACACCACACACTGGAGTAGGGTATTACACCACAACGGGGGCCCAGACCAGTATAAACCCCGTGTCTCTTGTCTTGTTCATCATTTTCATCTTACTTCGCATGAGAGGATCAGACGCAGATCGGTAGGGGAGAGATCTCCGCGCGCACCCCAGTGTTCGAACCTCAAGGGTCTGCCGGAACCCGAAATCCGACACCATCTCCCCCTCCGTAAGCCCCTCCGTCAGTGTTCGTCGTCGCGCATCCATGGGTGCACTATGGCCGACCGAGCATTCAAGGCGTTTGGTTTCTTTCTCCTCCGCGCCCTCGGCCCCTCCTTCCCTGTGCACCTCTATAGCTCGTCCGCACCCCCCTCATCGCATTCCGGCGCCTCCCATTGATCGATGAGCGTCGCCAGAGATTTGGCCGGGCTCGAGCGGTGGAAACCGGCTCGGCACCTCGCCCCGCGCCTATTTAAGCAGCCCCGTACCGCGTCTCTCCTCATCCTCGACCTCACCCTCCTCCTAGACCCTGCCCCAGCCTCTCAAACAAGCTCCAGAAGCCCTCTTCACCTCTGTTGGCCGCCGCCCCTACCCTCCTAAGTTCGAGCAAGGCCGGGCCCCATTCTCTTTTCCACCACCAGTAGCCTCCCCATTCCCCTGGAGCCGCCCCAGCGCTTCTCCTCCTCCTTTGGTGGTTGTTGGCCGCGAACCCCGCCGGTGCCCGTCACCACCATCCGCCATGTCCTCACTCCCTATTGCCTCGGTCCTCTCCGGAGCCCGTCCTCTCCGCAGACGGGTGCGGCTACTCCTGCTGAGCTCGCCCATAGGTCGAGCGAGGCGGGGGATGGCCGGAGCCAGCCGGACGAGCCCCCGCGCCGGTGACCTCCCTCTGCTCCGCGGGCCCATTGGGAGATAAGAAGGAGAGGCCGGGAGGAGGGTGTTGACATCGCGTGGGTCCCGCGGGCCCCACAGGTCAGCCTCTAGACGTTGACCCCGCCCCGCCAAGTCAGATAAGTGGAGACGTATTAACAAGAATATGTTTTCTATTTTTGAAAGCGTGTTTCCATTCTTCTTCAGCCCAGAATGCGTTTTCAGTTCATTGAAAGCGTATTTCGCTGATTGCGCTTTCTGTTTTTCTGTCCAGGCCCAGATTGTGAAGTTTTTTCTTTACAAAGAGGTCCCTGGCTGGAAAACTATCACAACTTTTTACCCATAGCTCCAAATCAGGTGAATCCAAAGCCTACTTCTTCGTTTCGTCGAGACTGTTCTGATGGCACCATCGTCACCATGTTTTAACATTCTGAAAATGATCATTTTCCCCTTCTCTTATTCTGGCCCTCCGAGAGAGTACGTTTTCCGTCGATTCTTTCTGCGAGTTTCTCGCACTTTCTCCCAGTGATTTCTTCCACCCCAGGCAAGCCACACCCTCCATTTGCATGATTGCAATGCAGTGACATGGTTTATTTATTTGAACTTGTTTAAAATATTGCATTAGCTATGTATGTTTTGTTCATCACATTTCTTGGAGTATCGTTTTGGATCTTGATATTGCCATGATATTGCTTGGAGCTCTAGGACTTATATTTTGATGATTATGTGGATGACATGTGCCTTTGGATTCTAGTGGCTATTATGATTATTTTCATGATGGTATCTGGTATTATTTTTGGAGTATTACTTTGGATATCATGATTCCTTTTGGATTGTTAGTGGCTAGTGTTATTTTCATCACAATGCTAGATGATATTATGTTTTCGAGTATGATGTTGGAGATGATGCTTGCATGTGGGTCATAGCTGGATAGTTAGTTCTTGATATTTGAGTAGTAGTATTATCGTTCTTGGATTCACCATGATAGTAGTGTTATACTGTCCTCGGAGTATTTTGGTAAGACGATATTAAGCTTTGGCTTATTTGTTAGGTATTGCTATGACTTGGATTATAGGTTGATAGATGATATCGGAGTATCATCATTAATATTATATTTTGGGGATAAATTCCGTCATTAAGTCGGTCAGGTGCCATCGAACCGGGCTTTTTCTAGTGCAACCACATTTGCCTTTTATGGGAAGGCCCTAGTGCGGTCTATTGTCGTGCCTCTCGCCAGTGCCTCCAACAAGGGAAGGTTATGGGCGTGCGGTACCCTGTCCCGGTAAGCAGACATAACCTTGTGTGCCCATTAGGGCTGGAAAAAAAGCTCGAAGCTCGTGAGCTAAACAAGTAGCTCATGACTCGGCTCGAATCGACTCGAACTCGAAGAATAATGAGCCGAGCCGAGCTTTAGTTTAAGATCGTTTATAGACCAAGTTAAACGAGCCAATCTCACGAGTACTCGTGTAACTCGTTATGCTCGGTACAAAAGATCAGCCACTCCCAATATAAAAAAAAGATCAACCACTCAGCACCCTATGTCCTTGAAGGCCCAACCGCCTAGGAGACTCATGCGTTACAAGGAAATTACTATTGTTTAGTAATATATATGTTTAATATATACATAATAATTTTTATAATATTTGAGGGTTTTATGTTCATATGTTTAACGATCTTAACAAGTTAAACGAGCTAGCTCACGAGTTATACGAGCCAAGCCAATCTTGGATTTGAGCTCATTAATAATAACGAGTCGAGTCGAGCTAGCTCGTTAACGAAACGAGCTCTAGCGAGTCGAGTCGAGCTGGCTCGACTCGGCTTGAATTCTAGCCCTAGTGCCCGTAGTTGTTGTTAGGCGCCTTTTTGTCCCCGTTTCGGAACATTTTGTTTTGCCATGACGGTGGTCATTGGTGCCTTTGGTAGGCACGGGGCCACCCAGGACTGAACCCAAAGGGGGTGTTAGTCGGAGTGGCTGGGAGAGTGTCACGGCAGTAGATTGGTTTTGTCAGAATGTTGTTGGTCCACCCGAATGGGAGTGCGAGGCCATGGATTCCGTGGTGTGGGTAAAGTGCGCTACCTCTGCAGAGTGTGTTTGTTTAAACTACCGATAGCCGCGTCCTCGGTCATGGGGATGGGTTCGTACTAGGTCACACCGTTCGATCAACACTCACATGACGGAATGCCTTATATGTGATTTATAGGTTGATATTTTGAGCAGTACAGATTGGCAGGATGTTAATGATGATGTTGGAGACCAAGTATTGGTCATGGTAGTGATCACCGGAAAGATCACCGTTTGAGACCAAGTGTTGGTCATGGTTGTGATCGCCGGAAGGATCATCGTTTGGTTACAAGGTAACCCGATCCAAGACCACGAGGTTGGTCCATTTGTCATCCGTGAATGATCCCCGTTTGGTTTTGATCACGAGGTGATCGAGATGGTGATTTATGGAGATCCGAGATGGTGATTTATTAGTATTGTATCAGTTTCATACCATGCTTAGTAGTTGTTTCATCATGGTAGTTGTTAATTAATTAACATGTTAATGCTATGTCATTGTTTTGCCTTGATGTTTATGGTTGTTGTGAGCTTGCAAGTAAATGTACTGACCTAGCGTGTCATGCCAGATTGTAGGTGATGCCATGATTGCTTGATTGCTTGTCAAGGTTGCCGTGCGTGCGAGCTAGATTGTGTCCCAGCCAGAGTCCCTGCGGAGTGGAGTTCACCACCTTCGTCGTTGTTCCGCTGCTAGAAGATTTCCGCTGCTATGAGTTGTTCCGCTGCTAGCATAGAGCAAGTGTAGTATCGCAGGTGTAGTGTCGCCATGCTGATGTGAACCTTTGTAACATCAGGACTTCGTATTTATCCTTTGTAATAAGAGCCAATTTGTTCTATGTCAAGCAGTGCCGTATTCCAGAACACATCATCTCGATCTCTGTGGTGGAATACGGGGCATTCCGGTTTCTCTAAGCCGGGGTGCTACAGAAAAAGAAAAGAAAAAGAAAAATAAATAAAAGAAAAAAGGAAAAGAGAAAAAAAGAAACAAAGAGAGAAGGGGTATTGCTAGTATCCTTTACCACACTTGTGCTTCAAAGTAGCACCATGTTTTTCATATGGAGAGTCTCCTATGTTGTCTTCAATGTATCTATAATTTTTTATTGTTCCATGCTGTTATATTATCAATCTTGGATGTTTTATAATAATTTTATAGTCATTTTATATCATTTTTGGTACTAACCTATTGACATAGTGCCAAGTGCCAGTTCCTGTTTTTCCGTGTTTTTTACAGCGCAGAAAATCAATATCAAACGGAGTGAAAATGCCATGAAACTTTACAGAGATTTTTGATAGACCAGAAGGAACATGTTGGGCCCTGGTTGCACCTGGGGGGAGTCCCGACGAGGGGACAACCCACCAGGGCGTGCCAGGAGGCCCAGGCGCGCCCTGGTGGGTTGTGCCCACCTCGGGTGCCCCCCGGACCGCCTCTTTGCTCTATAAATACCCAAATATTCCCAAAACCCTAGGGCAGTCGATGAAATATTCATCCAGCTGCTGCAGAGTCCAGAACCACCAGATCTAATCTAGACACCATGTCGGATGGGGTTCACTACCTCCATTGTTGCCTCTATGATGATGCATGAGTAGTTCTTTGTAGACCTTCGGGGCCGTAATTAGTAGCTAGATGGCTTCATCTCTCTCTCTCTTGATTCACAATACAATGGTCTCTTGGAGATCCATATGATGTAACTCTTTTTGCGGTGTGTTTGTTGGGATCTGATGAACTTTGAGTTTATGATCAGTCATATCTTTTTATATCCATGAAAGTTATTTGAGTTTCTTTAATATCTTCTATGCATGATCTCTTATAGCCTCGTATTTCTTCTTCGATCTTTGGGTTTTGTTTGGCCAACTTGATCTATTTATCTTGCAATGGGAAGAGGTGCCCGGTAGTGGGTTCAATCTTATGGTGCTTGATCCTAGTGACAGAAAGGGAACCGACACGTATGTATCGTTGCTACTAAGGATTAAAAGACGGGATCTATATCTATGCAATAGATACACGGATCTTGTCTACATCATGACATCGTTCTTATTGCATTACTCCGGTTTTCCATGAACTTAATACACTAGATGCATGCTGGATAGTGGTCGATGTGTGGAGTAATAGTAGTAGATCTAGGCAGGAGTCGGTCTACTAATCTTGGACGTGATGCCTTTGTAGTGATCATTGCTTGGATATCATCATAATTATTTGAGGTTCTATCAATTGCCCAACAGTAATTTATTTACCCACCATTTGTTATCTTTCTCGAGAGAAGCGACTAGCGAAACCTACGGCCCCCGGGTCTTTCTCATATATTTGCTTGCGATATACTTTTCCTTTGCATTTTTATTCAGATCTATTATACCAAAAATACAAAAATACTTTGCTGCACTTTATTTTATTTGCGATCTATTATATCAATCTATTACAATCTATTGCATCGTTACCCGAAAGGGATTGACAACCCCTTTAACACGTCCGGTTAAGAGGTGTTGTTATTTGTGTGCAGGTGTTGTTTACGTTGTGTTTCTTGGTTCTCCTACTAGTTCGATAACCTTGCACTACAAAAAAAAGACACATCCGTGACATTTTGGGCCGAAAGAAATTTTTTTCTGTCATACATATGACACTTCTATGACGATAATTGTGACAAAACCCGGTATCATCATAGATGTGGTGGGCTCCTACTTCTATGACAAAAAATCATGATAGAAAATGGGCTTTTCGTCCTAGGCGGGCCGGAGACGCAGCTGCATGACATTCTTTGGGCCATCCATGAAGGAAAAAACCATGGTAGAAGTGAGTGCGAGGCAAATTTCGGGGAGTTCCCGGTTACGGTGGGAGGTCGGGGGCCGAGCGATGCGCGCTTCTCTTGTACACGTACGCGCGTGTGTGTGGGGCGTTGGCTCTAACTGAACCCGAGCGAGGCATTGGGCTCTAACTGAACCCGAGCGATAGCACTGCAGGCTAGGCGTTACTGAACCCGAGCGATCAATCGATGGTTGTTAACTGAACCCGATTGAGCGATTCCTTCGCTACTGCTGCTAACTGAAGCCACTCGATGCTGCCTCTAGATGAACAGTGAGCGTTGCGGGGGGTGGGGGTTGGATGAACAGTTCCCGGTGGGGTGGATGAACAGGACCCCGTGGTGTTGCCTCTGGATGAACAGGACCCCGATCGATCGAGCCGGTTGGGGCTGGATGAACAGGACCCCGTGGAGGGCTAGATGAACAGGACCACCCCGTGGAGGGTAGGATGAACAGTAGACGGTGGAGGGCAGGATGAACAGTAGCCCGTGGAGGGGTGGTTGAACAGGAGCCCGTGGAGAGGGTTGGTTGAACAGTAGCCGGTGGAGTAGCGCGCGGTGGAGGCTAGATGAACAGGAGCCCGTGGATGAACAGTCGCAGGTGGAGGCTGGAGGAGGTCGATGGTGGATGAATAGTAGCTCGTGGAGGCTGGAGGGGGTAGATGGTGGAGATGAACAGTATCCCGTGGAGTCCCGTTTTGCGGTACGCCACACCCCTCCCGATGAACAGGACCCCTGTTTCGACCGTAGCGCTCCAACACAAGTCCGTTTTGTGGTACGCCACACCCCTCCCGATCAACAGGACCCCCGTTTCGACCGTAGGAGGTCCGTTTCCTCCATTTTGCGGTACGCCAGACCCCTCCCAATGAACAGGATCCCGTTTCGAACGTGGCCGGTCGAACACAAGGTCGTTTCCTCCGTTCTGCGGTACGCCATGCCTCGTTTCCATCGCCTGTTCCGTCCAAGCCCTCCCGATGAACACGACGCATTCCGTTGCCTCCCCATGAACACGACGCATTCCGTTGCCTCCCATGAACACGACGACGATGCTGTTTCTCTGTTCCGACCCAGCCATGTACACGAGCCCTGGTACGTATGCGCGAGTAGACATTCGAGACCCCACCCATATGTACACATACGTGGCCATATTTTCTTTCTTGCACCCTGGCTGCTGTACGTACGTGTACATGCTACGTGCGTGCCTCTACTACGACACATGTGCGCCTCTACATCGACCAGTATATATGTACGTACACGTTCACAACCAGAATGACAACGCTACGTATGCTTCGACCAGGTGGGTCCCGACTATCAGGCACTTCCTTGCGTGCAAAGATGTAGCTGGTGGGTCCCAGCAGTCAGGGGCAAACGTTTTTTTCGCGAAATACGGTGGCCCGTCCGGTTGGTCCCCGCCGTCAGGTGGAGGAATAATTATTTTGCGCGTAATAAGGAGGCACTTCCTTGCTGCGGCCGTGGACCCAGCTGTCAGCGTCTCCACGCACAGTACTCTTCCGATGGAAGTCGGTCGTTGACCACATTGACCACGCCGCACCGAGAGCACCACGGAGGTGGATGACAGCGAGGCCTACGAAGGGGACGATGCAGAGCCGGGGAAGACGCGGCAGTGGAAGCCCGCGCGGAGAGGAGTACGAGGGTTCACTGGTTCGGCTGTGGTGTGAGGCTGCCGTCGTCGCAGGGCCTAGCCAGCGGTGGGAATAGTAGGGGGAGATGAGGCCTCCACGGCAGCACAGCCGGCCACGGGAGGCAGGAGCATGCGGCACGACCGGCGCTGCTTTAGGCGGCTGGAGCAAGAAGACCAGAGGTTGAAGAAGCACTACGGCCGTTGGATGGACATCGTATGGTCATTGGAGCTAGAATCGTTCATATTGACTAAGTTGACAAAGCCCTTCGTCCCTGTCAACTTAGTAGGCCCACAAGTCAGCCTCCCGCCAAGGTGGGTCCCAGCTAGCCGGGGGAGTATTCATTTTTTTTGTGCGTAATAAGGAGGCACTTCTATTGGGTCCGAGATGACAGCGGGGGGAACGTTTTTTTGTGAAATACGGTGGCCCGTCCGGTGGGTCCCAGCAGTCAGGGGGAAACGATTTTTTCACAAAATATTGGTGGCCTGTCCGGTGGGTCCCCGCTATCAGGTGGAGGAATAATTATTTTCCGCGTAATAAGGAGGCACTTCCTTGTGGCTGCCGTGGACCCAGCTGTCAGCCTCTCCATGTACAGTACTCTTCCGATGGAAGTTGGTCATTGACCACATTGACCACGCCGCGCCAAGAGCACCACGGCGTTGGACGACGGCGAGGCATAGGAAGGGGACGACGCGGAGCCGGGGAAGATGCGACAGTGGATGCCCACGCGGAGAGGAGTACGAGCGTTCACCGGTTCGGCTGCGGTGTGAGGCTGCCGTCGCCGCAGAATAACAGGGGGTGTGGGCGAGTAGAGGGATGCACTGGCCAGCGGTGGGAGTAGTAGGGGCGCTGAGGCCTGCGCGGCAGCACAGCCGGCCACGGGAGGTGGGAGTAGGCGGTCCCGCCGGCGCTGCTTTGGCGGCTGGAGCAAGAAAATCAGAGATTGAAGAAACACGACGACCGTTGGATTGACATCCAACGGGTACATCTACTAGATCCGTTTGTTGATGTATATAATAACTAAAAAAGTCTTGCATATGTGTCAACTAAACAGGCCCACAAGTCAGACCACTCCCTCTTTTTTTTAATAATTTATATATAGCTCATGGCAACTTCTTATGCAATTTATTGCAGTCGTTTTTTTGGTTGGACAGGGCCAATTTCGCATATTTCTGTGGGTTCCAAACTATTTTTAATACTGAAATGTCTAGCCAGATTTAAAGTACTTTGAAGATATATTTAAATTAGGTTAATGCCCACTGCAATAGGAATCTGAAAATGTAATAAAATTCAGAAATTATAAAGTAATTGCCAATTTTTCATCTGTTTTTATATTTACAACCCATTTCATATTACTTTCAAGATTTGCAGGCGTCTTGAAAGAGTTGCAGCCCATCAGGGCGTAGAAAAATAAGTAGGCCTGGATTGGGTATTCTTTAGGAAAAAATAAACTGGGCTCATTTTCACAAAGAAAAAATAGCTGGGCTGGTCACATGGTGAACATAAAATATAAGCCTGGGCTAGACGGGCCACAGCCCAGTTCAAACCCTACTCCGTCTCAACAATACCAAATAAAAAAAATACTGCTCGAGTAGCTATGTCCCAGGTGTCAGCCGATCTTGTGCTGTTCTCTTGTCTATTGACTATATACGCTCACAATGTCGTGGGTCCCAGATGTCAGGAAAACACTAGGAGGAAGCATTTTATTTTTCCATACGCTGACGTGGTGGGCCCCTACTGTCATCCTCTCCACGTACTTCTGCCAATTCCTGTTGTTTGTTGACCATGTTGACAATGCGAGAGGGCAGCGCCGCGGCGAGCGCACCAAAGCGCACGGAGGACGTCGGCGCTAACGATTTAGGAGACGGTGGGGCGGCGATGCGTGCGCTGAGGCGCAGCCAGCCGTGGGAGGCGGAAGCAGGCGGCCCCGCCGGCGCTGGTTTGGTTTTGCCAATTGGAGGAAGATAGGACTGAAGAAACACGACAGACTGTAAAAGCAGCAGGAGTACTTAACAACCTTAACTGAAACCAGCAGGGGCACTTAACAACCAAAGCTGAAAGCAGTATGAGTACTTATACAGGTTCAACCGTACAAAGCACGCCTCGAACAGTGCTACTTTGCCTACAGTTAACCAAGGGTGAGGCCGCCAAGCCCCAGGACAAGGCCTAGGCGCCACCCCGTGCATCCACGACCTTCTGAAAGCGGCTTCACCTCGCAATGTGGTCAATAAACAGGATATTCGCTTTAGAGCCATGGAAAAGCATGAACATAATCTTCTTCCTATTCTCCAAGATAGACGGGCCTTCATTATTTGAGACCACCCATGAATAAGTATCTTTTCACCTCCAAGGGGAATTGAGTAGGTCGACATAAACATCATGTTGTGACCAAGCGCAAGTCTGACCGGACCATGGTCAGGCATCTGTATAGGAACAATAGAACTCGGCAGTTCCTATTTCAAGAAGATCACAGCTGTAAAACTGTGTATAAGCAATAGTTTATGAACAACATATATAACAGAAAACAGCTCGTACCATAAGTTTCTCGACACAGTTGGACCTGTTCAATGAGTGCAACAGTGTTACACATATCCCACGTGGCCTTCCACCATTGAAACGCCCCACAATGACCTCAAGACGATCAATAAAGTGTACGAACTTGTGGATGTCGATCCAGTCAACTTCAGTGCCATTAGTAACAGCCGAGTTATTACAGAGTAACAAATGAGCAGACTTCTTAACTCTGAAAAAACCTACATGTGCCACCAATTATAAGAAAATATTAGTTAGAAGTAGCATCTTCATGAGAGATTCATTGCTACTTCTAAAGTTAAATTGTGATTAGTTAGATAGAATAGGTGGATTAAGAAGTAATCGAGGCAACAAGCAAGAACCAGATACAAAACTAACATGGATGAACAATTGGAATGACGTCGGGGTGGAAGATCGCAGTGAATATGAGACCAGGTTCTGCTATTTGCATCAACATTCGTGCGCCAACTTTCATTCTGTAACACTTGAGAAAGTTTATCCAAGTTCGGCCATAAAAAAAGCAGCGATCTTCTTGGTTCATGAACCCAACTTGGAACTTATATCCATGGCTTTTCTTCACTGTGACCATTAAACTAGTGTATTCAGTTATGGCAAGGCCCAGCATCTTGAGTACATGTGTTCTGGCAGAGCAAATAATACACTGCAGGAAAAATAATATGAGAACACAGCATGTTCAAAAAAACCCCCACCCTCCTGGATAGAAAAGAGGATTCTGGGAACATACTGTGCACGTTTCAAAATGCTGTGTTAGGATGAGAAGGAACAAGTGTGGCGTCTCGCCGAGGGCGCAGAAACCTGTAGGGTACTCGCACTTTGGGCACTGCAAATGAAACACACTAGATTCAGTAGGAAGAAAAATGCATCAACGGCGGCGGCTGCCATCCTAGGATTACCTGCGACCAAGGGACTTGGGTTTATCGGGGATGGATGAAGAATTCGTACCTGGTTCTCCATGATAAAACCCTATGCAATCGCCGAGAGGGGGTTTTCTCTGAACAAGCAGACGAGGGAGAAGGGGATTTGGGCCCAGTGAAATATTGCCGCTTCGTCCGTCCAGCTTACTGCTATAGCTGGAAAGGGGGGGGTTGTGATTTGACGGCTCATTGGGCATTACTGCGGCGCTACGGCCGGGGTGTGTCTATCGTGAAGTTCTGCACTCTAATTTGTGCATATGGCACGTGGACCCCATTGCTGGTTGCCCCACTTATCAACGAAAGGAAGTAGAAAGACAGGAGTAACTAGTTACACATAAATATATTTTTTGACAGAGAGATACTTCCTCTGTAAAGAAATATACAAATCTTTTATATCACAGGCTCACCTTGCCGAGAAATATACTCCCTCTGTAACGCACGAGCATTATGGGGGTTCAGCTTTTTTTATGGGGGTTCAGCTGAGAATATAATACTCAGATAGGCTCACGGTTCTGGACTTTGGGCCGCAGGCCGACCCTGCATGTTTGGGGGCCCATGTGTTCTACCTCAGCGCTTTTCATATTGCAAGCGATCGGTACGGCGCTGGTTTTAGATGCTGTCGCAAGGCGAATACAAAAAATTGAATAAAGCACGACAACTGTTGGAATGAAATCGAATGACAGTTCCTAACCAGCAATCAGAGTTGCAATTCTATCAACGATATACCATGCGATAAATAATACTGTCGTACTACTTATACACACAGGACACTTGTTTCACCATGCCAGATTATTACATCAAAATCTCTCGGAGGATAGATCAGTTCGGTAGTTGTGTGCTGCTACTGAAGAATTTCAAATTTGATTTGGACCAGCTCTCCTTGCCGAGAAAGTTCGATTTTGACATCATCCCCTACCGCAAGATATGATTTAGATTTGAACCTTGACCATCCTTTAGCATCAATCATCATGCGACCATCCTTTGTACTTACGGTATATTGAGCAGGTTCATTCACACCAAGGCTGCGCATGGTAAGAGAAACTTGGCCGCGGTCGCCCGGATTGTTGAACGACTCCCTCGTTGCTCTAGAAATTCTCTGTTTGCAAACAAGAAGACATACCCAAACGGTTAGATCAACACTTGAATCATGTGAAACAACATGGAAAGAAAAAAGAATGAAGCACTTGGGCGGCTAATGCTTACCAAGAAGGTGGACATGTCGGTTTTTGTAAGGACTTTGGTATATGAAGTGCGAACTACAGCCCAGTCTGTTGCCGGTGCAACTACACGGGCTGGAGCAGATGCAAGTGTAAGTGTTGGTGCAGGTGCCGAAGCTGCTGCTGCTGCTGTCAGAGATGGTGCTCCTTGTAGAACTGGTGCCGGTGTCGGAGCAGGTCCTGGTGTCGATGCCCGATCCTCCGGTAGATCAGACTGATCCGCTGACACGGTCGGTGCCCAATCCTCAGCGGGATCAGACTGAGCTGCTGCCGCTGTCAGTGCTAGAGCAACTGCCGGTGCTCGATCTGTGCGAGACAGCGGCGATCGTGTCTAGTCTGCTATGATTAGCTTTCTAACTTGACTAGGATCCGTGACCGTGATCCAGTCTTTTTCTTCATTTCTTTTAAACGCGAGAAGGACTAATTGCGGCGTTTTTGTTAAACCAAACTGCAGTTCATCACAGGGATTTAGCTTGTACTCAGACAACAGACTGATCCAATTTTTTCCAGTAATATAAGTGATGGACGGTGCCTTCGTTACTGACACGACATAAGAAGTGAAACCTGCAAAAATAGCCATCTTAGAGCAAACCAAACGGTTTATTCTGTGATGAATGTCACATGGCAAAACCTGCATAGTAAAATTGCAGGAAAAGAAAGAAAACATGACATTAAATCAATAAGATTTAGACAGTAAATCAATAAGATTTAGACAGTAAATCAATAAGATTTACTTGATGTGACACGAGTGAATCCTTACCAGGAAATCACTATGTTGAAGTACCAAACAAAAGATTGATCGTCCAACTACGCATGGCATGCAGGGGCCCCGCCTACTCCCACAAGCAGGACAATCCAAAGGTCGTGACAAATCGCATGGACCGAACATCCATGGGGCTGGAAATCCTGGTGGGTGCGATAAACCCTACAATGCATACAGATATTGGAGTGTAACCATAATTGATAGACCGTCCTCACAAAAAATATGATATGGATACTTCAAAATATACAGACTGAATTGAGTGGACAGACATTAACATAGACCATTCTCAGGACTGACCACACACCGAAAGCGGCAGTACTAACAAACAATACAGGGTTCACAAACACAAATCAAGTACTGAACAATAGTACTTACTATAGACAAGCAAAGTTGCGCTAACTAAACTCTGCAGACTATTTTTTCCAGCGACCTACGGGATGAACCCCACATAACTGACTAGGCCATGGACTTCGTGTGAGATGTCTACATGCACCATCACCATCTTGTCAACCTTGGAGAACCTAAGAGAGTGGTCTTTCCACTCATAAACATGATGATGAAGACATGCCGCATCAGATTAGTTGGGAAGCTTTACAAGAACCACACCCTTCATAATCAAAGGCACAGCCAGGAAACTGTTGTGGTCAAGTACAACCTCGAGAACACGCCTGACAACAATGCTACAAGAAAACACTAGTTCAGGACACGTGGCGACAAGGACACAACAGCTGGATAGTTTAGCAGTAGAACTCATCATCAGGTCTTCCAGTTCACACGGCATGACTTTGAGAACTTCATCTCCACCGCGGACCTGGTTCTAATTCAAACAGAAACCATATTTTATTACTACCTCTGTTCAGAAATATAAGATGATTTTCGATATTATACTCCATATATGACTACATATACACACAAAAATGAGTGAACAAAGACACTAGAACATGTCTTCAAAGGCATGAGAGAAGAGGGATTACATGCAATATCCATAACACAAGTTACTGAGGCAAATATACCCTCTTAGAAGGTAGCATTGATGTTCATAAAGTACTCCCTTCGTCCCAAAATTCTTGTCTTAGATTTGTCTAGATACGGATGTATCAAGTCACATTTTAGTATTAGATACATCTGTATCTAGACAAATCTAAGACAAGAAATTTGGGATAGAGGGAGTAGTTGAAAGTAATCTATAAGAAATAAGCATCAACCTCTTGCATGTTTTGGTCAAAAGAGCAATTTAGAACCGTCATTTGGCAAACAAAAATCACATGCAAGATCACCCAGAAAGTTGTACTACTAGTACTAGTACTGTGTGTTAGATGAAAAAACACGATCAAGATCGAGAAAAAGATCGTTAAGAAGAGATATTACCTGGACTTGCTTAATGAGGGATCCCGGAGAGGGGGGCTTGGACAGGGCGATGGCTTTGAGCTTGTCTGCGGTAGTCTCGGCGGGGTGCTTGCGCTTCTTCGTACCATGAGCGTCGACGGTTTTGGCCGGAGCCATAGACATCACTTTGGCCGGTGCTCCAGCGTCCATCAAGAAACTGTCAAATAGAAATAAAAGAAAAGAAACCATAATCACAAACCCAAAAAAAGAAAAGAGAGGGAGTTATAGGATCAGTCTTGGGGTTGCAAGACCGGGCCTTGGCCAGAATCAACACCATTGATGCCTCACCTTTCCTTCTTTGGGAGAGAAGAACAATGGCAGAAGTAGGTCAGGGTTTTCTTGAAGAAATGAGGAACAAGATGAGGCAGAAGCGAGGGTTGGGTAGAGAGGAAGCTGAGAGAGAAGAGTGAAATAATGGTTGCTTCATCCGTCCAACTTACTGCTGGAAAGGAGGGGGTTTTGTGACTTGACGGCTCATTGGGCATTACTGTGGCGCTTCGATCAGGGTAGTCTACCGTCACTCTACTACGGAGTAATTTAGTGCATGGCTGGTGGACCCCGATGCTGGCTGTCCCACACGTCGGTGAAGGTGAGTAATTTAGTGCATGGTTCAAGGAGGATCCGCACGGTAGAGCATGTCCACTGTTTTTCAGAATAAAAAAATGATTACAGCAAGCGTTTCCACTCTTACGACGGAGGAGTGTGAAACATGGCAGCCACTTGAACATACACAGTGCTCCTACTACTAGGCATGTGCACTGGTTCATACGTTAGTACTACACAATCTTGTTGCTAGTGTAGTAAGATATGACAATAACAAATGATGTTGTGCGCATGTCAACTACTCCTATATGTAACATAGTATCGCTTTTTCGATTATCCGGTCGAGAATGAACGATGAGATCAATGTTAACAGAACTAGGTCCACAGCGCACGGAGAGTACGGTGCTATAGTACTCCACGAAACATGAACCATATGAAGCACGAATAGTGTTAGGCAGGGTGTATGAAGGGTGCACGGGATGGGAGCAAAAGTTCCCTTCTCGACCCACTTTTGGGTGTTTGGCAGAGTGCATGAAGGGTGCATGAGTCCACACTAGTAGGTTGACAAAAATACACGAAGTGGAAACAACTATATTGAGATGAGAATGCAACCAAACACACCCACACGCTTTGTGCTACAGTGACTGATCTGCACCGTCTGAGTTTGATCCAACGGTCATGTTGCGCCGAGACATGGATATGCCCATGGAGAGGGCGCCTAAACACCACCGAAGTCCCTTTACTTCTCGAGGCGCACGACATTGGTGATGCAGGGTGCAACCGCCCACAGAGCCAGCTCGTCAAAGACGGCCTCCAATGGCACGAATGGATTCCGGTGATGGAGCCCTAAAAGGATTCGCCCGGCAACGGTGACGGCAGCCCGCAACCCCTCCTTGTCTAGCTCAACCCCCACCATCGCGCAGAGACGGCTCAGCTCCTCGGAGATATAGGTGAAGAAGGAGACCAGGTCAGGAAGCCGCAGCTCGTTGAAGTCGACCTGGTGGTCGAACTGGTTTAGCCCAACGGCCGGCATCGTCGCGCTGGCACGACGGTAGGCATCGCGCAGCCGCAACACGTGCGTGGCAACTTGGTTCACCAAGTGGCTGAGGCGATCCTGGACCTCGTCACGATCGTCCCACTGGCGCTCCAACCGGCTCCCCTGACGACCTATCGTATCTCCCGCTTTTTGCAGCAACGCCGCCGACGCCTCGAGCATCTTTGTGGTGGACACCTGACGCTTTTGAAGCTCTGTGAACTCCCGCACATAACGGAGGAGCATGGCACTCCTCTCCTCCTTGAGCTCACGGAGCTCCATGTCGTTGGCCCTGAGCTCCGCATCCTTGGCATGGAGCTCCTGTGTCAGGAGCCTCACCTCGGACTCCGTGATCTGCTGCGCCGCCATGGCACCAGGTAGAAGCAATGGGGAGAGGAAGCAAAGGGGGCGAAACGGCTGAAAGGCAATGCAATCTACGGGAAGGCGGAGGGAGCGGGGAATCTTTTGGTTTTCACCACGGTTAAACACCAGTCGACGACTTCTCACATCAGGGAGCAGTGGGTACAGGCGAAGTCATCGTGACTAATTGCTGCCATGCCTGCTCCCGTCAATCAAAAAATTAAAAATCCTGCCGCGCGTGCTCCCATCAATCAAAAAATTAAAAATCCTGCCGCACCCAAACACCAGAGCAACGCCGTGGTGGATATTTATATTTACCTGCCGGCAAGTAGATAAAAAAAGGGGTGAAAAAACAAATGTGGCAGCGGCCTAGCTAATCGGTCGAACTAGCCCAACTAGCTAGCCACTGTGCTTCACTGATGTACTCGGCGGGAAAGGTGGTCTTTCGTGATTTGACGACTCATTTAGTTGCTTCGGTGCTATGACCGAGGAGGACCCAGAAAACGCGTGGAGGGGCATCCCACGTCAGGAAGAATATATGCGTGAACCACCCGGGAGGACCCCGAAACCGCGCGGTAGGGTGTGCCACGTCTCGGCACGGAGGAAAAATGTGCGTGTAAAATTATACTGTATTAGACGTAGTACCTATGGTTCGACCTCGGGACCCAGCCAATCGGTTGAATACACCCCACTAGCCACACAGCTTCATCATGCAAACATGGCACGGAGGATAGATGTGGTTAGCTCCGTCTTGACCAGCCACAACGTCTCTTGTTCTAGGAGATTCTTCTATTTTCCAAGTTTTTTTAGTTGTAATAACACCACGGCAAGCTAGCGCCGCTCTTCGTGTTTGCCCGTGCAAAGGTTAGACGATGGAGAGAAGAGAGATTGAGATCGCAGACCTGGGACCCACCAGTAAGTGAGATAGCGGTCATGCACGTGTTGACGAGGCACTCCCTCTACTCCACTCAACGCAAGTATTGTATAAAATCAAGTTATGGGACAAAGCCAACAACCGTTCATTTTTTCAGGCTATCAACTTACGCTTTGTAGTCCAAGTTGCCAGTTCGAATCTCATCTTTCAGATTTGTTAGTTTTAGGTCCAAATTTGATTAATGACAAGTGGGACCCCCGTGTGTTGTTCCGATATTTCAGTGTAGGATGGTTTTTTTGAACAAACACTTTGCGTGGTTAGACAAGTAACGGCACGAGTTACATGTTTTTTGCAAGTTTACGAACAAAAATGACAGCGGCATAGAATATCACATCCACCCCGCAGCTTAGATACTATGGTGATACGAGTTTTTACACCATTGGAAGTGAGATCCAATGGCTTGGGAGTAGTCTTTGTAATTATGCGCAATTTCCAAACTCTCCAAAGGTTTTTTTGCAAATAAAACATTCAGGCCTCGTTTGTGCCGCTGCATCTTCGATCCAACGGCTCCCCGGTGCTCATATTAGGTGCTCCCCGTAGCTTAATTACCCGCTATAGTGATTGAAGTAGTTGTGGGCCGAATGCTACGAAAATATAATCTAAACCGACCGGAATAAATGCCTACACAAATTAATCCAAGGTTGGAGTGCCCCTCGCAATGTAAATAGCTCCGGCTTTGCGAGGGATGGAGAGGTAGTAGCTTCAACGCGTGGAAGATACGGTGTGAGAAAGTGAGGTCAATCGAGAGACATTTAGATAGAGAGACAAAGTGAGTGTGGTCCGACATTCATTGAACAAATATATATTCTCTGGAGAGATATTGTCCGATTGAGCTTTTTGGCAAGGGTGAGGGCTGTAAGATAGAGCTTGAGAGATGATCCAGTCACAGACGTGTAGATATATTTTGTGCATGGGAGGAAGCAAGGTCAACCGATCACATAGGGTCGCCGTGTGATCGAAAGAGTGAGACGGGTTGGAGAGAGTGACCTAGATAGATGATGTGCGTGAGAGAGTATACAATGTGAATAGGTCGAATTGGGCTCAAACATGGTGATATATCGTTTTTGTCCGAGAAAGAGCGAGGTCAATCGAGACATAGAGAGAGAGAGAGAGAGAGAGATTGAGTGAGCATGGCCCACCATGAGGTCGAAAGAGTGGTGGCGGCTTGGATGGACTGACCTAGATAGACAATCTGCGTGAGAGAGTATAGAGTGTGTCGATCGAGGCCCGAACAGGGAGATATATCATTTGTGTGTGAAAGAAAACAAGGTTAAATGAGACTCAGATGAAGAGAGCGAGATTGAGCGAGTGTGGCCCGCCGTGCGGAAGAAAGAGTGAGATAGTATCGAGGGAGTGACCTAGATATACAACGTGCGTGCGTGCGCATGCACGAGAGGTTGGGGGGCTAGATAGGCAATGCATGTATTTAGCGCGAGAGGGTGAGAGGGAGAGGGGGAGAGAGAGAGCTCGGCATGGGGTGCAATGGCGGGTGTGTGAGGTAAATACATTTGGTAATAGAGTGGAAAAAGGGCTTGTGTAGTTGAGAGACTTAGAGATCGAAACATAGAGAGAAAGAGTGAACGTGTGTTGGAAACCGATAGCTTCCTAAGGTGGTTAGGAGAAGAAGATTGACCGATACAGGAAGTATTTAGCGTTTGTGCGGGGGGGGGGACTAAAAACAACATTTGAATGTACATAGTACGAGACTTAATATCGATGTTTCAACTCGGTGTACATTGTAAGATTTGAACCGAGGACCAGGCATACGGGTAATTATTTTGTATTCATGTCATACTAAGTTTCGAAAAGTTGACATTGACTCAGTTTGTTGTGCTATTTTGTAGGTCATATGTTTGAATCCATCCAAAAGTTTTCTCACTACCATGGTGTTCATCATATACATATGAATTTGTATTAAAAAAGTAGCATGGATACAGTGATATGCGAAATCCACGTTAGAACTGGAGATCAGTACGTGACACACACTCTAATTCAAATAACTAACTACGTGACACACACTCTAATCCAAATAAGTAATTATGTGCCACACACTCTAATCCACGTTAGCGTGGGTACCGTTTCAATTTTTTTTCAAATAACTCCTCATTAATTAATTTATAGTACTCCCTCTGTTCACTTTTATCAGACCTTGAAGACATTTCAGACAGTGTGCAAAACAGTTCATTTTAAGTTGTCTGAAATGGCTTACAAAAGTGAACGGATGGAGTATCTCGTTTCAAATGACTAATTATTGCAAGGAAAACACGGGCATGGTAATACATACAGATTCGTTTGCAAATGAAAGAAGATTTGTTTGCATTCTCAAATGTAGGTGCACCAGGCAAACCAGGGTCGTGTCGGGGTGGACGCTGCTTCGGTGCCTTAAAGGCAACTGCCTTTGGGTCACTGACATGTGGGCGAGCCACCTGTTGGGCCCATATGTCATGGACACAAAGGCAGGTGCCTTAAGGCACCGAAGCATAGTCCTGTCGGGGTGGTCGCGTGTGTCGGACGGACGCGTAGCACCCAGCCACCCACCCCCCCTCTCCCCCAAAAAAAGGACGACGACAATATAAGTTCGCGCTTCCACATTTCAGATTGAAATATCTGGCGGCCCCAATTCCAACCCTGCAAAATCTCTCTTCCCCACCGTACCCTTCCATGCCCAGATTGCTCAAATCCCTAATTCGCCGCCAACCCTCGAATTGCCCCACGTCTCGTCTCTTTCCCCACTGTTCCCCACCTCTGTGCCGGACAACGACGATGAAGACGACGGTCGCGCTTCACCACCGCACCGAAGCTACCTCATCTATGCCCTCGTCCACCGCACCGGGTGGTCCACCGACAACGTCGGCCGCCGCAACCAACGTGCCTCACAGACACCGAGTTCCACCGCATCAGGTGCGCTTCACCGACGCCGTCTCCCAGCTCACCGGGCTACTTCACCGAGCACATCGTCGCACCTCCGCCCCCCGAGGCCGTTGGAGCTTCACCAATGGTCTCGTCCACCGCATCGTAGCGCTCCGCTGCCACTCAAGATCTGCATCTGTGCACGGCCAGCCAATGCCAGCGCATCACCCTCAACGGCTCTAAAGTGACCCGCACTCTAGCTAGGCGAGCATGCCCAAACGCCGGCCCGAACTAGGTATCCACACATCACTCCCTTATGCACTGTTCCGACGATGTTTGGATATCCTTTCACTGCTCTCTTAGCTTACACGCCTATGCAACTCTGACCTTAACTCTTATTTCTTCTGGAGATATCATCTGAAACAAGCAAATCCATATTTTAGCGAAGCATGACGGTGCTACGGGATCTGGTACACATCCTGCACACCCGTATAACCTTGTAAGTATCTGTCCTCCGGTACAACATCAAGGTCGATTCCTCTTATTTGATCAACCATTCTCCGTGTCAAAAATGCAGAGGGGGATGCAAGGAGCACAAGGCCTGCACATCCAAGCAAGTGGTAACATGGACTTGTACATGGAACATCCCAAGCGCAAGCAGAGCTGTAGTGAGCCTGTACAACGAGCTGGGGTAAGTCCCTGCATTTCATTTAATTCGTACTGGCATTCGTGTATGATTTGTGTGCAGTGGTTGATCCACGAATTCAAGTTACCAGGGGCGAACATTTAACTTAAAAAATACGAAGGCACTTGCACTCCGGAAATCAACATAACTTGAGAAATGTGAAGCTACATGCACTTTGAAAACCAGCTAATGATCCATAGTAGTTCAGATTATAAACACTAAATGATGCAAGCACCAAAAAACACAAAATGCAACATGGTGTACAAGGACTACAAACATGGTTTGTACCTGTCCTGCACAAGTATGCCAATAGTTGCAAACAACAGATTAGAAAAGTATTTATGCTATGTTGTCATGATACGTGGACTTTCTAGTAGATGGCCTCGACGTTTCCTCAAGCTATGAAAATAAACTATAATTTGCTTGTCATCAATGCCTGCAAATCTCTGTCTCTCTCAACATAGTAGATCATCATTAGACACTAAATCCTTCAATGAGCTTGCAAAATGCTTGCATTAGATCCCGCATTAGACACTATATGTTCATCACCAGGAGCATGTAAAATGTTTGCATCAAATCCTTCATTAGCAGTCTGTTCATTAGACACTCCAGGCTCAAGAACAACATGAGCTTGTATGTTTGCACCGGAAACTTGATTAGATACATCAGATTCAGTCAGTTCAGTATTGATTGGGGGAGTTATAAAATAAGTAGAAATTGGTTTCATTTTCTCATAGATTCCCTACATACAAGCAGTTTTACAACACCGACAAGTTTAACTATTGGCCAGAAATTGAAGAGTTGAATTAGATATAATCAGGGATGTGATGTACCTACTCGTTGCGCATGCTACTCTTGCAAGCTGCGACTGTCCGTTTGTGCAAGCTCGATGCCATGCCCGTGCTGCCGCTGCTGCCTCCCACGCAGGCTACACCCAGGGTTGGATCTTCATCTTCTTGTCCTTCCGTTCGCTTGAAGCCTGGCGACCGCCCTCCAACGAGGGCGCGAGGAAGTGTTGTGTCGGTTTGTCCAGCGGTGGCTAGGTTAGGAGCGAACCAGACTGGAGGCTAGAGTGAATGAATTAGGATTTTTCCTGGTGTCAATCGATATGGGAGGCGCTCATTTGGGCTGCGAGCCTGCTATAGGGCCTGCCTTGCACTTATGTTATTGGCCCATCCAAGTTGAAACATTTTTCTTCATTTTTTACATTGCCTGCTCGTGCGTTGGGACGAACAAAACTAGCATGGGCCAACCTGGGCGACTCAAACTAGGTGCACACTTTCCAGCCACCTGAGGCAGCTGCCCACACCAGCCCCTATGGTGGCATCACCCCTTTTTGCGTGTATGATTGGATAGTGAAAAATATTCCAGTGGCGCTTTTGATTTACCCACAGAATGGTTGAATTGCTTGTTTCTATGAACTGATTTCGCCAATAATTTGAAGGATGCCGGTCTTTTCATCCTATTATAGATTGCTTAGATCTCGATATGCCAAAAGTAATCACATGAAATATACAGTAAAAGCCAGTGTGATGTGTTTGGCTACAACTAGTCTGACTACACGTCCTCATATAACATATCAAGGACGCACCATCTTACCCGATTAGCCATTCGACTTACCCATGCAGTGTGGGAAGAAAGAAGTATTGGGACTGCGTATCCAATCAATTGATGCCATGGACTCCTTTGTACAACCTTGTAAGTGAAAAAGAAGTTGCAGTGTGCCTGTACAAAGAACTAGCGTAAGTTCAGTTACCTGCTTCTCGGAATTTTAGTTAGCCACTTATTGCAAAAATTTTCAATTACGTTGCTTGGCTTAATTTAGTTTGCTACCGATTACATAATGGCACAGCCTGTTAATCATATTGTAGACAGCGCCTATCTATGTGTTTGATACTTACTGTTAAGAATTACCTGTTTGCCTTAACTTAAATATCTACATGTTTGTTTAACTACTTTGCTTCTGCAACAACGGGTTACAATGATGTTAATAACTACTTTTCAGCATCCAATTGAAACTCTTTAATTCCTTGTTTGTTTAACTGATTTCTTGTTATAACTCCCAGTTGAGATGTTTTGCTAACTTCAACTTTTCTGAATCCAATCGGAACTTTAATGGCAAAACAGGTTAGCCCAAGATCAAAGAGTGAGGTCCCCATGTATGTTGCATCATCCCACAGCAGTGCCACCGGCCCAATCGTGCATTATGAATTGCCAACTGCTAATGCTCTAGAGGCTAAACTACTGGTAGAAAGAGATTCTGCTTCTGCACTTCGAGATGAAGTTGACATGTTGAGGAAGCAAACAGCACAATCACAAGCAGTACTAAAGACAACCATTAAATATTTGGTGGATTTCAAAATGAAGCAAGCTGAGACTGACCAGATTGTTAAGGTCCTGAAGGAAAAAAAGAAATTAAATTCCTACTTGGTAAATCATAGGTGAAATATTCTTTCCATAGTTGAATAACCTTTGTGTTGTCTGTTGATGTAATCAATCAAACCATTTGTTTTAGAGATCATGTAATAATTGTTTTTTTGTTTTTTTGTTTGTAATTTTATTTGGGCACAAGTCTGTATTAATTGATAAGACTCGGAGACGTTTCATTTGGATTGCTGTGCCAGACCTACAAATATGCCAATTGGAATGAATGTGCATTCAACAATAGTAGTATAGATGGACCATAAGTTGCACGCATCGGAAAGGGCCAAGATGCTGGCTAAAAAAGGATGTTGTTGTAGCAAAAAAAAGTATAGCGGCCTGGCTTATGTATGTTAGTTGATATTATTGATCCATATACTCTATAAGTGGTTATATGTCTGTTAGTTCCGTACATTCTTCGTTGATTGACTCAGTATTTGATTCTTGATACATCGCTTGTGTACATATCTAAATGGGAGTACACATTATGTTGCGTGTGACATTTGAGTTGGACATGAAGTGTTCCAAATATTCGAATTCACCTTAAACTGGATTCTAGTTTCTGAATTTGAGTATTGGCATTTGTAAACCATATTCATATATCACAGTGGAATACATCTTTGTCGTCCTTTTGAAGATATATAAAAACACATAAAATGATTTATAAAGATTCATATAGGAATACAAAATGGATTCGAATTTAGTTGCCATGGTAAACGTGGATGCTTATTGTCCCAAAATTCAAAAGAAACAAAAAATGTCCACTCCCACATCGGCTGCCCGAAGCCAATAGTTTGGGAGATGGAAATTACTGTCTACCCATTACACGGACAATCCATCGGCCCGATTTCCACTGCTCTAAATAGGGGTAGGTTAGTAACTTCAATTAGACGTGACACGACCGCCTCTGAGCCCATTCTGACACGGTGGGCGTCAAACATGGGCGGCAAAATTCATTTGATTCAAGCTCGTCCGAAAGACCTCTGTTTCTCCCTCCATTCCCCATTCATACACGGTGGGCGGCAAAACACCCTCTCCTCATCCGAAATAGATGTAGGCTAGTATTTTAAATAGGGGCAGATGTGTAACTTCCATCAGACATGACACAACCGCCCTACCTGTCAGCCCCGTTCATACACCGTGGGTGCCAACCATGGGCGGCAAAACACCCTCTCCTTGCCCGAAATCGATGCAGGCTATATTTTAAATAGGGGCAGATGTGTAAATTCCATCAGACGTGACACAACCGCCCTACCTGTCAGCCCCGTTCATACCCCGAGGGCGCCAACCTTGGGCGGAAAACACCCTCTCTTCGCCCGAAATAGTTACCGGCAAATATTTGGGAGATGTGAGATTACCGTCCTATCCCCAACCGACGAGACGTCCAAATTTGAAACGGGGGATAAGTTCGTAAGTTTCCCATATTTCAGATAGGCGCGTCCCAAAAACATGGTTCCCCGTACCTCTCCCTCTATTTTCCCATTCATACACCGTCCGCGCTAGAATACCCCATTCCCACACCAGCCTCCGTCCGCCACCCCATCCATCGCCGCCGTCCTCCACCATGCCGGAGCGCCTACCAATACCGCGTCGTCCACTACTAGAGATGGACGTTTCTCATCCACGGCGACGGACCAATAGGCTTGCATCGCGTCCTCTCGCTTCATCGGCGCCGTCGTCCTCTTCGCCGGGGACGCTCACACGACCTTCTCTTCCACCACAACGGGACTTATCCCCCGATGCACCCATCTACCGTCGCAGATCTGCTTCAACGCCATCGACAGCCATCGCACCCCCGATGCCTACATGGCGCCGCAAGAGAGGTGGTACTTCATATCTCCTCAACTTTTTGATCTCAAACAGAAAATAGATCTTAACTTGGTTACTCTACTTTCTTTTCAGCTCTTAGAATTTAGTTCTTAGTTCGAAGCAAACAATGGATGCTAAATATCATTTCTCCGGTTTGCAGCTTCAAATCTGCCATGGCACGGCCATAATACGGTTTAATTGATCATGCTTAGGGTTTAATTGATCATGTTGGTTCCATGGTGGTTTCTTTAATAGAAATCAGAGGGGAAACCCTCTTTTGCTAAAAAATATATGCTTAGAGTTCCCCCTTTTATGATCACTATACGATTAGAATACATGCTTCGTGTGATAATAACACTGCTCCACCCATTAAGCTAAACAAGCTTAGTTGTTCCAATACGAATCTGATATTATTAAAACAGAGTTGTTTAATTGGTCAGCTAAATGTTCCTAAATTAGTTTCGAAAATGCATGTTCGCCGCTCGGGTGTGTATCTCTGTGTGTGGTCTTGTCAGCACGGTTGGGGAGGTGAACTTTGCATATGCAGGGGTTTATAGGGAGACACTCTCCGAGTTGAAACCGCAATGCATTCCATAGATAATCTGACTACTTTTTATGTTTTCATGAATCTCAGATTCTGAACAGCATCATAATGATTATGAGCTTGTGCGCATGAAAAGAATAAAGCAGAACAATGCCATGGCTGTCAAACTTGGCATTAAGTTACTGAAATCAAGTCTGGATGCAATGCAATGCAAACACTCTCCACCTACAGATTCATGCTCAGAATATGATCCTAACAGTGATTCTGAGCTAGAGGGAGACCTAAGTCAATGTAGCTCCGTAGTGGAGGAGTCAGAGGAAGATGTCCTATCTTATTCACCCATCAAGGTACTGCTCTAACTTTCCAAGGTTACATTGCTCGCACATATCTTGCAACTGATGCTTTGCATTGCTTCTACTTTGTTGAACTGCCATTAGCTTAGTTTACACATCGTGTATGTGAATACGCCCTGCCTATCCATTTTCAGTACATATTCCATCTATCATCATACCATATTTATCCATTCAAATGTTGTTCTTGTGTATCAAACGTTCAAAAGGAAGAGGGCGATTGCTGATCGTGGAGGAGCACAAGCAAAGTATTTGGAAAAGGTAGTGGCACCTAATAAATCAAATAGCCCATTAGGTGTAGTTGCAATATCACCTGACCCACAAAATACCCCAACTCTAGCAGACTCTAGCCCTACTACACTGGTCATTTCTGATGCCCCAACTGCAGCAAACAGTATGATTATGCCAGTTGACATAGCACCAGCTGTACGACGCAAAACTCCCATTCCAACAAAGAGTACACCAAATCCAGTTGCCAAATCCCTTTTCGAACCAGAGAGAGCCCCAATTGCAGCAAATAGGACCCCTGTTCCATTTCTTCCTAGTTTAGAAGATGAAGCTTATGTTGTTGTTAGGAACTTTGTGCGCATCTTTCCTTCATGGAAAGATTATACCGCAGACACAGAACAATTCCCAGTCTTCCTCTGCAACTTACGCGTAAGTAATGTACTAATGTTATTCATGGTCATTACTGCATATGTTTCTGCTGACAGAAGACACAAGATTTCATTCTTTTAAATAGGCGAGGCGCAAACTGGATTGTGATGACGAGCAAGGGTTGGTTGCGCTTTTCAAGCACTCATTGATGAAGTATCGTTCCTACCTGAGGAAAGCGCACTTCGATGGCAAGCCTCTGAACAAAAGTTTAGTAAAGTCTCCGATGCTACATTTATCCGACGGTGACTGGAATAATCTTGTTACACATTGGTCTCGGCTGCAGCGTAAGGTACTGTCTATGATATCACATCACAATTTGAACTACATTTATGCATTTGCCTTAATGTCTCACTTGTACGAAAACTGTTAGCAGAAGAACATTCGTTTTCAAGGGACCACAGAATCTCGCAACTATACTGCACACTGCATTGCTCTTGTGAGTACCTCTTGCCCTGTAGGACCATACTTACTTTCATAGCTGTTTGATTATGTAGCATCACTGCACATGTTAGCCTCGTAATCGTCCATTTGGTGGACATTATAAGATCCGTATGGACTCTTACATAAATTTAGAATCAACCCAATTCATTTGAAGAGGTTTAGCTCTACAGTCCTCTTGTAAGGACTGAACGTGGTCTATCACTGTACTTACATTAACAGCAACTCCCTCCGTCCCATAATATAAGAATGTTTTGTACAGTACACCAGTGTTCAAAACACTCTTGTATTATGGGAAGAGGGATTGGTTCATTTTGTAGCATTTTGCATCTTATCTCCCTCGCCCACCATTTACTAAAAAAGATTAGATCTATATTTAATCTTACCAACAAGTAGAATACACAGACAATGCCAGTGCAGAAGTGTAGCCCATTGCTCTTGTCAGTACATTTTGTCCTGTAACGCTTGTACTTCCAGGGATTGGTAGTTGATTATGTAGCATCAATCTGCATCTTATCTTCATTATGCTCTATCCCTTCTAGTATTATCATATCTATAATTACTCTCTACAAAATGTAGAGTACAGGCAATGCTTATGAAGAAGATTCTGTGCTGAAATTCTTGAGTTATCCTTCCCTTGCCATGGAGAAGGGCATTATAAAGCCAGTGTTAACTGTTAATGTAAGTCAGTCCTTCTAAAGCCTTTATCCTCAACTGCTGTTTAATTTGCTCATACTCCCTATCGTTTACTGCTGTTTAGTTTGCTGTTTCTACCAAAATGCATGTTCGTAAGAACCGTAAGTTCTAAGTTTTACTTGTAAAACCAAATTCCTTATTCATACCATACACATTACTTAATACACCCTATATGTATGCTTGTTTTTGTGGATCTATAATCCAGTGTGTGGTGAAGCAGCCCACCTTTGCACCTTGTCATCTCCTGTTTTATCTTACTGATGTGGCTGATGATATGAACAACATGCCATGCACATTATCCAAAATAGATACAATGATTTTCTTTGCCCTTCATCTATGCTTGTTATGTTGACATGGTAATCCAGTAGTGTGGTGAAGCTCCCCGCATTATGAACAATACCAAATTATGCTATTCATATTTTGAACATACTCTTTATTTTCTAATTTGAAATTGGATAGAATTGATAGAACAGTTATCATTTTTGTTTATACACGTGCAAAACCTGTCATCTCTCTGCTTTGTTTCAGGGTGATATGCCTGATGGCATGCACAAGTCTGCTGAAGGCTGTGAGACAAACCCAACATATATTGCAGCAAAAAAGGCAAAACATCTTGAAGATAGCGAGACAACCCCAAAGTCTTGTCTTGATGCAGTGTTCAAGTTACTTGAGACTAAGAGTCAGACAAGCTCACATAATTCGTTGTCTGAATCATTTCAACTTCTTTAGCCCTAAGTTCTAGCAGAAAGGCATTCTGCAACTCAACTTCGACTTGAAGTCCTATCTCTAAGAAAGATTGCGGAGAACACCAATGAGAACCTCATCGCTAAACAGCTACACCTGGAAGCTATGACCGACATGCTAGGCTGGTCTCACAGCCTTGCTCAGCAGCTTGCGCAGCAGTTCCCCCGCAAGGCTAACCTTTCTTGAACTGTCTTGGAAGTGGTCTCGGTTCAGTATTATTTTGTTACGCTGCAATGGTGCCCAGTTTTTGTAATCTGCTTCTTCGTTGCGCTTTATGATCACTGGTGGCGAACTTTGATACCCAGTGGATGTAATATACCTTAAATCCTTTATTGTGTAGTGTAGGTTTATTCTTAGTTACTATGCCGTAATTTCTTTATTGTATAGAGTAGGTTTGTTCTTAATTCCTACTAGTTACGCAGCAGCCCGAAATGAACCCCGGCCCATGATTGTGCGAATCAAATCACGGGCTTTTAACAGGCCAAAATTGGCTGGGTCCTTGTTTGGCCCAATCAGATATTGACTGCGAGCAGGCCGGATGCAAATCGGGCCTTAGTTAGGCCCAACTATATGACGGGCTTTTAATAGGCCGAAATTAATATAGGGCCGAAATGTTAAACGGGCCCTTAATAGGCCAAAACTAATATCAGGCCGAATTACTAAGTGGGCCTTTAGCAAGTGGGCCCAAAAGCATAGTATCCAGTTGACGGGCCGAATCTGATATGGGCCATAATTGAGCCCAAAGCCTCTTAAAGGGTCGGACCTGATCTGGGCCGTAATTTGGCCCACAACGTGGTAGGCTTTTAACGGGCCGGATCTCATATGGGCCACTATTAGGCCCGGAGCGTGGCAGGCCATTAATGGACCGGATCAAATATGGGCCGGCATTTGGCCCAAAACATGGCAGCCAATTAATGGGCCGGCCTACTAGGGTCCACAAAATCTTGTGGGCCTATAGCTGGGCCGTCCCATTAATGTCGGCGAAATCTCGTGGGCCTTTAGCTGGGCCGGCCCATTATGACCTGCAAGAATCTTGTGGGCCTTTACCTGGGCCGGCCCATTATGGCACACAAAAATCTTGTGGGGCTTTACCTGGGCCGGCCCATTATGGCCCGCAAAATCTTGTGGGCCTTAAGCTGGGCCAGCCCATTATGGTCCGCAAAATCTCGTGGGCCTTTAGCTAGGCCGGCCCATTATGGTCCGCAAAATCTTGTGGGCCTTTAGTTGGGCTGGCCCATTTAAACTTGTTGGGCCGTGCCACGTGTCGACGTATCATAGGCGCCTTCTGTCTAGTGAGTGGATAACATCTGTCCTGACGATGAGCCGACACGTGTTTCCTCTAGCCAATGATGATTTTACACGTGGAAAATCCCCATTGGTCGGAGCTATTAACGGGTTATCGGATCCAAAACCCGACCCGATAGCTTAACGGGGTTCCGTTACGGTGGATGCCACGTGTCGGTCACCCTTGACGAAAGCACTTCTGTGACGCGTGATTTATCATCATGGAAGTGGACACTTCCGTGATGATAATTTTGGTAATGTCATGGAACACTTGTACGACAGCACAGGTATGACTATCTTGATTTTGTCATAAATTTGTCATGGATGTACATGCATGACAAAAAAAGCGACCTACTGTGACAAACACGTATCATCACGGAAGTGTATTTTTTTGTAGTGTTGGTTTCTTCACTGAGGGAAATACCTACCGTCCCGATGTTGCATCATCCCTTCCTCTTTGGGGAAATACCGATGTAGTCCTAACAGACAGGAGATTTTCTGGCGCTATAGTCAGAGAGCAATCAGTGAATTACCAGAGGAGTATGAACCTTGAAAAACTTTGGGGTTCACATAGATTAAGGAAGGTATAGGTCCAACCCATCGGGGCATCTTTAGGAACATATACCACAAAAGTTTTGGAGTAATTAACACAAGCTCGAAAGTAGAGCATGATTGTCAAAGCAGAGGATACAATTTGCTAAAGGCATTATGTATCAGGGAAAGAACTTCTCGAGGTTTTTATATGAAGGACATTGTCGAATGATAATTCAACAATGGATCAGATGGTTCATAATGGAGCTGATGTGAGCATCAGCACACAACTAGAGGAAGAAACAGTGCAAAGCCATTGGATCATAGAAACAACTGACTAATTCAAAGCTCAAATGCAAAGGAATTATGATTTCGAATTCAAGGGATCAGAAGCAAACACTCTAATTAAGGATGGATAAGTTGAGTAGGCTTAGGGGTACAATCGATGGCAATTTGATTGGTCAAGATCCAGCTCATCTTTAAAATGGCGTTTGAGTCGGAAGGATGAATTCTAGGACCTTATTGAGGATTGCAAGCATTCGCAACATAATGAACCAGCAGACTCAAAATGATAATGACAAAGGATGTCCATAAGATTACTAGACTTATGGGATTATCGACAATGCAAGCAAGTAAGAATTTCAAGAGCAATAGGGTGCGGATGATTTTCGGAAGATAGAATGGTACTTTGAAGACTTTTGTGAAACACATGAACAACTAGGGATGAGCGAATACTTAGTAAGTGTGAGGAATTATCCATAGGGGTATTAATGCAGAAAAGGGATGCAAAGCAGTAGGCACAAAGGATTCTCGGAATATCGGAGAATTTTTCAGGGTATCAAGTTATAACAAGGGGGACTGGGAAGGAAGGTATGAATGGCAAGCATAAGTAGTTATCCATAAGGATTTATCAGTGGTCGGGGATAGCAAAAGGGGTGGGCACAAACTCTCGAGAGAACATCAGAGAGTATCTTCGGAATCTTCTAGTGCACCAAGTAATCATCTGGAGTGAGGGGCTCTCCAGGAGGAAGTATGTACGAGAACCTAGAGTCAGAGTTAGTAAAATCATTTAACCTGAATAGAAGAGAGATCAGAGTCCTAGATCATAGATGAGGAATAAAAGATCCTAATACCACCCAATGGCGACGTCGGCCCGTAAGCCGCACAGCCATGTTAGTAAAAGTTTTGAAAAGTCTAGACTCGAATTCGGTCAAGGAGTTTGGAAGGGGGATTCCTACAGGCAGTCGGCTCCGATACCAACTTGTAATGCCCACGATTCAACTGTACACTAATCATACACGCAAATGTGTACGACCAAGATCAGGGACTCACGGGAAGATATATGTCGGTGTCAAAACCGGCGAATCTCGGGTAGGGGTCCCGAACTGTGCGTCTAGGCTGGATGGTAACAGGAGGCAAGGGACACGAAGTTTTACCCAAGTTCGGGCCCTCTCGATGGAGGTAAAACCCTACGTCCTGCTTGATTAATATTGATGATATGGGTAGTACAAGAGTAGATCTACCACGAGATCAGAGAGGCTAAACCCTAGAAGCTAGCCTATGGTATGATTGTTGTTGTGTACGTTGTCCTATGGACTAAAACCCTCCGGTTTATATAGACACCAGAGAGGGTTAGGGTTACACAAAGTCGGTTACAATGGTAGGAGATCTGCATATCCGTATCGCCAAGCTTGCCTTTCACGCCAAGGAAAGTCTCTTCCGGACACGGGACGAAGTCTTCAATCTTGTATCTTCATAGTCCAGGAGTCCGGCTGAAGGTATAGTCCAGCCATCCGGACACCCCTCATCCAGGACTCCCTCAGTAACCCCTGAACCAGGCTTCAATGACGACGAGTCCGGCGCACAGATTGTCTTCGGCATTGCAAGGCGGGTTCCTCCTCCAAGTACTTCATAGAAGATTTTGAACACAAAGATAGTGTCCGGCTCTGCAAAATAAATTTCCACATATTGCCATAGAGAGAATAATATTTACACAAATCTAATCTGCTGACGTATTCCGTAGTGTGACACACCATGACCAAGCCTTTATCCGAGTCGTTTCATTATCCCACCTCAGCGCGTCATGCGAGGCGGTTTCCTTGGCACGTCTTGTTAAAGCAGAGATCGTGTCCCCTTATTCCGGGATTCTCATCAATACGGGCGTGGGTAACCCAACCGCGCCATTGATTACGGTGCTTGGAGATAAGCGAGTTTTACCAGGCTGGTGGGGACACGTAGTTACAAAGCAGTAGGCACAAAGGATTCTCGGAATATCGGAGAATTTTTCAGGGTATCAAGTTATAACAAGGGGGACTGGGAAGGAAGGTATGAATGGCAAGCGTAAGTAGTTATCCATAAGGATTTATCGGTGGTCGGGGATAGCAAAAGGGGTGGGCACAAACTCTCGAGAGAACATCAGAGAGTATCTTCGGAATCTTCTAGTGCACCAAGTAATCATCTGGAGTGAGGGGCTCTCCAGGAGGAAGTACGTACGAGAACCTAGAGTCAGAGTTAGTAAAATCATTTAACCTGAATAGAAGACAGATCAGAGTCCTAGAACGTAGATGAGGAATAAAAGATCCTAATACCACCCAATGGCGACGTTGGCCCGTAAGCCGCACAGCCATGTTAGTAAAAGTTTTGAAATGTCTAGACTCGAATTCGGTCAAGGAGTTTGGAAGGGGTATTCCTACAGGCAGTCGGCTCCGATACCAACTTGTGATGCCCACGATTCAACTGTACACTAATCATACACGCAAATGTGTACGACCAAGATCAGGGACTCACGGGAAGATATATGTCGGTGTCAAAACCGGCGGATCTCGGGTAGGGGGTCCTGAACTGTGCGTCTAGGCTGGATGGTAACAAGAGGCAAGGGACACGAAGTTTTACCCAAGTTCGGGCCCTCTCGATGGAGGTAAAACCCTACGTCCTGCTTGATTAGTTGCGTCCAGGCTGGTGGGGACACGTAGTTGCGTCCACCTTTTCACCTACGCCTTCTTCCTCCCTTGCTTATCCATTCTCGCGCACTTGAGCTCCAGCGCCCAAGTCCGCACTCCCCACCTCGACCTTCTCCAGCCATGTCCGGAGCGGGAGGCAAGTGGATGGTCTCCTCCGTCATGGAGGGACACATCAAAAAACTAAGGAAGGCCGGATACTTGTCTAATGACATTGCGTACCGGCTTCCCGAAAAGGGGCAACTCATCCCCACCCCTAGGCCCCGGGAGAGGGTGGTGTTCCTCCCCCATTTCCTCCGCGGACTCGGCTTCCCTCTTCACCCATTTTTCCGGGGGCTCATGTTCTATTATGGCCTAGATTTCCACGATCTGGCCCCGAACTTTGTCCTCAACATCTCGGCGTTCATCGTCGTGTGCGAGGCTTTCCGCCGCATCCGCCCCCATTTCGGCCTATGGCTCAAGACTTTCAATGTCAAGCCGAAGGTGGTGCACCGCAACCAGGCAGAGTGCGGAGGCGCCATGGTGGGCAAGATGGCCAACGTCCTATGGCTCGAGGGCTCCTTTGTGGAGACCCTGAAGGGGTGGCAATCGGGGTGGTTCTACATCACCGAGCCGCGCGACCCCGAATGGGTCGCAGCCCCCGAGTTTCGATTCGGACCCCCTGGAAGGAGACGGGCCTGCCATGGGGGAAAAAAGGAGAGCTGACCGGACACCAAACATGCGTCCAAACCCTAGTGGACAAGAAGCTCAAACTTGTCAACGTAGTCCAGGTTATGCTCACCCGCCTGATCCTCCCGTGTCAACAACGGGCTTTCAACCTGTGGGAGTTCGACCCGGCGCGACACCAAACTCTGAGCAGGCTCTTCAACACGACGTACGAAGATGCCTGGAAGGTGCTTTTCAAGGCCGCCGAGGCCCCCACATCCGCTACCGAGGATCGCGGATTCAGTGCGCAGCGTCACACTCATGCGGTAAGCTATTTTTTCCTTTTACAGGGTATCCGTTTTTCATAGTTTGACTCCATGCGGGATCTAAGCTCCCCTACCTTTGACAGGATTGGCGGGTGACGTCCGGACAGATCAATTGTCCGGCTCCTTTGCCCGAAGGCCTAGCGGACGCTCGCTTGGCGAAGCTGCTGGCTCCGGCACCCTATATGGTGCCGGAGAAGAAGGCCGCGAAAAAGGCCACGGGGACTCGAAAGAGTGCCCGGTGCCAGGAGGTGTCGGATCCATCATCTGATGGTTCCGAGGCGCATTCCTCCCGTGAAGACGAGGAGGAAGAAGAAGAGACCTCTCCCCGTGCAGCGGGAGGAGAGAAGAAAAGGAAGGCCGCCCTCTCTGGGGAGGCCGGAGGGTCCAAGAAGGGGAAAACCCTTCCTCCAGACTACTCCACCAACGCCGACGACGGCAGAGAGGAGTGGCGCCCAGGGCCAAGCCCCTGGCAAAATCGTAAGTATTCGGATACCAGAGTAATTCATAGTATTCGTTTATTGCACAGCTTTCCCTTATGTCGAATATGTTTGTGCAGCCCACCCAAAGACCGGCTCGACGCGTCGTCGAGCGGCTCACTGGACTTGTCGGATGTGAACTCTCTTTCGACGGCTTCCTCCCCCCGCCCTACGGACGACACCGAAGTGTTTTCCTAACAGGTTCCAAGCCGGGAGGAGGTGGTCCTGGAGGCACCGCAAGGCGACCTCCCGGACTCCAGGAGTAAAGGGGATGAAACCCCCAGGGCTCCAAGTCCGGCTCTAGGCCGGACAATGCTCCAGAACCTTCAAAGGTTCCAGAGTCCGGCGGGGGACCTCCTTCCAAGAGGAGCAAGCCCACCATGCCGGTGACCCCCGTCCAACCGGAGGCACCAGACAATCTGTTGGAGGTTCTCCAAGGCGCCTCCGTCGACGAGGAGCACCGCACCATTATGAGTGCGGTGGTCCAGAAGGTTCAGTCCGCCAAGAGCAGACTGACTGAAGCTTGTACTAGCCTTTTAACAGGCTTTGAGGTAAGTAAGGAATGTGTAAATAATATTACCGCATAGATAGTAGCCCCTGATGCTCTGTTTGGCGTTCGGGAAGAAAAGCCGAATAGAGGATCAAATAAAATTCGCAGGAGTCTAACAAAAAGGAGTCAATATGCGTATGCAGGCTTCTCTGCTTGCGTCCGCCGCACTGACTGCGGAAGTGGACACGCTAAACCAGAACCTCGAGCGGTCCGAGCAAGAGCTCGGGCGTGCCAAGAAGCATCTCGAGGACAATGAAGGTAATAAATACCTTGTTTAAATATATATAAAAAGGTGCAATTGCAAAAAATGACAGGATTATCGTGGCTATTGTAGGGGCCATGTCTGAGGTGGCGACCCTTAAGCAAGCGCTGGTCGAGGCCAAGAAGAGGGCGGCCATGGAGCGCACCGCGCGGGAGAAGTATGAGGCCGAGGTTGGCAAGGTACGGTAAGAGCTCCAGGCTCTCATGGAAAAACATGAGAGTTTGGATCTTGACTCAAATATGCGAGCGTCCGAGCTCGCGGTGGCTATTGAAAATGCCAAGTCTGCCAAGGCCGAATCCCAGAAGACCCTGTAGGAGTTGGATGAGGTGAAGAAGATAGCGGCGGGTAAGGCATTCTTTATGCAAAGCAAACACATAAACGTGAGTTACTTGTTACTTACCCGAATCCGGAGCTCTCCAGGAACGTTCGCAGATCTTCCCCGGAATGTGTCCGATGCCGCCGCATTGTATCGAGCCAAGGAGGGCAGCTCGACAGAGAAGGTGTTCTGGTCTCAGTATGCTAAGGCCGGACACCCCGTGCCCCTGAGCGACCAGCTGAAGCAACTAGTCGAGCTCCACAAGGCGGCCGAACAAGCCATGAAGGGCCTCATAGTTTGGCTGTGGCCTGGAGGGGCTCTGCTTGGGAGCTATTTCGGGCTGGTGCGGCGGCTGGTGGAGGCTTGTCCAAGGCTCGAAGTCATCAAGTGCTCCGTCTGCATCGAAGGTGCCCGTAGGGCCCTTGCCCGTGCTAAGGTGCACTGGGGCAAGCTGGATGCTGAGAAGCTTGTGAAGGATGAGCCACTGCCGGGGAAAGAGCGTCGCAAGCCCGAGAATTATTATAAGGATGTTCTGAAGGGTGCCTGCCTTGTGGCGGATGAATGTTTTAGGGGTGTAATTTTTGAGTGAAACTTGTTCGTTTTGTCCTGTGCGCTAAAAACTTGTTCATATGCGCTAAGCAATGCTGTTGGAATTTAAAATATTACCTTCTATGCGGCTGTTTATCAATTCTGAGAGATGGCAAGTCGTCGGCTTCTGCCCCCGTGCCGCTAGTGCTGGGGTGTTCGGGGATAAACCTGAGCGCTCTTTTTCCCATGTTTGGGTCCTTCGAGGGAGGCGCTCAGCCCAACGAACAAGGCAATCGGACTATAATGCATGAACACCCTCACTTAGCCATAGAATTCTATAATTTTAAATTTCGGCGAAGCACCTGGTATTCGGAAGACCGAGTTCGGGGCGCTATCCACGCCTTGGCCGGACAGAGCCGGCTCCTCGCTCTAAGCGGCATAAGTCGTTAGGGACTCGAAAAACCTCTCCAACAGCGACCAGCTCTCGCTTCATCATGACAGTCAGTTTTAGCTTTCTCCACTGAGGTGCTCGACCCAGCTGAACTGGGGCACAATCGCAGTGGTTCTCCTAGTGCTACCTTAGCCGATATAGCGGAACGTAAGCCACCAAAACATAGGAGCCGGGCAAACCCAACTATTGACCCAAGACATGATTCGGAGCCGATGCATATAATGCTATAAGTTCAGGGTGCCGCACCTGTTAAAGTGTTCGAACTTCTCACACCATATTGAGGGGTACTAAAGCCCCTGTCGTATTTAGGCCGTACCAAAGTGTACGGGTGCACTATGTCATTATGGAACATATATATATATATAAGAGTAATGCAAAAATAGACAAAAGCTATGCACTGTTTATTAAAGAGGGCTGCGATCAAAGCAGAGCGATACAAATAATGCGACAAGCAAAAGGTTGGACTATGTAACATGTCCGTTCCAGGGGCAAGCTGCGGAATAGTATGCGAAACAGGTATACTGCTCGTGATAGAGACCACCTGGGAGTTCCGTAATGCGGCGTGGCTTGTCTGCTTCCCTGGTTCTTGCATCGTTTGTGCGTTAATTGAACTGCCGAACAGGCCTTCCGAAGTGTGGAGTCCAGAAAGTAAGAGAAAATTAAAAAATCGGCAGCCCCTGGTGCGGTTTAAGCCATGTTTCGGGCGTGCCGTGATGGTGCCCCTTCCCCTGTACTCATGGTATTTCTAGAGCGTAGTTATGTACGCGAAGTACTGGTGTCGCATTTTTGCGAGGGCTGGGGTTGGGGCCGCATTGCTACGCCTGCTCGGATCGTTTAATGGCCGGACTAGAGAACTTCCTGGAGAGGCTGCTTTGTACTTCCGCTGCAAGGGCCGCCGTGTGCTCCTCCGTTCGGAGGGAGCGTTCGGTGTTTCCATTGACCGTAATTACTCCTCGAGGGCCTGGCATCTTGAGCTTAAGTTATGAGTAGTGCAGTACCGCATTGAACTTGGCGAATGCGGTTCGCCCGAGCAGTGCGTGATAGCCACTGCGGAATGGGACTATGTCGAAGATTAACTCCTCGCTTCGGAAATTATCCGGAGATCCGAAGACCACTTCAAGTGTGACTGAGCATGTACAGTTGGCCTCTACACCTGGTATTACGCCTTTAAAGGTCGTTTTGGTGGGCTTAATCCTCGAGGGATCTATGCCCATTTTTCGCACTGTATCCTGGTAAAGCAGGTTCAGGCTACTGCCGCCGTCCATAAGGACTCTAGTGAGATTAAATCCGTCAATAATTGGGTCTAGAACCAATGCGGTGAATCCGCCATGACGGATGCTAGTGGGATGGTCCCTTCGATCAAAGGTGATCGGGCAGGAGGACCATGGGTTGAACTTTGGGGTGACTGGCTCTACAGCGTATACGTCCCTTAACGCGCGCTTCCACTCCCTTTTGGGGACGTGGGTTGCGTATATCATGTTCACCATCCGCGCTTGTGGGGGAAAACCCTTCTGTCCACTGTTGTTCGGCGGCCGGGGCTCCTCGTCGTCATCGCTATGCAGCGCCTTGTCTTCATTTTCGACGTTTAACTTGCCTGCCTGCTTGAACACCGAACAATCCCTGTTGGTGTGATTGGCCAGCTTTTTGGGGGTGCCATGTATCTGGCACAAGCGGTCGAGTATTCGATCCAAACTGGACGGGCCCCTGGGATTCCTTTTTAATGGCTTTTTCCGCTGACCGGATTTAGAGCCTCTGAATCCGGCGTTAACTGCCGTATCCTCAGCATTGTCGCTGTTAATGCGGCGCTTCTGCTTGTTGCGACACGACCTGCCACTACTGTCCCTGGTATCCGAATTACCAGGGTTCTTGGTCATATTGTTGCTACGAGAAAGCCAGTTGTCTTCTCCCGCGCAAAAGCGGGTCATGAGTGTCCTGAGTGCTGCCATAGACTTCGGCTTTTCCTGTCCAAGGTGCCGGGCAAGCCACTCATCACGGATATTATTCTTGAAGGCTGCTAGGGCCTCAGTGTCCGGACAGTCGACTATTTGATTTTTCTTTGTTAGGAACCGTGTCCAGAATTGCCTGGTCGATTCCTCTGGCTGCTGAATTAAGTGACTTAGGTCATCGGCGTCTGGGGGTCGCACATAAGTGCCCTGGAAATTGTCGAGGAATGCGGCTTCCAAGTCCTCCCAAGAACTGATTGATCCTGTTGGCAAGCTGTTAAGCCAATGCCGAGTTGGTCCTTTAAGCTTGAGTGGGAGGTATTTGAGGGCGTGGAAATCATCGCCGCGGGCCATCTGGATATGAAGGAGATAATCCTCGATCCATATCGCAGGATCTGTTGTGCCATCATATGATTCAATATTTACAGGTTTGAAACCCTCGGGGATTTGATGATCCATTATTTCATCTGTGAAGCATAGTGGGTGTGCGGCGCCTCTGTATTGGGCTATATCACGACGTAGCTCCAATGAGCTTTGTCTACTGTGTTCGGCCCTGCCGAATTTGTGGCCGGCGTGACGGTTACCGTCTCGAGGCATGGGGCGCCCACGCGATCCGTAGATCGATCTTGTTTGCCTTGCCTTGTCCTCCAACATATCTCGTAAGTCCGGCGCATATTCCCGTGCCTTGGTACGGGGTGTGGCTTGAGTGGAGGGCCGAGAGGCCTCTCTGTCGCGGCCATGAGGTGGCCGGTCGGCCGCATCAAGTGCTTCCTCCTCTAATCGGGGTAGCAACCTACGCTTTGGGTAGCTCTTGGAGGGGCATTCGAGTTTATGCTCTTCGGCCGCAAGGACTTCAGTCCATCTGTCGACTAGCAAATCTTGATCAGCTCTAAGTTGTTGCTGTTTTTCCTTGAGGCTTCTTGCCGTGGCCATAAGCCTGTGTTGAAAACGCTCTTGCTCGACGGGATCCTCTGGCATGACGAATTCGTCGTCGTCGAGGCTTGCCTCGTCTTCGGAGGGAGGCATATAATTATTGTCCTCGACCTCTCTGTCTGCCGCTCTCTCATGAGGGCTGGTTTCTCCATCCTCCTGTGCTAAATCCTGCTGGAGGGGGTTTTCTTCGGCACTTTCCGAAGTATTATTATCTCCCGTGCTGGAATCACCGTATTTGTTTTGGCGGGATTTTGAGCGGCGCCGCTGACGCCGGCGCTTAGGCTGTTTCTTGGAGGGGTCATCCTCCGATGTTCCATCGCCATCTCCTTCTTTTGGGGTGTCCACCATGTATATGTCATATGATGAGGTGGCTTTCCAGGGCCTGATAGGCGCTGGTTCTTCATCGTCTCCTTCATCAGCGTCCATACCATCGATGTCTTCGGAGTCGAAGTCGAGCATGTCGGTTAAGTCGTCGACAGTGGCTACAAAGTGGGTGGTGGGTGGGCTTTGAATTTCTTCATCGTCCGAATCCCAACCTTGCTGATCGCAGTCCGGCCAGGGCTCTCCTGATAAAGAGAGAGACTTCAGTGTCTTCAGAATATCACCGAAAGGCGAGTGCTGAAAGATGTCCGCGGCAGTAAACTCCATAATCGGCGCCCAATCGGATTCGATCGGCAGGGGCGCGGAGGGTTCGGAGTCCGGAGAGGAGTCCGGCTCCTTGGAGTCACGAGTGTCGCAGAGTGCGGGGCTGGTGTTCGGATCGATCGCCGTTGGGATCGCAGCCTCGAGGCGGCATCCAACCACCCATCCTCGATCGGCGCAGTTGGCTCCGAATTAAGGGTCAAAGCCGATGCGGGTGCGGCCTCCAGGGCACTGTTTGGCGGCAGAGCTAGATCATGCTCGTCGTGACAGTGCGGCGCGCTCGGCAGTGGCTCGAATCCATTGAAGATCAAGTCCCCGCGGATGTCAGCCGTGTAGTTTAAACTTCCAAATTTGACCTGACGGCCAGGGGCATAGCTTTCGATCTGCTCCAGATGGCCAAGTTAATTGGCCCGCACTGCGAAGCCGCCGAAGACGAAGATCTGTCCGGGGAGGAAGGTCTCACCCTAGACTCATCGCCATTGATGAACGTAGGAGCCATCAAGCCTGATGGCGATGACACAGAGGAACTTTCAATGAAAGCACCAATGTCGGTGTCAAAACCGGCGGATCTCGGGTAGGGGGTCCCGAACTGTGCGTCTAGGCCGGATGGTAACAGGAGGCAAGGGACACGAAGTTTTACCCAGGTTCGGGCCCTCTCGATGGAGGTAAAACCCTACGTCCTGCTTGATTAATATTTATGATATGGGTAGTACAAGAGTAGATCTACCACGAGATCAGAGAGGCTAAACCCTAGAAGCTAGCCTATGGTATGATTGTTGTTGTGTATGTTGTCCGATGGACTAAAACCCTCTAGTTTATATAGACACCAGAGAGGGTTAGGGTTACACAAAGTCGGTTACAATGGTAGGAGATCTGCATATCCGTATCGCCAAGCTTGCCTTCCACGCCAAGGAAAGTCCCTTCCGGACACGGGACAAAGTCTTCAATCTTGTATCTTCATAGTCCAAGAGTCCGGCTGAAGGTATAGTCTGGCCATTCGGACAACCCCTAATCCAGGACTCCCTCAATATCACAACACAACTCTAGACCCAAATTAAAATAATACAAGCTTTATATTACAAGCCAGGGGCCTCGAGGGCTTGAATACATAAGCTCGAATGCACAAGAGTCGGCGGAAGAAACAATATCTGAGTAGAGACATATGTTAAACAAGGTGCCATAAGATGGCTAGCACAAACTAAGATACAGATCGAAAGAGGTGCAGGCCTCCTGCCTGGGATCCTCCTAACAACTCCTCGAAGTTGAACTCCACATAGAATCATCCTCGGGATCCTCGGGATCCTCTGGCTCCTGGACTCCATCATATGATCGCAATAACCGGGAAAAGGGGGAAAAGAAGTAGCAAAGCAACCGTGAGTCCGCATCCAAAGTACTCGCAAGCAAGGATCTACACTGCATATGCATCCGTATCAATGAAATGGGCAGTATCTGTGGACTGAACTGCAGAAATCCAGAATAAGAGGGGGATAGCTAGTCCTATCGAATACTACGCTTCTGGCAACCTCCATCTTGAAGCATGTAGAGGAAGAGAGTAGTTGGTCAGTTCACCAAGTAACGACGTATAGCATAATCCTACCCGAAGATCCTCTCCTCGTCAGCCTGTGGTAGAGCGATCACCGGGTTGTATCTGGCACTTGAAAGGGTGTGTTTTATTAAGTATCTGGTTCTAGTTCCATAAGGTCTGAATACAACTCCGGGTCATTGAGGGAGTCCTAGAGTAAGGGGTCCTCGAGCGTCCAGCTTGTTTGACATGGGTCGGACTACTGGGCCATGAAGATACAAGATAGAAGACTTCCTCCCGTGTCCGGATGGGACTCTCCTTTGCGTGGAAGGAAAGCTAGGCGGCCGGATGTATTATTTCCTTTCTATGTAACCGACTTTGTACAACCCTAGGCCCCTCTGGTGTCTATATAAACCGGAGCGTAGAGGCAATCATAATCATACAGGCTAGACTTCTAGGGTTTTAGGCATTACAATCTCGTGGTAGATCAACTCTTGTAACCCCCATACTCATCAATATCAATCAAGCAGGACGTAGGGTATTACCTCCATATAGAGGGCCCGAACCTAGGTAAAACTTCGTGTCCCCTGTCTCCTGTTACCATCAACCTTAGACGCACAGTTCCGGACCCCCTACCCGAGATCCACCGGTTTTGACATCGACATTGGTGCTTTCATTGAGAGTTCCTCTGTGATGTCAAATACATGATTGATGGCTCGCCTTGTTATCAAGGACAGTATCACCTCCGAAGAAGCCCTGGCCTCTGGACAAACCCTCCGGCTGGGCGGCTTTACCATGACCGCCCGTCCGGCCGTTAAGCCGACAATGACTTCCCGGGTCATCGAAAATCGCCTTCGTGTTGACCACGAATACTCCAAACGGATGGATCTGATAGAGTTGTCATCTTTAAACAAGCTCCCGGATCGCATCACCACCTTGGGGGTCACTACAGACTACGATCGGATTGGGCTTAAACCCGATCAGAGAGAAATCAAATCTCCGCCGATCACCGATTAGATAGCGGTAGTAGAGGAGCAAATCAGTAACTATTCCCCTATATTGAGGACGAACTATGTTCGGGTTTCCGAGCTCGAAGAGCCGGATACCCATCCGCGGAACAACACGCCCCGTCCTCCGAACCCAGAATCGGACGATGGGCCTGAAAAATCGGTTGATATCCCGGAGCCCGAACTATTAAGCTCGGAAGTTCCTCAAACTCCGGATCCCAAATTGGGTTAGGGTTTGGATCTAAAGCCACCCACCCACCCAGATATGCGCGATCTCATGTGCATACGACAGCAATCTCAGGAAACAGCCCATCACTTTTGGGCCACATTCCTCCTTGTCAAAGACAAGATTAAAGATTGCCGCGACGAAGACGCGATCTCAGTATTCTGCAATAATTGCACGGATGAAGGAATCATCAACGCCATCAACCGTTGTCATGTATTACACTTCACTGACTTAGTGACCATAGTACAGAAGTACTGCGCAATGGAAAGCGCCTGGAAAGCTTAGGCTGCTCACAGGGAACCACCGGTTTCCACTCAACCCCTCGTTCGGGCAAAAAGGATGCACTCTCGCGGGGCGCCTGACCCAATAGTAAATAAATCTAAGCCCATCACGGGGCGCCGAACCATTCTGGAGGGATGGCTCGATAGGCCATGCAAAATACACACAACACTGGATACCATACCAACCCACATCCTTAGAGCATGTTGGATACTCTGGCAAGTGGCCAAGAGCAGCGAGGATATCCTCACCAAAAACACCGTGAAGCAACTCCCCTCGGAACACGACGACCACAGAGTATTGACAATCTTCGAGACTTCCGCTTCAAACAATCGGCGCAAGAGGGCACTCTGCAACCTCGCCGAAGTCTACCAAGTCGCAACAATAATTCCTTGGAACGACATGGCCATAACTTTCAACGCCAGTGAAGAACCAAAATCCGTTCAGTCCGGGCACCAGCCTCCTTGGTCCTCAACCCAATTGTGGATGGCTTTCGGCTCACTAAAGTGCTCATGGACGGTGGCAGCGGACTAAACCTTATGTACGAGGACACACCGAATAAAATGGAAATAGATAGGAGCTGCATCGAGCATAGTAATACAACCTTCCGAGGGATAATTCCCAGCCAGGAGGTACGATGCGCGGGGAAAATTACACTCGATGTGGTATTCGGCACATCGGAGAACTATCGGTCCAAAGAGATAACCTTCCAAGTGGCCCCTTTCAATAGTGGATATCATGCCATGTTGGGGCGAGATGCATTCACATGCTTTCAAGCTATACCTCATGACGGGTATATGAAGCTCAAGATGCTCGGGCCCAACGGTATTATCACTCTTGCTAGTGATCCGAACATAGCCCTCCACGCTGAAAACAAAACAACATCCCTAGCCCTCGAGGCACTGTCTGGGGCCCTCGCGGCCGAAGAGTTAACCACACTACGCTCCATGGTGGATAGGGACGGCGTAATCCTTGATAAGCGTCCAAAATCCACCTCCTTCAAACTAGCAGACGAAATAGTCAAATTTCAAGTCCACCCGACAGACCCCAAGAAGACAGCTTCCAGCGGGGCACAACTCGACCCAACGGTTGACGCCGCACTAGTGCGAGAACTGGGATATATTCGCCTGGCACCCTTCTGGTATGCCAAGAATCCCACGCAGGCTGGCCGATCACAGCCTCAATATATTGAAGGGATATAAGCTAGTCAAGCAAACACTACGGCGCTTTTCTGAACCCAAACGACAAGCTATGGGGGAGGAGCTAGCCAAGTTAATCAAGGCCAGATTCATCAGAGAAATGAAACACCCAGACTGGCTAACAAAACTGGTGATGGTGCCAAAGAAGGACAAATCCTGGCGCCTATGCGTCGATTTCAAAGACCTCAATAAGGCTTGCCCTAAGGATCCCTTCCCCCTCCCCCGCGTCGATCAGATTATTGATGCAACGGCAGGACACGACTCATTGTGTTTCCTTGATGCATACTCCGGATACCATCGAATTAAAATGAAGGAATCCGATCAAGCCGCAACAACATTCATCACCCCATACAGGCCTTTTTGCTTCAACACTATGCCCTTTGGGCTTAAAAACACCGGCTCTACCTACCAACGGATGATTCAAACATGCCTGGAGAAGCAAATCGGCAAGACAGTGGAAGCATATGTGGATGATGTCGTCATCAAGACTGAACACGTCAAGTCGTTAATAGACGACTGGCGTCTCACATTCGAAAACCTCCGGACATATGACATTAAGCTCAATCCGAAAAAGTGTATTTTCGGCGTTCCCGCCAGAAAGCTGCTGGGCTTCATCGTTTCCAACAGAGGAATTGAAGCAAACCCAGCCAAAATCTGAGCTTTGTCACAATTGGCTACACCAACCGACCTTAAACAGGTCCAAAAACTAGTCGGATGTTTGGCAGCTTTAAGCCGCTTTATCTCCCGACTAGGAGAAAAGGCATTACCACTTTATCGCCTTCTCCGACGTACCGACCACTTCGAGTGGACGAAAGCGGCAACGGCCGGACTGGAGGAAATAAAGGCTCTTTTAGTAAGCAACCTAATCCTGGCCGCGCCAAACGTCGGCAAACTACTGTTATTATAAATCTCTGCAACGTACCAGGTGGTGAGCGCAGTGCTTGTCGTTGAGCGAGCGGAGGACGGACACAAGTTCCCACTCCAGAAACCGGTATACTACGTATCCACTGTCCTTGCACGATGCAAATCCGGTACTCTCATTACCAAAAGATAGCATATGCGGTATTCATGGCATCCTAGAAGCTACGTCACTACTTCCAAGAGTGCTCGATTATAGTGGCTTCCGAAGTACCACTTAATGACATAATAAATAACCGTGACGCTACGGGTCGGATTGCCAAGTGGGCTATTGAGCTCCTACCATTTGACATAACATACAAACCACGCCAGGCCATTAAATCCCAAGTATTGGCTGACTTCTCTCTGAATGGACAGAGGCCGAACTCCCTAAAGAGTACGACACATATTCCAACTGGGTCATGTACTTCAATGGCTCTAAAATGCGGGATGGTTTAGGAGCAGGCATCGTTTTAACGTCCCCCACTGGAGACACAGTCCAGTATGTACTCCAAATATTATACACATACTGCAACAACGCAGCCGAATACGAGGCCTTATTGCACGATCTTCGGATGGCTACCTCCATGGGCATACAACGCCTGGAGGTGCGCGGGGATTCAAACCTCGCAATATCCCAAATAAATGGAGACTTCGATGCCAAGGATCCGAAGATGGTGTCCTATCGTAACGCCATACTCAAAATATCAGCGCGATTCGAGGGACCCGAGTTCAATCATGTGGGTCGAGAAAGTAATCAAGCGGTGGACGTCCTCGCTCGCATGGGCGCCAAGCGCGACCCCGTCCTGCCTAACATCTTTTTGGAAAGGCTCTTCAAGCCATCCGTGGTATGGCAGGATGAGAGTGGCAACACTAGTCCGGATCCGACTATACCCCCAGATTCTGAACACAATATCGATATGACTGGGGGCTCAGCCATCGAAATAACACCATCGGCCCATCTAATAATGGGAGTGATTACTCCATGGACCGAACTATTCTTGGCCTACCGTAATAGGCAAGAGCTCCCTGTGGACCAGAATGAGGCTCGCTGCATTGTTCGGCGCTCGAAAGCCTACATGGTCCATGACGGCGAGCTCTACAAGAAAAGTGCTACCGAAGTCCTTCAAAGATGTATCTCTGAAGAAGAAGGGCGACAACTCCTGGCTGAAATCCATGCTGGCCTCGGTGGTCACCACGCCGCGGCTCGGGCCCTTGTAAGTAAGGCCTTTCGTACAGGTTTCTTCTGTCTGACGGCCCGAGCAGACGCACAAGACTTGGTCCAACGTTGTGTCGGATGCCAGCTCTTTGCCAATCAAAGCCATATGCCGCCTACTGCACTACAAACAATCCCCATTACTTGGCCTTTTGCGGTAGGGGGGCTTGATATGGTGGGACCCCTTAAAGGAGGGAGTCATAAGAAAAAATATCTGCTAGTCATGGTAGATAGATTCACCAAGTGGATAGAGGCCAAAACAGTGAAAACGACCGAAGCTGGACCGGTGATAGACTTTATATCAGGTGTCGTGCACCGTTATGGTGTCCCACACAGCATCATCACCGATAACGCCTCCAATTTCATAGCCGATGAAGTGAAATCCTGGTGTGCTAAATTGGGCATTAAACTCGATTACGCCTCGGTCTATCATCCACAAACAAACAGTCAAGTCAAACGAGCTAATGGTCTTATTATGAGCGGCATTAAGCCAAGACTAGTGCGGTCTTTGAAACAATCAGACAAGCACTGGGTTGAGGAGCTCGACTCCATACTCTGGGGGTTGTGGACCACGCCCAATCGCACTACCAGATATACACCCTTCTTCATGGTGTACAGCGCAGAGGCTGTGTTGCCCTGTGACATTATTCATGACTCACCTCGAGTGTGCATGTATGAAGAGAGAGAGGCCGAGCTTCATCGGCAGGACAGCTTAGATGCCCTGGAGGAGGAGACCGATGTCGCAAAAGCCCATTCCACAATTTATCAACAGCAGGCTCGCAGATATCAAAGTAGAGAAGTGTGGGCCAAGACTTATAACATTGGCGAACTCATTCTACGCTTACCAGAGAAGAAAAAGGACAAACTCAAGCCCAAGTGGGACGGTCCCTTTCTCATAGATGAAGTTCTCACTGGAGGAGCGTACCGCCTGCGTGATGCATCGGACAACCGCTTAGATCTGAACCCGTGGAATGCCGCCAGACTCTGAAGATTCTATGCCTAGATCCGGACTCTTTGTTCGTCTTCTTCTCCCTTTGTTTCCATTATTTTGTTTTCCTCTCTTTAACTTCTCATTTAGCTCTTTAGCTCTTGTGCGGCCAAAAGGCACACCTATGATGTGCACATCCTTAAATGTATACACTCATAATACCTGGGGGCTTCTTTTACAGAAGCTTATTATCATTTTCCGAGCATCAAGCTCCACACATATGTGTCCTCTTCCACATATGTACCTTTTCTTCGCCATTATATGCATCGTTATGACTTCAGTTTTGGCCAAGCTGGGTTGCCTGGCTCCTGTGCTTATGCCCTATGTTCCCGTTTTTCGGCTAGGGCATAAAGGGAGCACCTCTGTGATTGTTACTATCGGGTCATCTGGGCGTGTACCTCAGACTGGGTGAAGCCGAAAACTAGTGTTCTAATATTCGGTCGGCGGACTACAGACGTTTTACCTTCATCACACAATGAAACCCCAGATGTTACATATACTGCGATTTTTCAATCACAGTTCGGACATGCATACCAACGCATATCCGCCCAGGGAAAGGAACCCTTAACGGGACTATTCTCCCTGGAAGATGTTTCTTACAATCAACATGTAATATAACATAGCTAGCCAGATACAACTTGTCTGTTCAAGAAACTATGTCCCCTACGCCTGGTTTCCACGCGTGCCCCGGTTTATATTAATGAGCGGGTATTCAAAAACACTCTGAGCCTTTAGGTCCAGAGGTTGAAGCGAAAAGGTCTGCCATGACAATTGTTTTACAATCCGGCTAGGGACAAATTTGTCAATTGAAGTACATAGTCATTTGGACTCAAAAACTTCTTCCTCTATGCTGTCTAACAGGTTGTCTAGCTTACAATCCTGTTGGGAGTATTTGGAGGCTACCTTTACTTGGTCATATACCAAACTAACTGGAATTTCTTTTCCATCTGACCCCTTAGGTCCGACCCGGGCCATATGATTCAGATCGAGCTTGGTGTACCGTGTTTTTACCATGGCCCAGGCCTCTCGCACACCTTCTCGGCAGGCCGATATCTTCCATAATCGGAAGCGTAGTTGAGCTCCCTTGAATAGCTTCACAAGCTCCTACATACTTCCTAGAGGAGAGGCGGATGGCCACCAAGCTTTGGCAATGCTCCGCGTTGCTTGCCGAGCTCACTCGTGCAATTGGGACAACTCTTGCAGAAGGTCGCCTTGAGAGCCGGACATTTCCTCTTCGGGATGACCAGTCAGCATACCTACACACATAAATCTGTCAGATCATGTCTTCGCTGAAATGTATAAAGGTGAGGTCAAAACATACTAATTATGTCGCCTTTTAGCCTCCTATTCTCCTTGACGGCGTCAGCTAGCTGGGCTCGCACATCTTTTAGTTCTTCGCCCAGCAGGGTATCGGAATCCTGCAGCTTGTTCTTTTCATCCCCTATCCGTGTCAGCGCACGTTCGCCTGCCCCATCTTGCCTTTTGGCCTCCTGTTCACCAGCTTGGGCGATTTTTAGTTTTTCAATCAGTTGATCTACTGATCTTGTCAGCGGAAACACAACAGAATTAATATTACTGGTATATGATTATACTTTTTTTCTAATGAGGGGAAACATTACCATGCAGTACCCCCTTGGATTTCTCCAATTTAGCGGTAGCCGCAGCTAGCTAGGTCTGACACTTTTCTAGCTCTTGAGACAGCATGTTATTCTTCTCCGTGAGTACCTGATTATACAATGATCCTTAAATCAGTTGTATCAACTACTTCATGTCTCGGGGGCTACTGGTATATGAGTATCGTATATGAGTATCAAATCTACACTTACTCGCATATCTTTTAAATGCTGGTCCATGGCTCTGGCAAGTCCATCTCGAGCAGCTCGGATGTATGCATCGGCCGAGCTGAAGGCATTGAATGCCTCTTTTGAAAAGTCGGGGTCATGGAGAGCAGCCCTCCGGCGCCGATGATTCATGGCGCTCTCCACTTCAGAGTTTGTGACGGACATATCACCCGAATCCTCTGCGGAAGGACAGTCCGGCGCCACTCCTATGTCAGCCCCCATCCTTAGGGCTGGGTCCAAAATTTGACTAGTGGAGGCGTGACCGGCAGGATCCCCGGACATAGTCCTGTGGAAACTCTTCCTGATAAAATGTAGCGGATAATGTCACAGTGTGATGTGACGACCAGGAGGCATATTTAAAAGAAATCGATACCTCTTTGATGAAGGTTCTATCGTATTGACGTTCGCCTTTCTCTTCGAAGATTTGCTCGGTGCGGGCACTGCTCTCCTAGGAGATGCCTCTAGTGCACATTGTGGCGTCGAGCGCCTCCCCTTTGGAGCACGAAATAGTGTGGTGGGCGAGGCGTAATGGTGAATCTCTTTCTAAGAAGGTGTCTCTTGATTACTTACATGCGAGGTAGGAAGGAGGCCGGGATAGTCGGCCACGATTGGCACTACTGTGCCATCATAGCTCGCCTGGTGGAATACTCCCTCCTCGAGCTCCACAAATATGTCCGGATCCTCTTTGAATCCGGGGTCAAGGTCCCAGTTGTGATCCTCTGGCTGTGGGGCGGGGTTATGGATCGCCTCGGTAACCTTCCGCCATTCCTGTTACAAATAGATGTGTCAATGTCCACTAAAAGTGATTCTGGGAGAGGATTAAGTAAAGTGATTGGATTAGAGATCACCCAGCTCGGAGGATTGTACATGGAAAATCCATCCCGACGTTTAAGATGAGTGAACTCCTCTTTCTCCCCTTTGTACAGTTGGGCCAATATTTTGACCAAAGCGGCAGGGGTGTCCGGACCCTTCCAACCGCAGCGTGAGGCATCATCCTCCTCATTATAGTGCCACATGGGAAGCCCTCGGTATTGGAGTGGCTGGACCCCCCGCACTATGGAAGTCGCCATCACCTCGATCATTGATAATTCGGACTGGGCAAGTGGCATTATCTTGCCCATCAATTGACGGACTTCCACGCTATCTTCCTCCTCGAGGCTCCGAGGGCGCCAGCTGTGATGTTTCATCAATGGAGCATTTGAAAATTCGGGAAGACCCATTCGAACTGGACCGGGGAGAGCAATGTCTTCAATATAGAACCATTCTGAGGGCCATTGTTTGGGCGCCTTCATTGGCATACCGAACAGGTATCCGGTCCCAGCGATGCGCCATACTTCGGCGCCGCCCACCTCAAATATCGACCCCTCTTGGTTGCGAGGGACAAGGCAGAATAGCTTCCTCCACAAATCAAAGTGGGTTTCACAGCCCAGGAAAAGCTCACACAGGGCAACAAAACCCGCAATGTGCAGGATAGAGGCCGGCGTGAGGTTGTGCAGTTGGAGGCTGTAATACTCCAGGAGTCCATGCAGGAAAGGGTGGATTGGAAACCCGACGCCTCTCAACAAGTAAGATAAGAATCACACCCGTTCCCCCCTGGTTGGACTGGGGAAATTTTCCGCCAGAACTTTTCCTGTGAAGGAGGTCAATCCTGCTCGAACAGGGACCAGATCTGCGGGGGCGAGGAATCCCTGCGCTTCGAGCTTAACCAACTGCTCATGGGATATATAACATCTCTCACAATCGCCTTTTTTGAAGCCGTGAGGGCGGGAGGAGGAACTAGGGACGCTAGCCACGTTGAATGGTTTCCCCTGGAAAGACTCTGAGGATTTTCCGCTGGGTGTGGAATGGATCTGAGATCCAATCCCATTAAATAGAGGTCTTTCTTACGTGGCCGGGGGAGTTATGTGCAAAAAATACCCCGACCTCTCGTATTCGCTCGACACGTGGAAGCAAAAGGAGTGGAGGCACAAAAGCCGATGGGTGTGATATTAAATGGAAGGCCAAATATAGCTCTTTAAGGCAGGTACTTTGAAGTAATTGGAGGAGGAACCCACCTTGAAATGCCGAAGACGGTCTACATGCTGGACACCTCCTCATTGAAGCCTAGTTCGGGGGCTATTGAGGGAGTCCCTGATTAAGGGGTCCTCGGACGTTCGGCCTATGTGACATGGGTCAGACTACTGGGCAATGAAGATACAAGATAGAAGACTTCCTCCCGTGTCCGGAAGGGACTCTCCTTTGCATGGATGGCAAGCTAGGCGGCCGGATGTATTATTTCCTTTTTATGTAACCGAATTTGTACAACCCTAGGCCCCTCCGGTGTCTATATAAACCGGAGGGTTTAGTCCGTAGAGGCAATCATAATCATACATGATAGACTTCTAGGGTTTTAGCCATTATGATCTCGTGGTAGATCAACTCTTGTAACCCCCATACTCATCAATATCAATCAAGCAGGATGTAGCGTATTACCTCCATCTAGAGGGCCCGAACCTAGGTAAAACTTCGTGTCCCCTGTCTCCTATTACCATCAACCTTAGACGCACAGTTTGGGACCCCCTACCCGAGATCCGCCGGTTTTGACACCGACAGTCATCCTTTTACCGAGGGACACGACTATTCGAAAAGATAAACTTCCCTACAGGGATGCACCACATTACCCAACACACTCGATCCCTCTGGTCGGACACACTTTCATGGGTCATGCCAGGCCTCGGAAGATCAACACGTCGTAGCCCTACCTAGGCTTAACAGAGAGGTCAGCACGTCGGTCTAAATCCTAAGCACGCAGGGGTCTGGCCCATTTCCCGTTGCACACCTACATGTTGCGTACGCGGCCGGTGAGCAGACCTAGCCTCCCTTATACAAGAGCAGGTGTTCTAGTCCAACCCGGCGTGCGTCGCTCAATTGCTGATGTCAAGAAGGCTTCGGCTGATACCACGACGTCGAGTGCCCATAACAGTTCCCGCGTAGTTGGTTAGTGCGTATAGGCCAATGGCCAGACTCAGATCAAATATCCAGATCTCGTTAGGCGTGTTATTTGAAGTATCCGCGGACACCAACTAGGACCAAGCTCACCTGTCTCCTAGGTGGTCACAACCTGCCCTGTTGCTCCACCACAAAGTAACAATCGAGGGCCGTCCGGAACCCACACCCACCACTACCTAGTTGGAACCACCTATCCCTTCAACCCCCACATCCGAACAGTATCACAAGTGATGTAGCAGTATAGTAGTATATAGTATACATCCGTGATCACGTCCCGAAGTGATCACGGCTCAGTAGTATATCATAGAAGACGGACTAGAATGTAGGGCCACTGATGAAGTACTAGCAGTCTATACTAAGCATTAGGATGGCAGGTAAAGGTATCAACAATTGTAGCAACAATGACAGGCTATGCAATAGAATATGAGCTATCAAATCGACAATAGTAGCAAACCTAATGCAAGAATAAGGAAGAGAGTGGGTGATATCTGGTTGATCAAAGGGGGTTTGCTTGCCTGGAAGCTCTGTTGCACAGGAAGAAGGGTCATCGGTGATGCAGTCGTACTCAATGGCATCAGCACCGATCTCGGGGTCTACCAGAGAAGAAGAGGGGGAAGAAACAGAAAATACGGAGTAAACAAAGTACCAAAAAATATAACAAGGCAATACAAGGTGCCAGGGTGATCTAACGCAGGGACAGGTGATACCGGCAAAGGGGGAAAACATCTAGGAAAGTATTCCCGGTGTTTGACGTTTTCTGGCAGATGAAACGGAGGTGGATTGTTGCATGCTTGCTGTGCTAGGGACGTGCAGCGGACGAACGGACTACGTATTCAGATTCATCTTGTCGATCTGAGCAACTTTCATGTAGAAAGTTTTTCATCCAAGCCACGGTTTATTTGATATGAATTTCCAAATTTTAATGAATTTCTGGAATTATAATCTAGAAATAAAATGGGTAAAATGCTACAGGTGAACAGAGAGTGTGCCCAGAAGTTCACCTATGAGGCTGACTGGTGGGGTCCAGTTGACTGCCCCGTTAGCAGTCACCATGGACCAGTTGACTAGTCAATGGGCCTGCTGGGACCCACATGCCATACACTAAATGTCCAACAATATTTAAATTAACCTAATTATGTTTAGTTAGGATGCGGGCCCGAGATGTCACTAACTCTGTTGATCTTAATCTAAACTAAACGCTACAGTGTTCTGGTGTAGCGACCCGACCTCAAATGGTCAAGTCTCTGTGCTTCAGTGTCATCCCTGGACCGGTAATGCTGACACACACAGTACTCGATGGATTTATAACAGAGTAGTAATCACACACTTATTACATCGAATGTCTCAAGAGAGAACTTATTACAATAGATATGGCTTAAGGCCATCTAATACGATAACAGCGGAAGGCTTGAAAGATAAATTGAGTCCATCAACTCCAACGGCATAGCTGAGTGCATGACAAACGACCTATCGCGTCTTACTCCTCGTCTGAAAAGTCTGCAACATAATACGTTGCAGCCCGAAAATGGGTCAGCACATGGAATATGCTGGCAAAGTAACACAGTAGCAATGAATAGATAAATGCTAACACTATATGCATATATGGCTGGTGGAGGCTCTATGGTTATATGGTTTTTGCGAAAAAATAATTTTTCCCTACAACGAAGGAATAAATTTTTATTTAACTATCATGGTAGTTGAAACATTGAGAATGGTACCCCCATCTCAATCCCAATTAAAAGTAATTATCAACCCAACAAATTAGTTTAGAGTGATGAGATACAGTAGGATATTCCAAGTACATGATACTCAAGTTTTCCATAACCGGGGACACGGCTAACCATGATTAGTTTATACACTCTGCAGAGGTTTGCGCACTTTTCCCCACAAGACTCGATCTCCTCCGTTGGATTTCTCGCACTACGTGGTGTTTGAGAAACGGATGACCGAGACACAGTCTTTCAGAAGCATTAACTCTTTACTCTGGGTGGACAGTTACACCTACTTTCCCTCTACATCTACTAGCCCACCACCGAAAGAGGTCACACAACATACTCAACTATGACAAAGCCCATAATGGCTTGTGGCTGCACACAGAAGTTTCTAGCATGAATAATCACATGATCCCTTTGAGCCTGGGTGGCGAACCATAGGAGGATCGCACGGTATATCCCTAGGATCTCCTAGACAACACTGGTATATACCCAGGTGCCCAAACAAGCAATCCACCCAGATGTGTATTGATACGTCTCCAACGTATCTATAATTTTTGATTGCTCCATGCTATATTATCTTCTGTTTTGGACATTATTGGGCTTTATTATTCACTTTTATATTATTTTTGGGACTAACCTATTAACCGGAGGCCCAATCCAGAATTGATGTTTTTTGCCTATTTCTGAATTTCATAGAAAAAGAATATCAAACGGAGTCCAAATGGAATGAAACCTTCGGGAACGTGATTTTCAGAACGAACATGATCCAGGAGACTTGGACCCTACGTTAAGCAACCAACAGGGAAGCCACGAGGTAGGGGCCGCGCCTACCCCCCAGGCGCGCCCTCCACCCTCGTGGGCCCCCTGTTGCTCCACGGACGTACTCCTTCCTCCTATATATACCTACGTACCCCCAAACGATCAAAGACGGAGCCAAAACCCTAACTCCATCGCCGTAACTTTCTGTATCCACGAGATCCCATCTTGGGGCCTGTTCCGGAGCTCCGTCGGAGGGGCCATCGATCACGGAGGGCTTCTACATCAACACCATAGCCTCTCCGATGATGTGTGAGTAGTTTACCTCAGACCTTCGGGTCCATAGTTATTAGCTAGATGGCTTCTTCTCTCTTTTTGGATCTCAATACAATGTTCTCCCCCTCTCTTGTGGAGATCTATTCGATGTAATCTTCTTTTGCAGTGTGTTTGTTGAGACCGATGAATTGTGGGTTTATGATCAAGTTTATCTATGAACAATATTTGGATCTTCTGAATTCTTTTATGTATGATTGGTTATCTTTGCAAGTCTCTTCGAATTATTAGTTTGGTTTGGCCTACTAGATTGATCTTTCTTGCAATGGGAGAAGTGCTTAGCTTTGGGTTCAATCTTGCGGTGTCCTTTCCCAGTGACAGTAGGGGCAGCAAGGCAAGTCTTGTATTGTTGCCATCGAGGATAACAAGATGGGGTTTTTATCATATTGCATGAATTTATCCCTCTACATCATGTCATCTTGCTTAAGGTGTTACTCTGTTTCCATGAACTTAATACTCTAGGTCTGCTCTGCGGGGCCTCCGCATGATCACTAAGACACAAGTGGTACAATGGTGCTCCTCGAGCTGTTTGCTAGAGGTGGGAGAGGGCAAGGCTGGCTCTCTACTCCTCTAGGTCTAAGTCTAGTCCTAACAGGTTCGGAACCCTTTGCATGGGTGCCCTAGGGGGTTTATATAGACCTAACCCCCAGGGGTACAATGGTAATCTAGCCGGGCGTAGGGCCCGGCTGTCAGTCTCTTTGTCCGCCGGCTGCTGGGGCCCGCCGCCTGGTGGGCCCTGCCGACTGGTCAAGTACGGGGCCGACAGGCCGCCTCCGCCGCTCTCGGGTCTTGCCGGCTGCTGATAACTGCAGCCGTGAAACTAATGACGCAGGCTTGGTCAGGGGATCGTGGCTACAGCTCCACCGCCTGGCGGGCGATTACTATAGCCACTCTGCGTCTCATCTGGTTGGTGGCGCGTGGGACCCGAGGAAGGGGCGGGCCGACTGCTGGGGGGCGACCTCCCTCGGGTCCTACTGGTCGGGCTCTAGCCGTCTTCCGGGCTCTAGCTGATTGGTGGGGCCCGTCGTCCTTGGGTTGTACCGACAGGCCGTCGTGGGAGCAGGGCTCCGCCTGCTTGTGGTGATGTCAGGAGTGGCTGGCAATAGTGCCGCGCCGGCCGGAGATCGCCGGTACGGTGCACTGTGGTCACGCCCGTCCCTGGATCGGGGGGAGGATGGTCTACACTGTAACCACCCCATCTCTTGTCTTTCTTGATGAGGGTGCGGGATTTGTTGGCGCTACGGGCCGACTGCTAGGGGCCGGCTTCTCTAGAAGCCGCCAACTAGGAGTCGGCTGGTCTCGAACTCGGTCGTCTACGGGTAGCCGTCTATTCCTTCATCCGGCCACTAGAAGGCAGCACTTCATCTTGGTGCCTTGAGGGGCGCAACCCGCCCCGATGTCTTGAAAGGTTCTCGGCTTCGGGTCAGCCTACCCATGGCCCATTACTCCGATAATGAGAGCATTCTTGTGTGACGAAAATGGAGCATGACTAAACTATATGATTTTGTAGGGATGAACTTTCTTTGGCCATGTTATTTTGAGAAGACATAATTGCTTAGTTAGTGTGCTTGAAGTATTATTATTTCCATGTCAATATTACACTTTTATCTTGAATCTTTCGGATCTGAATATTCATGCCACAATTAAGAAGAATTACATTGAAATTATGCCTAGTAGCATTCCACATCAAAAAATCTATTTTTATCATTTACCTACTCGAGGACGAGCAGGAATTAAGCTTGGGGATGCTTGATGCGTCTCCAACGTATCTATAATTTTTGATTGCTCCATGCTATATTATCTTCTGTTTTTGACATTATTTATTATTCACTTTTATATTATTTTTGGGACTAACCTATTAACCGGAGACCTAGCCCAGAATTGCTGTTTTTTTGCCTATTTCAGAGTTTCGCATAAAAAGAATATCAAATGGAGTCCAAACAGAATGAAACCTTCGAGACCGTGATTTTCGGAACGAACATGATCCAGGAGACTTGGACCCTACGTCAAGCAACCAACAGGGAAGCCACGAGGTAGGGGGCGCGCCCTCCACCCTCGTACCCCCCTGTGGCTCCACCGACGTACTCCTTCCTCCTATATATACCTACGTACCCCCAAACGATCAAAGACGGAGCCAAAACCCTAATTCCACCGCCGTAACTTTCTGTATCCACGAGATCCCATCTTGGGGCCTGTCCCGAAGCTCCGCCGTAGGGGGCATTAATCACGGAGGGCTTCTACATCAACACCATAGCATCTCCGATGATGTGTGAGTAGTTTACCTCAGACCTTCGGGTCCATAGTTATTAGCTAGATGGCTTCTTCTCTCTTTTTGGATCTCAATACTATGTTCTCCCCCTCTCTCGTGGAGATCTATTCGATGTAATCTTATTTTGCGGTGTGTTTGTTGAGACCGATGAATTGTGGGTTTATGATCAAGTTTATCTATGAACAATATTTGGATCTTCTGAATTCTTTTATGTATGATTGGTTATCTTTGCAAGTCTCTTCGAATTATCAGTTTGGTTTGGCCTACTAGATTGATCTTTCTTGCAATGGGAGAAGTGCTTAGCTTTGGGTTCTATCTTGTGGTGTCCTTTCCCAGTGACAGTAGGGGCAGCAAGGCACGTAGTTGTTGCCATCGAGGATAACAAGATGGTTTTTTTATCATATTGCATGAATTTATCCCTCTACATCATGCCATCTTCCTTAAAGCGTTACTCTGTTCTTATGAACTTAATACTCTAGATGCATGCTGGATAGCGGTCGATGTGTGGAGTAATAGTAGTAGATGCAGGCAGGAGTCGGTCTACTTGTCTCGGACGTGATGCCTATATACATGATCATACCAAGATATTCTCATAACTATGCTCAATTCTGTCAATTGCTCAACAGTAATTTGTTCACCCACCGTAAAATACTTATGCTCTTGGGAGAAGCCACTAGTGAAACCTATGGCCCCCGGGTCTATCTTTCATCATATTAATCTTCCAACACTTAGTTATTTTCATTACCTTTTATTTTACTTTGCATCCTTATCATAAAAATACCAAAAGTATTATCTTATCATATCTATCAGATCTCACTCTCGTAAGTGACCATGTAGGGATTGACAACCCCTTATCATGTTGGTTGCGAGGATTTATTTGTTTTGTGTAGGTGTGAGGGACTCGCGCGTAGCCTCCTACTGGATTGATACCTTGGTTCTCAAAAACTTAGGGAAATACTTACGCTACTTTACTGCATCACCCTTTTCTCTTCAAGGGAAAACCAACGCAGTGCACAAGAGGTAGCAAGAAGGATTTCTAGCGCCGTTGCCGGGGAGGTCTATGCAAAAGTAAACATACCAAGTACCCATCACAAACCCTTATCTCCCGCATTACATTATTTTCCATTTGCCTCTCGTTTTCCTCTCCCCCACTTCACCCTTGCCGTTTTATTCGCCCTCTCTCTCTATCATCCCTCTCTTTCTCTATTTGCCTCTTTTTTCCCGTTCCTCATTTTCTTGTGTGTTGTATTGCTTGCTTGTCACGATGGCTCTTCCCCGATTTGGTGATCTTCACCTTAAAAGGTTAGAAAAATCGAAAGCAACGTTGGGAGTTTTATGGTCTTACAATTTGAGCATAATAATTTCTTTAGAAACGAGCTTAAGGAACAAAAAAAGCTTTATGAGTTATATGAATAAAGAGCTCGATGATATGTCTAAAGAATTTGATGGTTTGAGATCCCAAATTGCTTGTCTTGAGAAGTTAATAGCTGAAATTTCAGATAAGTAGGCTACCGTAGTTAATAAGATTGTCGCTAAGCCGGAAAACTATGAAAATAAAGATGAAGATCTAAAAGTTATTGATGTTTCCCCTATTAAATCTTTGTTTTGCAATATGAATCTTGATAATGATGGGACTGAATATGATCCACCTTTACCTAGAAGGCATTCCAAAAATTCGGAGTTTTTAGATCTTGATGCTAAATTTGATAAAAGTGGGATTGAAGAGATCAAAACTTTAGATGTTAATGAACCTACTATTTTGAACTTCAAGGAATTTAATTATGATAGCTGCTCTTTGATAGATTTTATTTCCTTGTTGCAATCCGTGCTAAATTCTCCTCATGCTTATAGCCAAAATAAAGCTTTTACCAAACATATCGTTGATGCTTTGATGCAATCTTATGAAGAAAAACATGAGTTGGAAGTTTCTATCCCTAGAAAACATTATGATGAGTGGGAACCAACTATTAAAATTAAAATTAAAGATCTTGAAAGCTATGCTTTGTGTGATTTGGGTGCTTGTGTTTCCACGATTCCAAAGACTTTGTGTGATTTGTTAGGTTTCCGTGATTTTGATGATTGCTCTTTAAACTTGCACCTGGTGGATTCCACTATTAAGAAACCTATGGGAAGAATTAATGATGTTCTTATTGTTGCGAATAGGAACTATGTGCCCGTAGATTTTATTGTTCTTGACATATATTGCAATCCTTCATGTCCTATTATTCTTGGTAGACCTTTCCTTAGAAAGATTGGTGCAATTATTGATATGAAGGAAGGAAATATTATATTCCAATTTCTGTTAAGGAAATGCATGGAACACTTTCCTAGAAATAAAATAAAATTAACTTATGAATCTATTATGAGACCCACTTATGGATTGCCTACCAAAGATGGTAATACCTAGATCTATCCTTTCTTTTTATGCCTAGCTAGGGGCGTTAAACAATAGCGCTTGTTGGGAGGCAACCCAATTTTTTTATTCCTTGCTTTTTGATCCTGTTTAGTAATAAATAATTTATCTAGCCTCTGTTTTGGTTGTGTTTTTTGTGTTTAATTAGTGTTTTTGCCAAGTAGAACCGTTGGGAAGACTTGGGGAAAGTCTTGTTAATCTTGCTGTAAAAAACAGAAACTTTAGCGCTCACGAGAACTGCTGCCATTTTTATTTGGAAAGTGATATTTAGTTAATTCTTTTTGAAGATGATTAATATATAAATTCCTCACGTGCAGAAATTTATTTTCGAATTTTTGGGGTTCCAGATCTTGCGCTAGCTACATATTACTACAGACTGTTCTGTTTTTGACAGATTCTGATTTTCGTGTGTTATTTGCTTATTTTGATGAATCTATGGCTAGTAAAATAGTTTATAAACCATAGAGAATTTGGAATGCAGTAGGTTTAACACCAATATAAATAAAGAATGAGTTCATTACAGTACCTTGAAGTGGTCTTTTGTTTTCTTTCGCTAACGGAGCTCACGAGATTTTCTACTTTAAGTTTTGTGTTGTGAAGTTTTCAAGTTTTGGGTAAGGATTTGATCGATTATGGAACAAGGCGTGGCAAGAGCCTAAGCTTGGGGATTCCCATGGCACCCCCAAGATAACCTATGGACACCAAAAATCTAAAGCTTGGGGATGCCCCGGAAGGCATCCCCTCTTTCGTCTACTTCCATCGATAACTTTACTTGGAGCTGCATTTTTATGCACCACATGATATGTGTTTTGCTTGGAGCGTCTTGTATGATTTGAGTCTTTGCTTTTTAGTTACCACAATCATCTTTGCTGTACACACCTTTTGAGAGAGACACACATGATTCGGAAATTATTATAATACTCTATGTGCTTCACTTATATCTTTTGAGTTATATAGTTTTGCTCTAGTACTTCACTTATATCTTTTAGAGCATGGTGGTGGATTTGTTTTATAGAAACTATTGATCTCTCATGCTTCACTTAAATTATTTTGAGAGTCTCAAATAGCATGGTAATTTTCTTAAATAATCCTAATATGCTAGGTATTCAAGATTAGTAAAAACTTTCTTATGAGTGTTTTGAATACCAAGAGTGTAGCGACCCGACCCGAATGGGTCAAGTCTCTGTGCTTAAGTGTCATCCCTGGATCGGTATGCTGACACACACAGTACTCGAGGATTTATAACAGAGGTAAATCACATGTAAAAGTAACGTAAATACTATTACCTCAAATCCAAAATAGCGGAAGCAACAAGGTTGTGGATTCCCATCAACACCAACGGCAAAGTTGAGTGTAGAAATCGTAACCCTAACGTATCACTTACTCGTCGTAAGATAATCCTGCAACATGAGACGTTGCAGCCACAGAGGGTCAGTACATTGAATGTACTGGCAAATTCACACCATAGAGAATGATGAATAAAGGCTATCACTACATGCATATTTGGCTGGTGGAAAAGCTCTATGGTTATAAGGTTTTTGCGAAAAGCCAATTTTTCCCTACTGCAAAGGAATATATTTTAATTAACTATCATGGTGGTTGTTGAACATTGAGAATGGTTGACAGCATTCTCAATCCCAATTAAGCATCATCATTAAACCCAACAATATTCATTTAAAGTAACATGATGAGATCAACAGGATAATCCAAGAACTAGATACTCAAGTTGTCCATAACCGGGGACACGGCTAATCATGATTAGTTTATACACTCTGCAGAGGTTTGCGCACCTTTCCCCACAAGACTCGATCGCCTCCGTTGGATTTCTCGCACTACATGGTGTTTGAGAAACGGATGACCGAGACACAGTCTTTCAGAAGCTCTAGCACCTTACGTTGGATAGACCGGTACACCTACTTTCCCCTACATCTGCTAGTCTACCCTGTAAGAGTTCGCACGACTTAATCAACTATGCCAGAGCCCATAATGGCTTGTGGCTGCACACGGAAGTTTCTAGTTTGAAAAATCTCATGATCCCTTTGAGCCTGGGTGGCGGTCCAAAAGAAAACAGGCAAGTCCTGGATTACCCAGGTGCCTAGACAGGCAATCCTAGAATAACCAGGTGCCTCAATCCACCCAGATGTGTGTTTAAGTTGCCACCTTAAGTAAACCATTAATTAACAATCTCACATCTGTCATGGATATCACTCACCCAATCCACGTCTACTAGCATAGCATGGCATAATAAGCAAACGTAGAAATAACTCCCAAAGGTTTGATAATAAACAGGTAATAGGTACTACCTCATCTACTTCCCATCCCACAATTTAATTAGATCCTAATCATGCAATGTGTGAGGATTGATCTAATGCAATAAAAATGGGTTATAGAAAAAGGTATGATCAAAGTGTGAACTTGCCTGCAATGTTGATGAAGATGATTCGCACTCAAAACTCTTGATAGCTCTACTCGTCACACTCCGGTCAATCTATCGTAAGCAAGCAATAGTAACCACACATAAGCAATCACTCAAAAGATCAGAAAGAACGAAGAAGACGATTCAGAAACATCAAAACCAAGCAAATAACTCTTGCAACATAAAACAATTTCTAACAGTACCAAAATTATGTGAATTTGGCCTTATTAGAATGTCAAGAGCTTCGATTTGCAAAAGGAATCAACTCAAACGGAGCTACGAAACTCAAGTTATGATCAAACGAAGTTTGAATTCAAATCTGCTCTAATTCAAATTTTTAAACTTTTCAAAAACATGTTTGAGTTGGATTACTGGATAGAGGAGATCATAACGAAGACGTGAGCGTTGGTTTCGTTGGATTTGGACTAACGAGTAAAAAGTTATGCTTGTTTGAAGAACAGGGACTATTCTGTAAATAAAGTATTCACATCTAGGTCCCTGGCCAAAAATAACAAAAAAAGAAAAAGCTAAAAAGTGAACGTTCGCTAACTAGTTCTTAAACAGAGAACGTTCTCTAAATAGATCTAAAAAAACTAAACCATTTTTTTTAAAACGAAAACCAAACCCTAAAAAAACCGGCAAACCGGGCGGTTTTATTACCGGTTTACAGCGGTTCGTGGATTGGGCGGATCGGACCGGCGTCGGCGGTCAACTCCGGCAAGACGGGGCAGCGGCGACGGCGAGCTCCGGCGCGGTGCGGCTTCGCGACGAGGGCGAGGGCAGCGCGGGGCGATGGCAGCACGGGGAGCGAGGGCGGCGAGGTGGTGGCGGTGGCGCGCGGGGTGGAGGCGCGGCTAGGCGGTGGCGCAGAACAGCGGCGGCGGCGGTTGAACGGCGGCAGCGGCGGCGGATCTGGCGATGGGCGGCGGCGGCGGCGAAAACGGGACGGCGGCTCCGGGGCTCGGCGGCGCCGGTGGAGAAGATGGAGAGGCGCGGCTCGACGAGGGGAAGGCGGTTGCGGTGTGGGCGCTCAGCCTCGGAGTCGGAATGGCGCGGGCTTGGCGGCGGATCGCGCGAACTCCGGCGAGTTCGCGTGGGGCGTGGAGAGCTGCGGTTTGAGGCAAAACGAGGCCAGGGCCTCGGCTTATAAAGGGGGTCGCCTTGGGCGAGGGGAGAAGACGGGGGAGGCGCCCGGGTTGAGCACGGCGTCGGCCGGCGAATCGTGCGCGTGCTGGACTCCGGCGGGAGGTCGGTGACGAACCCGATAGGTGGGTCCCACCTGTCGGTGGCTGGGCGTGGCAGCGTGCGCGTGGAGGAGAGAGCGGGCGGGCGTGGCGAAGGCGGTTCGGGCGCGCGGAGGCCACTGCTGAGCTGGGCTGGCGCTGGACTGGGCTGGGCCGGTCCAGTTCGGCCGCGGAGGAGGATTTGTTTTTTTTAACACAGGCAAAAGATAAATAAAATAAAAGCGAACTAAAAGAAAATATTATATAGCCATATAATATATCAAAATTTTCATAAAAAGATTTCCAACAACATGGAAATTTTTCTAGCATTAAATAAAATACACACAAAATCAGATAATTCAAAGAGTGCTACTATTCTAATAGAATCCAACAAAAAACATTTTAAAAATACCAAAATGATTTCAAATAAATTTTTCTCCAATTCTCTATTGTAGGGAATCATGTTACCCTAATTTCCATGTATTTTATTTTTGGAGAAAAATAATTTGAATAAAACTCAAATAACTCCAAATTGAAAATAAATTCAAAAGAACTTTGAATTTAATTCTTTGAAACTCCCAACTCATATTTCATATAATTTGAAGAAGTCATTTTATCTTCTCTCATGAAAATCATTGAGTTGCATAAAGTTTCAGAATTGGAAATATTTTCAAATGAAATTCAATTATTTTCAAATACCCTTTCATTTAATTTAAATGGAAGAAGTCATATCATCTTCTCTCGAGGGTTTTGTATTTGAAAGAATTTGAATTCACGGAGATCAAAATGCAAAATGAAAGTTTGGGAAAGTCCTTTTATTCCCTCTTATTTAACTTTCAAAAGTTTCGAATTCACTCACTTTCAGACAATCAATCAAACAATCAATCAAATCTATCTATTTATTATAACATTCCAAAATTTAGAATTTTGGGATGTTACAAAGAGAAGTTTGATGCTTGATGATTGTTTTGAGATATGGAGGTAGTGATATTAAAGTTGTGCTAGTTGAGTAGTTGTGAATTTGAGAAATACTTGTGTTGAAGTTTGCAAGTCCCGTAGCATGCACGTATGGTAAACGTTATGTAACAAATTTGAAACATGAGGTGTTCTTTGATTGTCCTCCTTATGAGTGGCGGTCGGTGACGAGCGATGGTCTTTTCCTACCAATCTATCCCCCTAGGAGCATGCGCGTAGTGCTTGGTTTTTTATGACTTTTAAATTTTTGCAATAAGTATGTGAGTTCTTTATTACTAATGTTGAGTCCATGGATTATACGCACTCTCACATTTCCATCATTGCTAGCCACTTCGGTACCGTGCACTGCCCTTTCTCACATTGAGAGTTGGTGCAAACTTCGCCGGTGCATCCAAACCCTGTGATATGATACGCTCTTTCACACATAAACATCCTTATATCTTCTTCAAAACAGCCACCATACCTACCTATTATGGCATTTCCATAGCCATTTCGATATATATTGCCATGCAACTTTCCACCATCCCGTTTATCATGACACATTCATCATTGTCATATTGTTTAGCATGATCATGTAGTTGACATAGTATTTGTGGCAAAGCCACCGTTCATAATTCTTTCGTACATGTCACTCTTGGTTCATTGCATATCCCGGTACACCGCCGGAGGCATTCATATAGAGTCATACCTTGTTCTAGTATCGAGTTGTGATCATTGAGTTGTAAATAAATAGAATTGTGATGATCATCATTTAATAGAGCATTGTACCAATAAAAAAGAGAAAGGAAAAATAAAACAAAAGAAGGCCCCCAAAAAAAGAAATGAAAAGGGATAATGCTACTATCCTTTTTTCCAAACTTGTGCTTAGAAGTAGCACCATGATCTTCATGATAGAGAGTCTCTTGTTTTTTCACTTTCATATACTTGTGGGAATTTTTCATTATAGAACTTGGCTTGTATATTCCAACAATGGGCCTCCTCAAGTGCCCTAGGTCTTCGTGAGCAAGCAAGTTGGATGCACACCCACTAGTTTCTTTTGTTGAGCTTTCATACATTTATAGCTCTAGTGCATCTGTTGCATGGCAATCCCTACTCCTTGCATTAACATCAATCGATGGGCATCTCCATAGCTCATTGATTAGCCTCGTTGATGTGAGACTTTCTCCTTTTTTGTCTTCTCCACATAACCCCCATCATTATACTCTATTCCACCCATAGTGCTATATCCATGGCTCACGCTCATGTATTGCGTCAAGGTTTATAAAGTTTGAGATTACTGAAGTATGAAACAATTGCTTGGCTTGTCATCGGGGTTGTGCATGATGAGTGTCGGGGGTTGGGTGCGACATATGCCAAAGGATAGCTTATCATGGTGGGAGGGAGTAGAACGTCGCCGGTGCTTGGAAGCGGGATGAGGCGTAGACACGAACGCTAGTCCTACTCTGCGGGGCCTCCGCATGATCACTAAGACACAAGTGGTACAATGGTGCTCCTCGAGGTCAAGGTTGTCTCTCTACTCCTCTAGGTCTAAATCTAGTCCTAACAGGTTCAGAACCCTTTGCATGGGTGCCCTGGGGGGTTTATATAGACCTACCCCCTAGCGGTACAATGGTAATCCAGTCGGGCGTAGGGCCCGACTGTCAGTCTCTTTGTCCGTCGCTTCTCCGTCGACTGCTGGGCCCGCCGCCTGGTGGGCCCCGCCGACTAGTCAGGTACGGGGCCGACAGGCCGCCTCCGCCTCTCTTGGGTCTTGTCGGCTGCTGATCACTGTAGCCGTGACACTAATGACGCAGGCTTGGTCAGGGGATCGTGGCTACAGCTCCGCCACCTGGCGGGCGATTACTGTAGCCACTCTGCGTCTCGTTTGGTTAGTGGCGCATGGGACCTGAGGAAGGGGCGGGCCGACTACTGGGGGCCGACCTCCCTCGGGTCCGACTGGTCGGGCTCTAGCCGTCTTCCGGGCTCTCGCTGGTTGGTGGGGCCCATCATCCTTGGGTCGTACCGATAGGCTGTCGTGGGAGCAGGGATCCGCCTGCTTGTGGTGATGTCAGGAGTGGCGTGGCAACAGTGCCGCGCCGGGCGGAGATCTCCACCGGTATGGTGCACTGTGGCCACGCCCGTCCCTGGATCGGGGGGAGGATGGTCTACACTGTAACAACCCCCTGTCTTGTCTTTCTTGATGAGGGCGCGGGCTCTGTTGGCGCCATGGGCCGACTGCTAGGGGTCGGCTTCTCTAGAAGCCGCGAACTAGGAGTCGGCTGGTCTCGAACTCAGCCGTCTACGGGTAGCCGGCTATTCCTTTATCTGGCCACCAGAAGGCGGCACTTCATCTTGGTGCCTTGAGGGGCGTAGCCAGCCCCGATGTCTTGAAAGGTTCTGGGCCTCAGGTCATCCTACACGTGGCCCATTACTCCCACAGTAGTCCCCGAAGCTGGTGACTTGCGGCGGCTGAGCAGCCGAGGAGCCTCAGCAGTTTTCTTCTCCGAGTGCCTGAGGTGGAGCTTCGTCCAACTTCTGCCGGGCCGACTGGCGCGAGTCGGCCGCACCCAGTCTGACTTATCCAAACTTCGAACGCGTCGGTGGGAACCAAGTGGCGTGCTAGCTTAGCCTCCAGGCCGCCACCCGTTGTGGTCATGTCATGTGGCGCCGAGCGGCCGGTCCAGTCTGCCAACCCACGTCCACGATGGGACACACCTGCGGGCAAGGCCCACCACTACCACGTGTCGGCGCGCGAGCGGATCCGATGCGCCCGAGGTGGGCGGTTGGGGTTCCCGCGGAGTTACTGCGCGCAGTATCTTGCGTGATAAACGTGGGGTTGTGGGGTCGTGGGCATAGTAAGTCCCACGATCGCCCCCTCGGCTTCGCAGCCCATAGGCCTATAAGTAGGGGGAGGAGGGGGAGCGGTGGAGCACGCGCGTCCCTCCTCCCTATTCTTTCCTCCTTCGTCTTTGTCTCGCCGAAGCGCCCCCAAGCCATGTTTGAGCGCCACAGTGGTTCATCTCCGATGAGCTCATCCTCCAACCCCACGCCCCCCATGGCGCGCTCCGGTGCATGGGATGGCTCCGAGGTTCATGATGACCACATCGACTTCCTCCGCCAGAGGCAGCGGCTCCCCAGCGAGGACCACATGAGGGTCCGCCTCGCGCCGAGGAGGGAAATTTCGCTGGCGCCGGAGGAGGGAGAGCGGGTCGTCTTCCGCTCGCACTGCTTGCACGGCCTCGGCCTGCCGGTGAGCAGCTTCTTCCGATCCTTCCTCGAGTTCTACGGTCTCCAGCCGCACCACCTCACCCCGAACATGATGGTGCTGTTGTCCGCCTTCGTCACCTTGTGTGAAGGCTTCCTCGGCGTCCTCCCCACGATCAATTTCTGGGGGGAGTTCTTCTACATCATGCTCAGCACCCTTGTTGCGGGCGTGCCGGCTCAATGTGGCGCGTTCATCACGGTGCGGAGGCTGGCGGCCGAAAACCCGTTTCCTGCCATCCCGCTGATCAAGTCGGTGAAGATGTGGCAGTGGTCATATTTCTACGTGAAGAGCGTCTTCGCGGAGGGCGACTGGGTCAACTTGCTGGCTTACGAAGCCGGCCCGCCGGCTGGGAGGTGGCCCAACTGGCCGTACCGGGCCAAGACGCTGTCGCCCTCCGGAGCCGCCGCTATCGCGCGGCTCCGAGTGCTGACACAGTCGGAGGGCCTGACCAGGCCCGACTTGCTATCCGCCTTCGTGGGGCGCTGAGTGCTCCCTCTCCAGAGCCGCCCTCACATGATCTGCCAGATGAGCGGACATCGGGACCCGAGTCGGCTATGCACCAATGAGATGCCTCACGCGGAGGTAGCTCACATGGTGAACTACCACTACAAAAAAAATACACTTCCATGATGATACGTGTTTGTCACAGTAGGTCGCGCTTTTTTGTCATGCATGTACATCCATGACAAATTTATGACAGAATCAAGATAGTCATACTTGTGTTGTCGTAGAAGTGTTCCATGACATTACCAAAATTATCATCACGGAAGTGTCCACTTCGATGATGATAAATCGCGCATCACAGAAGTGCTTTCGTCAAGGGTGACCGACATGTGGCATCCACCGTAACGGAATGTCGTTAAGCTATCGGGTCGGGTTTTGGATCCGATAACCCGTTAACAGCCCTGACCAATGGGGATTTTCCACGTGTAAAATCATCATTGGCTGGAGGAGACACGTGTCAGGTCCGCGTTTGCACAGGTGTCACTCATCCAATGGGCGAGACGCGCCTATGATATGTTGACACGTGGACCGGCCCATCAAGTTTAAATGGGCCGTCCCAACTGAAGGCCCACAAGATTTTGCGGACCATAATGAGCCGGCCCAGCTAAAGGCCCACAAGGTTTTGCGGGCCATAATGGGCCGGCCCAGGTAAAGGGCCACAAGATTTTTGTGTGCCATAATGGGCCGGCCTAGGTAAAGGCCCACAAGATTCTTGCGGATCATAATGGCTCGGCCCAGCTAAAGGCCCATGAGATTTTGCCGACATTAATGGGCTGGCCCAGCTGTAGGCCCACAAGATTTTGAGGACCCTAGTAGGCCGACCCATTAACTGGCTGCCATGTTTTGGGCCAAATGCCGGCCCATATTTGATCTGGTCCATTAATGGCCTGCCACGCTCCGGGCCTAATAGTGGCCCATATGAGATCCGACCCATTAAAATCCTACCACGTTCTGGGCCAAATTACGGCCCAGATCAGGACTGGGCCTTTAAGAGGCTTTGGGCTCAATTATGGCCCATATCAGATTCGGCCCGTCAACTGGGCACTATGCTTTTGGGCCCACTTGTTAAAGGTCCACTTAGTAATTCGGCCTGATATTAGTTTTGGCCTGTTAAGGGCCCATTTAACATTTCGTCCCTATATTAATTTCAGCTTGTTAAAAACCCGTCATATAGTTGGGCCTAACTACGGCCCGGTTTGCATACGGCCTGCTCGCAACCGATATCTTATTGGGCCAAACAAGGACCGAGACAATTTTGGCCTGTTAAAAGCCCGTGATTTGATTCGCACAATCATGGGCCGGGGTTCATTTTGGGCTGCTACCGGCCCGTGAGCTGTTTGGTACGTTTCAGGCCCAACCACTAGTAGAAAAAGGGTCAAATGTGAAGCACATTAGTGCCGGTTTGAATTTGAGCCGGCACTAATGTGTGCATTAGTGCCGGTTCCAACGGCTAGTCGGCCACTCTCATTAGTACCGGTTCGTGGCGAACCTTTAGCACCGGTTCGTGCCACCAACCGGTACTAAAGTGAGTGGTGGCAGGATGTTGTCAGTCCGGGGCCCCTCCAGCACCTTTAGTACCGGGTCGTATCACGAATCGGTACTAAAGGTCGTCCTACATAGACCCTTTATCCACCCAAGCTCGCTCTGTTCTTCCCCTTTCCCCTCTTCTCTCTATTCTTTTCCCTCTTCCTCTCAAGCTCATCACACATTTTGCCCAAAATTTGTCAAGATTTGAAGGCCCCCATCCATTCAAATGATCACAAAGGTTAGCAACTTTGTCCTTTCATCTCTCATTGCTAGATTAGCTCGTGCAATGCTTTATATAGTGATTGATTTTTGAGTTTAGTAATTTGGGAGGAATTATATATATGTGCTAGTATTTGATTTATATGCAATTTGAGGTCAAAAATAACACTTAGTTTGCATATGTAGGTGTGGTTTACTTAGTACCTTCTAAATCTCCGTCGTAACCATCGTCGATCACTCGCAACGTCCCGTCGCCGGCACCACCTTGTGGTGAGCCTCTTGTTCATGAAGTTTTATATAAAAAATTGATGTTTGTGTGATTTGGATATATAGTTACTCGTATAATTATCTTACCCATACGTTGTTTGTTATACATAGTGCCATGGTTTTGATATCCGTCCCCGTCGGCCCTCGTCCAGGTTATGATTCGGATGTGGTATATTCTCTTTTAAAACTATCCATTGCATTTCGTGTTTATGACAAATTATGCCCATCAAGTTGACATAGATATTTGTATGTAGGAGGTAGTTGAACCGGAAATTCCAACTGACCCTATTGTCGAGAGGTTAAATTTAGTTGAAAGAGAAAACGAGGATTTGAAGGAAAAATTAAAAAAAGAATTGAGGGGGAGAAGATGGAATTGGAGTTGCATGTTGCCGATGTCATCGATGATCACAAGATTAAGATGGAGAAAATGCGCTTGAAGATTAGAAAGATTAGAAAATATGCCATTCATTGTGAGGCCTAGTATCATTATGGTGTTGGATCAATTGTTACCTTAGTTGCAATCTTGATCGCATTTGTTGTTGCATTTAAATTCTTTAGCTAGAGAGTTATTTGTTTGTTGCATTTAAGTGTTGTATGATCTTTATGTATGAACTTTATATATTGTATTAATTTGGTGTTTTCGGTGCTGTGTATTGAAGATGAGCCGGCAATGGATGTACGATGACCGATGCTGTCCTGAGTTCATTAATAGCGTGCGTACTTTTCTGCTTGCGGCTGAGGCAAACAAGTGGGCAGATGGTTTTATGCCTTGTCCATGTGCTGGCTGTAAGAATGGTCACAATTACTCTACGTCAAGAACCATTCACATCCACCTGTTTGAGTCCGGTTTCATGCCCCACTATAATGTTTGGACCAAGCATGGAGAAAGAGGGGTTATGATGGAAGACAATGAAGAAGAAGAGGACGACGACAGTTATCCTGGCCATGGGTTCCCTGAATACGATGATACAACAATGAGGGAAGAAGCTGAGCCGGTAATGCGGGAAGAAGCTGAGCCGGCAATGCGGGAAGAAGCTGAAGAAGAGGCATCGGATGAGCCCGTTGATGATCTAGGTCGGGCCATTGCCGATGCAAAGAGAAACTGTGCAAGTGATTTGGAGAAGAAGAAGTTGTAGCGCATGTTAGAGGATCACAAAAAATTGTTGTACCCGAATTGCGTAGGTGACAAGAAAAAGCTGGGCACCACACTGGAATTGCTACAATGGAAGGCAGAGAATGGTGTATCTAACAAGGGATTTGGAAAGTTGCTGGTAATGATAAAGAATATGCTTCCAAAGGACAACGAATTGCCCGAGAGTACGTACGAAGCAAAGAAGGCTGTCTGCCCTCTAGGGTTAGAGGTGCAGAAGATACATGCATGCCCTAATGATTGCATCCTCTACCGCGGTGAGTACGAGGATTTGAACGCTTGCCCAGTATGCGGTGCATTGCGCTATAAGATCAGCCGCGATGACCCTGGTGATGTAGAGGGCGAGCGCCCCAGGAAGAAGATTCCTGCCAAGGTGATGTGGTATGCTCCTATAATACCACGGTAGAAACGTTTGTTCCAAAACAAAGAGGATGCCAAGGCGATGCGATGGCACAAAGAACACCGTAAGAAAGACGGAAAGTTGAGAGTACCCGCTGACGGGTCGCAGTGGCGAAAAATCGAAAGAAAGTACGGGAAGGAGTTTGCAGATGACGCAAGGAACGTATGATTTGGTCTAAGCGCAGATGGCATTAATCCTTTTGGGGAGTAGAGCAGCAACCATAGCACCTGTCCTGTGACTCTATGTTTGTATAACCTTCCTCCTTGGTTGTGCATGAAGCGGAAGTTCATTATGATGCCAGTGCTCATCCAAGGCCCTAAGCAACCCGGCAACGACATTGATGTGTACCTAAGGCCATTAGTTGAAGAACTCTTACAACTATGGAATGGAACAGGTGTACGTGCGTGGGATGAGCACATGGGGGAAGAATTTGACCTAAAGGCATTACTGTTCGTGACCATCAATGATTGGCCTGCTCTCAGTAACCTTTCAGGACAGAAAAACAAGGGATACCGTGCATGCACGCACTGTTTGGACGATACCGACAGTATATATTTGGCTAATTGTAAGAAGAATGTGTACCTGGGACATCGTCGATTTCTTATGAGCAGGCATCCCGTAAGAAAGAAAGGCAAGCATTTCAAAGGTGAGGTGGATCACCGGATGAAGCCTCGCCACCGTACTGGTGCTGATGTACATGATATGGTCAAGGATTTGAAGGTGGTCTTTGGAAAGGGTCCTGGTGGACAACCTGTTCCGAATGACACTGACGGACGCGCACCCATGTGGAAGAAGAAATCTATATTTTGGGACCTGCCCTATTGGAAAGACCTAGAGGTCCACTCCGCAATCGACGTGATGCACGTGACGAAGAATCTTTGTGTGACCCTGCTGGGCTTCTTGGGCATGTATGGGAAGACAAAAGATACACCTGAGGCATGGGAGGACCAGCAACGTATGCACTGAAAAGACGTCATACATCAGGGTCATGCAAGCTACGCTCTTACCAAAGAAGAGAAGGAAATCTTCTTTGAATGCCTGCTCAGTATTAAGGTACCGTTTGGCTTCTCGTCGAATATAAAGGGAATAATAAACATGGCAGAGAAAAAGTTCTAGAACCTAAAGTCTCATGACTACCACGTGATTATGATGCAACTGCTTCCGGTTGCATTGAGGGGGCTTCTACCGGAAAACATTCGATTAGCCATTGTGAAGCTATGTCCATTCCTCAATGCAATCTCTCAGAAGGTAATCGATCCAGAAATCATACCAAGGTTAGAGAATGATTTGGTGCAATGTCTTGTCAGTTTTGAGTTGGTGTTCCCACCATCCTTCTTCAACATCATGACGCACGTCCTAGTTCACCTATGTGAAGAGATTAATGTTTTGGGTCCTGTATTTCTACACAATGTGTTCCCCCTTGAGAGGTTCATGGGAGTCTTAAAGAAATATGTTCATAACCGTGCTAGGCCAGAAGGAAGCATCTCCAAGGGCCATGAAAATGAGGAGGTCATTGAGTTTTATATTGACTTTATTCCTGACCTTAAGCCGATTGGTGTTCCTGCATCGCGGCATAAGGGCAGACTGGATGGAAAAAGGCACGCTAGGAGGGGAACAAATAATATGTATGGAGGGACATTCTCTCACTGAAGCAAACTACACAGTTCTACAGAATTCTGCCTTGGTGGCTCCGTATATGGATGAACACAAGAATTTGTGACGCTCCAAACACCCGGAGCGGTCTGATGACTGGATCGCACATGAACAAACCAGGAGTTTCGCCAGCTGGTTGCAGACACATACCATGCATGACGCCTCTATTGAAGATGACCTGTACTTGTTGTCCCAGTTACCATCTTCGAATATAATGACTTTCAGTGGGTACGAGATAAATGGTAATACATTTTACACGATCACCCAAGATAAGAAGAGCACCAACCAAAACAGTGGTGTCCGCTTTGATGTAGAAACCAAGACGGGAAAGGAAACATATTATGGTTATATACAGGACATATGGGAACTTGACTATCGACGTGGTTTGAAGGTCCCTTTGTTTTGGTGCAAATGGGTCAATATGACACGAGGCGGGGTAACGGAAGACCTGCAATACGGAATGACAATAGTGGATCTCAACAATCTTGCATATCAGACGAACTATTCGTCCTAGCCAATGATTTGGCACAGGTTTTCTATGTGAAGGACATGTCTACCAAGCCGAGAAAAAGAAAAGATAAGGAAGCGAATGCATCGTACGATGAGCCAAAGCGGCACATAGTTCTTTCTGGGAAGAGAAACAGCATGGGAGTGGATGACAAGACAGACATGTCAGGAGATTATGAAAAGTTTGATGAAATTGCTCCATTCACAGTGAATATTGACCCAAGCATCCAGTTAAATGATGAAGATTTTCCATGGCTATGGCGCAAACGGACACACGTGAAGAAAAAGTTTCACACCCAAAGATCTAGGATGTGATCGGCTTCACTATCATCACTTTCTTCTATGTTTCACACCTAGGAGGGAATCTCTGTAATATTTAGGGTAGCTAGTTATGTGTTTTGGCATTTGAAACGCGAAGAAATTTTATGTGCAAGCAAATTCTTTCATGCATTTACTGATTTTTTCAGCTAAATGACCCTGAAATTGAAAAGCATTTCAAATGAACTTAGAAAAGGTTTAAAGTTGGCATGGTATCATAATTTAACCCACGTAGCATGTGCAAAAAAGTACAGAGGGTTACCGCAAAAACTGGATGCACTTCGTGTACAAAATGGACAATCTCTTTCGAAGTATCAGGGTTTCGAACGAAAACTCATCCGTTACAAAGGCATTTCAATTTTTAAATAACCTGAGCATTATCAAATTGAATATAATGATAAAACACACTAATATTAAACATAAGAAAAACGAATCACTGAAAAATCTATTTTCAAAGTTAAGTTATTCACAAACTAGTGATTCACACAAATTTCAAATAATTCAAAATTTAAACTATTCAAATTTGTAAACTACCGGTACTAACAGAAAGTTTGTAATTTTTTGTACCTAAAGCAAAAATATTTACAAAGAAACTCTAAATACAGCAAAAAACAACTCAAAAACAAATAAAACAAAAATAAAAAAAGCAAAAAATAAGAAAAAAGAGCCCACCTACTGGGCCACAGCGGCCTGCATACGACTAGAAGCCCAAATTCTAGTTGGGCCAGGATGCAGGCCCGCTAGCCCAGTAGGCCCAACAGGGCATCGCAGCAGAGGTAGGCCCAGAAGGCCTGCTTAAGAGAGGAGCTCGAGACAGCAGTGACGGCGGGGCTTATAAGCAGGTGCGAGTGCCCCTCGGCTAGCGAGGTGGGACTAAACTTTTGCGCCCCTAACCTGCCAGCGCACACCCTTTAGTACCGGGTCATGGCTCCAACCGGTACTAAAGGGGGGCCTTTAGTACCGGTTGGCGCCATGACCCGGTACTAAAGGGGGTGTGGTTCCCGCCGCTTTGCCTGGCCAAAACAGACCTTTACTACCGGTTGGTGGCTCCAACCGGTACTAAAGGTGGGTTCTACATAAGAAAACACTTCAAAAAAATTGTCAGTTTCTCATCTCTCCCTGCTTCTTTCTCCTCTTCCCCATCGCCGCCGCCCCTCATCGCCGCCCCCGTCGCCGTCCGTCGCCGTCCGTCGCCGTCGCCGTCGCTGTCCCCGTCGTCCTCGTCGCCGCGCCGTGCCCCGTCCTCCAGTCGTCCCCGCCCGGCCCGTCCCCGTCCCCTTCATCGCCGCCCTGTCCCCGTCATCACCGCCCCATCCCCGTCGTCGTCTCCGTCTCCGTCCCCATCCCCGTCGCCGCCCACCGTCGTCGCGCCTCGCCGGTGAGCTCCTGCCCCGGCCGCCAACCACACAAACACACACACATTGTTATAGAATTGTTAGCAATCTTTCTGTTTTTTAGTTATAGAATTATTAGAAATGTTAGTTTTAGTTATAGAAATGTTAGTTATATAGAAATATTAGAAATGTTAGTTATATAAAAATGTTAGTTATATTAGAAATGTTAGTTATATAGAAATGTTAGTTATATAGAAATGTTTTTTAGTTATAGAAATATTAGAAATGTTAGTTTTAGTTATAGAAATATTAGAAATGTTAGTTTTAGTTATAAAATTTAGAATTTGCATATATGAAATCACAATCCATCATTTAAAAATCTTACTTTACTTTTGCGGCATATAGTATTTGTTTTCGATGATGCCTGGCCCACATCCTCGCCGTCGACCCGTTCACGACGACGTCCTGCTTTAGAGGACCCATGTCCGTGACTGGGCTCCGCCGGGCTGGCACTGGGAGGTGCTACCTTCAGGGGCGCGAAGCTTGGTGAGGAACCCGGCCCCGGGTCCTGTCGTCGACCCTCATCTCCTTTGGTGGCGTTCGCGTGGGCCACTTTCGGTGCGGAGGGAGCCGGCCCCGCCAGAGGTGGTACGTCACCGTGTCAGGGAGGAGGACGAGCACTTCCATTGCTACATGGCTGCTATGGACGTCAGGTTCTCCAATACCTGGCAGGTTCTTTGGGGAGATCACCCGAGCTATGATCCAGTGATGGTTTCTTCACTTTGGTTGTCCACCGCCTAGATTACTCTCTAGTATTCGATCTTTATTAGCTAGCTAGCTAGCTAGTGATGTATTCGATAATAATATTCGAGATTATATGTATTATTTGAGACAATGTATTCTAGATTATGTCTATTATTCGAGATGATGTATTCGAGATTATATTCGATGATGCTTATTATGTACTATTATTGATTCAATTTTTCCTTATTAATTGATTGCATCCATGCATTGTAATTTGAATATATTTCTTTTGGATTAGTTAAACAAAACCTATGGCGGACAATACCGACAGAGAGGGAGAAGAGGCCCTGTTCAATATCATACGCAATCCTCACGGGCCAGATGATGATCAGAATGAAGAAGATTATGACGGCTCTGAATATCTAAACAACACCGGGGAGGGTGATATGATATTCGATCGCGACGACCGAATTGATGAAGTCATGAACTATGAACATGACGAAGAAAATGTTGATCTTGAAACAACAAAGACTGGCGAGGTATATATATTTATATAGGCAGGCATCTGGTGATCATCACATGTTTTAAATGACTTGAAGATATATTAATGAATCGATCTTTCTTCTTTCATCCATCCGGATCGAGCAAATCTTCAGGCAACAGGAAACGAGGCCCGAAAAAAAAGTTGAAGGAGGGCGTAAAGTACAATATTGAGGCCATCAAACCTAATGGTGAACCATTAGATCCTAAGAAGATTGCGGACAAGTTCATTCGTCAATACGGAGTTCTTGTGAAGGACCAACTCCCGATCTCCCTTCAAGAATGGAGAGAGCCAGCAAAGCCACGTCCAGGAGTTACTTTTGTCGACGACAGACAAAAACTTCTGCTTTGGGAAACGCTCATGGAACATTTCACCCTACCAGATCATTTCACAGATGCAGATGTGGAGAAAGTCAAGGACGCTGGTCTTAGGAAGATGGCGGTTGCATTCAAGAACCACAAGATTCGTGAATGGGCCAAGTACGTCAAGGGAGGAAGGAAGACTCCAGTATTCGAGGGAACACTAGAGAAGCAAAGTGCTCATTGGGACGATTTCATGAAATTCAAGGATTCGGAATTATCTAAGGAACGGTCGAGAATAAACAAGGCCTATGCCGCAAAAAAGGATAAGTTCCATAAGCTGGGGCCAGGTGGCTATGCGGTGGGAATACCTAAGTGGGCTAAGTCTAAGAAAGAGATGCTGGATGCAGGTGTCACTCCAGAAACATTGAGCTGGCCCCCCAGGTGCAGGACTTGGTTCTATGCGCATGGGGGGGAGTTGGACCCGAAGACAGGGAAAGTTTTGAAGAAGGCATGTCTAGATGGAGCTGAAGATAAGCTACTTGTTGCAATAGAAGAGGCTCGATCGGGGGTGTTCGAGCCCAACAAAGAGAATGACGAGCTTACGCGTGCCCTGGGAAATCCTGAACACCCGGGAAGAACACGAGGCATGGGCGCTATTCCGTGGTATGAGGGGTTTTCAGACTGGAACGCCGACTACAGAACCCGTGCAAGAAAGAAGATGGCAGAGGAGAAGAAGAGGAAGCTAGACTATGAACGCCTTCAAGGCCTAGAATCATCGCACGCGGACTTGGCAGTCAAATTCTAGCGGCAGCAGGAGCAGATCGACTCACTTAGCCAGCAAAGGGGGTCTCAGCAGCTAGCGGATGATCCACCATTGGATAGCACCGTCCCATCCATGCCGAGAAGCAGCGTGGGTTCCGCCCCGGGCGACGTATTGCTGGATAGCTACCAAGTGGATGACATCATGGAGAACACTAACTGCGAGCTACACTTCAAAATGAAGAACATATCCATGAAGGTGGCGGACGCCCTTGCTTTTACAAATCCCCCCGAGGCAACCTTCCATTGCAACCCGATTCCAGTGGGCTATGCTCGTGTCTTGGTTGATGAGGTGGTGGACCAATATTCGAGGCTAGAGCTTGACATTCCTGGAGGTGACGATGAGCACACACTAGGAGAGGCCAACCATCATATCATCCTATGGAGAAAGGATTGCATCATCTTTCGAAGGCCACCGACACCGCGTCATCCGACTCCTCGTCGAAGTCTGCCACCGAGTCAGCAGACTCCCGCTCCTCCAAGTCCACCAACGCGTCAGGCCACTCCTCCTCCTCCAAGTCTGGCAAAGCATCAGGCCACTCCTCCTCCAAGTCCAGCACAACTTCAGGCCACTCCTCCTCCTCCAACTCAGCCACGCCAACCGTCTTCGCCGCCTCAGCAATCACGGAAGAGAGCCGCCTCAGCTATGGCGTGTAGCGGTACAAGTCGAGGTAGTACTGGAGGTATAGGCGGAGGCAAGCGATTTCAGTATGGTCCAAGCCTCGCGCCTCTTCCGCAGAGGCCTTATGACAAGTCCGAGGAGGAAAACGTAGCCATATCGGAGGCTGAGGTGGAAGCCCATTTTGCATCGAAACCGCCACCGCCGCCAAGGGAGAAAGTGCCTGTGGAAAAGATTGACCACTTCATTCGTATGGCTAGAGCACCAGCTCCCAAGCCTATTGACACAGACTATGAGCGCCACATCAAGAAGTTAAATCGCGCACGTCTACAGAAAGAGGCGAGCTCGAACTCGAGCAAATCAGCTGGCAAAAGGAGCGGTAAAACCATCCCCCAGCCGGGAGAACAGGTGGCGCAATCAATCCCCCCGCTTGTTGTGCCAACAACACATGAGAGTAGGCACGCCCAATATTATTGTGGGCAAACCGTTAACGTTCCCGGGGTGGGTGATGTGGTAATAACCGAGGAGCATATTGAGCAGGCTGAAACGATCGGGATCACTGTTGGACAACTCCTCGATATCGAGCCCATGTCTCCGACTAGAGAGGAGGAAATAAAACGGAAATATGTCCGGGGCCAACCTTTGGTCGAGCCAGACGAGGTTAATAAGCTCCCAACGAGAATGTATGAATTGCATCAATGGTACATGGACATTACCAAGATTTCCAATCGAGAGTCCCTCATGGTGAATGTCAAGAAGGATCATTACTTCCATGAGAAAGCTGTGACCGTTGAGTATTCAGAACTATTTCAGCTATCGTTAGTTGCTATTGTCTGTAAGTGAATTCTTTCTGTAATTTAAGTCTCAAGCTAGATGTATGATCATTTTGATCAATCATTACCTGTAATTATCCTCACTATATTCTTTTCTGTGGTATTATGCAGGATGAAGATTTATTAAATGAAAAAGGTGGACGCTATGGCATTGGGTTCGTTGACCCAAATACCATTAATGAATGCACATGGAAATTAGATACATATTACGAAAAAAGTGTAGAGGAAAGCATGCTAGAGTTCCTCAAGCGCCTCAAATACAATGAAGATATACTACTTCCTTACAACTTCGAGTGAGTCACACTGTCTTGTACTACAAATTCTGTTTTTGCCTACTAGCTAGCTACATGTTTTTGCTTACGTATGCCCGCTTAATTAAGACATGCAAACGTGTGTGCATGTAGATTTCACTAGATCTTGTTAATCATTAAAGTTGATGAAGGAACAGTTGAAGTACTAGACTCACTACTTAAGAAAGCAAGTGACTACACCATCATGAAGGGGAGAGTCAACAGGTAATTTCAATCACTATTAACTATATCCCGGCCTATTTAATTAGTTCGTCATTTCCTGATAACAACTATTTAATAACCCATTTATTCATTTTCTTTGTCGGCGGGCAGGGCTTGGGCAAAGTTCATCAGGGCCACTCCAGGCCCATGGAAACAAAATCTGAAATGGTATCGACCCCAGGTAAGTAATTAAGTAGTACTAGCTAGCTGCCATCTCTTTAATTATCGTGCTTGATTAATTATTATCTGATCAAATTCCATTCTCGTAAAGGCCCTGAAGCAGGCGCCGGGGAATAATCTGTGTGCATACTACGTTTGCGAGAACATTCGCATGATGGCGTCCGAAAGGAGCAGATCTCAAAGACAGGAGTGGGTAAGTTTGTCAGAACACTATTCACAATTTTTACACCATTATCGATATCTAGTCACACAACTAATACACATGCATATTGATCTCCTTCTTAACAGTTCAAAGAGGTGCGGGAGAAGCTCCTAACAGAGGAACGCATAGAAGCAATTCAAGAGGAAATATCGGGATTTTTGCTCGACCAGGTCATAGATCCCAAAGGAGAATACTATTACCCTCTATCGCCCCCATGTACCACTTCCAATTGTTATCGTGCTCCGAAGGCACCAATTAGGCTAATGCCACTGGCTCCGAAGGCAACAATTAGGAGAAATTATATATATATACATGTGTGTATATATGTGTGAATTAATTAATGGTGGTTGTGAGACATTCGATGATATATATATATATATATATATTATGATCGGTTCTACTAGAAATTCTATTTATATATATGCATAACATGTACAATATGTAGTATCATAAAATACCAGCAAATGAAAAAGAATTAAATGGAAAACACAAAATTAAATGAAAAAGAAATCATAAACCCAAAACCCCCCAACCTTTTAATACCGGTTGGTGACACCAACCGATACTAAAGGGCTCCCTGCCCCCGAAGCTGGCTCGTGCCACATGGTTGCCCTTTAGCACCGGTTCGTGTTGAACCGGTACTAAAGGGGGGGGCCTTTAGTGCCTACACTTTAGCACCGGTTACCAAACTGGCACTAAAGGGCCTTACGAACCGGTGCTATTGCCCGTTTCTGCACTAGTGAACCTACATCGTGATTGCATGACGGCCCGATTATGTACCGTAATTTTACGGTTTGGCTGGTTTACTGCGAAGACATGATATATATACAGTAAAATAACTACAGCATCGTGAATAAGAAAAAACCTAGACTATACAATAAATAAATTACGGTACATAATCGGGTCGTCATGTAATCACGATGTAGGTTGGGCCTGAAACATGCCGAACAGCTCACGGGCCGGCAGCAGCCCGAAATGAACCTCCACTAGGCATCAAAGTTCGCCACTATGATAATAAAGCACAAGCAGACAACATAGTACATACACGGGGCATCAAAGATCGCCACCAGTGCAAATAAACACGCCGACAAAATAATATACAAAACCGACAGCACTTCAATAGAGTTCAAGAAAGGTTAGCCCTGCTGGGGAGCTGCAACACAAGCAGCTGAGCAAGATGATGAGACTGCGCTTGTTCAACACTTATATCTTCCTCACTCTAAAAGATAAACAAGCAGACAGATGACAGGTTTTGCACATAAAAGTATCAGTGCTGACAATTCATCACATTTCTTACTGACGAATAAAGTGACATAGTTTAAAATTGCATTAACACAATATGGTATTGTTCAGGTCAAGACATGGCAGGAAATGACATTGTGAAGGAGTTGGCAGCTTCACGACACCACTGGATTACAGATCAAGAACTCATAAGTATCAATGGTTAGTGTGCCGTCAATTTATACCATTTCAGATTGGCAAATAAAGAGACGGTTTAAATAATAGTAGAATGATATGACATTGTTCATAGTTAAGACATTGCAGAATATGACATTGTGCTGTAGTGGGTAGGTTCACCACACCACTGGATTACGGATGTAGAACAGAAGCATACATGCAGTGCAAAAGAAGATCACTTGCTCTATATAGTTTAATTTACATGGTATGAAGAAGGAACTTGGTTGTACAAGTGAAAACTTAAATTGAGAAAGGACAAACTTTTGTTTACGAACTACATAATAAACTTTAAACAAGCAATTTGATGCAAACACCAAAAATAAACAGTTGTTGCAGTCATGCCTAACCAAATATATACAAGAAAGTTTGAAGGCTTGAGATGGACAAACTTACATTATTGGTGAAGACAGGCTCTATAAAGGCCTTGTCCATGCTGATGGGGGGGGCAATTCAAGAAGTTTACCATAGAATCTTCTTCAAAAGCATTGCCTTTATTCTACATTTTGTTAAGAGTAAATATAGATGTGATAATATACGAAAAATGGAGAATATTTAAGATAAGATGAAGAGTGATGCTACATAACCAAGTAGCTATAAATGTAAGTGCAGCGATACAGGCAAAAGGTACAGCCAAGAGCAATGCACAACTAAACTTCTTCAGTACCAACCTTATGGTAAGAGTAAATATAGATCTGATGTGTAGAAAATGGAGGGCAAAGGAAAATAAGCTGCAGAGTGATGGTACATGAACAACTACTTGTCATTATAAGTACACTGATAAAGGACAGCATGTACTTACTAGAACAATGCAGATCTAAAAAAACATTGGCATTGGGTATATTCTACACTAATCTAACCATTCATACAGATCAGATAATTTGGAGCGAACAATTGATAAGCAAGCTATCATGCATACTGCTGTCACATGATGAACCAGGTATGTATGCAAGTATAGTGATACAGGACAACAGGTACTAACAAGAGCAAAGCAGCGGGCAGCATATTTGCGATATCCTGCCGTTCTTGTCAAACCGGAATTCTTCTTCGAGCAGATTTCTTGTAAAAAAGATCCGTAAGGCACATGCGGAAAAGTAGAAGTTCAAATTGTCATGTGTTTTCATAGACAGTACCTCATCCTGGGAACGAGACCAGTGCATAACAAGGTTTTTCCATTCAATGTCTTCTAAATTTAGCACAGGAGACTTCACCGGAAATTCGTTTATAGACTTGCCATCAAAGTGTGATTTCCTCAGGTAACACCGATACTACTGCAATGCTTCCTTGAAAAGAACAAGCAAGCTTTGCTCGTCATGACTATCCAGATTGACCCTCGCCTAGTTACAACAATGTAATGTAAATCATTGATGTGTTCAATCAACCGAAAACAGGAAAATAATAACCATGAATAATAGCACTTACACGTAAGTTGGATAGGAAGATGTGAAAATGGTGTTTGTCTTCACAATAATCTTCCCATGATGGGAATATATGCACGTAGTCCCTAACAACATTGAAAGCATTGTCTTTTAAACTGGGAATAAATGGAATGGGGTTCCAGTTTGCAAGAATTGGTCGTCTCTATAGTTGGGATAGGTCTTCGGCCGGTGGACATGCTATACTTTTTGCTGGAGTGGCATTTTTCTATGGTACAGTTGGTGCTATGGAAAATGAAATCGGTATACCTTTTGCTGGAGTGCAGGACCTGTGTAGTGGGGCTAGTGGTGTGGCCAGTGAAGTATGGGTACAGTCTGCTGGAGTCGGTCCTACGTTTTGTGTCACTAGTTGTACAACTAATATAAGTGGGGTGATGTCTGATTTCTCCGGTACCACCACATTTTCAAGGACTGTGCTGGTGCTCCTTCAGGTTCGGCAATCACCCTCTTCCTTTTTGATGTCTGATGCACAAGAACATCATTTGAGTGGAAAAACATGGTATGATGACAGATGGAATATGTATTGATAATGGATGGGCATGGCATCTCGACATATATGATGAGTAAACTAAGCAGATGGCGGTGCAAACAAAGTAAAATAAATGCAAGACAACATATGCAAGATACCCGCAATCAATAAAGCATTGCCAAATTAGAATAGGCACCTTGATGGGTGAATAGGATAGGCCATCTGCCTTTGACTCCTCAAGGTTAGAATAGTCATTAGGATCATATTCTGAACAAGAATCAACAGGTGGGGAGCGTATGAGTTTCATTGCATCCAGAATGGCACTCAATGCCTTGGTGCCAATTTTGTAAGTCATTGCAGTGTTTAGCTTCAAGAGTGGACTGCTGCTATTGCGACACAAAGCAGCTACATAGATCATAGTGTAAATATAACGGGAAAACCTTAAGCATCAGAGTAAAATCAGCAAAGTGGAACTTGCTGGATATATGTGCTAGTATTGCCGGTACGACTAGAAAGGCTTCGGATGGCAGCTCTCTTCAAGTGAAGGTGTGGTACTGTTAATATCAGTGTAACTCTCAAAGGTGACACAGCTCCCCGCATTTCCTTGCTATTCTTATAGGATTCAAGTGGGCAGGCCACTACAAATCCTATTCCTATGTATACAAGATCCTACGAATCAAAGAGGCTGAGAGTGTCCATCACAACCGACCGTATAGACCTCTACACTTCAAATGTCCCTGCTCATCTTCAGTACAAGGAACATACTGTACTACTATCATACTCCCTCCATTCCAAAATATAAGTCTTGGTAGAGATTTCCACTATGGATCACATACAGATGTATCCAGATACATTTTAGAGTGTAGATTCACTCATTTTGCTCCAGATGTAGTCCATGGTGGAATCTATACAAAGACTTGTATTTAGGAACGGAGAGAGTACATACTAAAGAAGAACAGAAGAGGAACATGGTAAATAAGAGCAAGAAGATTTTGGATAATAAAATGTTGGTTGCGCAGTGCCCACACATGATGAACCAGAGCGCATTAAGAATGCAACTCACAGCTGTCTTTCGACCATTTCAGGCGGTTGGATGAAGATCCTACGTCTCCTAACCCTTCTTCTTCCTTGTCTCTGATTCTTCCCATACAGAACACCGCACGGGCGGCCGGCCGGGCCACCGGCCCCCACCGCCTGTGTTCCTCCGCCACCCCCACCCCCGCCCCAACCCCCACCCGCGTCGAGTTTTCTTCGTTCGGCGAGGCCCCACAACCACCCGAGCCCCTTCGATCGCACCGGCGAACTCCGGCGAGCTCTGGAAAATTGACTGACCCAATTTTGAAATTTAGTCTACTGTGATTTAACTAGTGTGGAATATAAAAGGGGAAAACCATAAGCATTGGGAGTATAGTGTTGAGCGTGCCATGGCGGATCTGAAGGTGCAAACCGGACAAAGGCAACTTCGCAACCAAGACAAGAAATTAGATTAAAGCAGTGGTGATCTATTTTCTTGCTGCGATAAATAAGTTGAGCAGATACGAAAGAGTACCACCTCTGGTGCGGAGCCGTGTACGCATTTGCTGAGAATTTGACGGTGCTGCGGTAGCGATGGCTGTCGGCGGCATGGAAGCAGATCTAGGAGGGTAGATGGTGGCGGCGGGGCGCGGTGGACGAGACGGTCGTAGGAGCGGCGCCGGCAAGGTGGAAGACGGCGGGGATGAAGCGAGAGGACGGGATGCAAGGATCCCGGTCCGAAGTCGTGGACGAGAGAGGTCGATCTCTTGTAATGGACGGTGGGGTCGGGGTATCAGCTCCGGCATGGTGGAGGAGGACGGCGGTGGATGGGGTGGCGGACGGTGGCGGACGGAGGAGGGTGGGTGGAGAGGGTGTTTTGGCGCCCACGGAGTACGAATGGGGAAAAGGGAGGTAGAGAGGAAGGGGGAACCATGTATTCGGGGCGCGCTTGTCTCAAATGCGAGGAAATTTACAAACTTAGCCCCCGTTTCAAATTTCTACTACATCACAACAACATTAGTTGGTTGGGGATAGGACGGTAATCTCGCATACACCGAATATTTGCCGACGAGAGTTTGTTTTTGGCGCCCACCATGTATGAATATGAATCGGGAAGGGAGTCGATATCAGCCGAGGACACACTGTGTTTTGGTGCCCACCGTGTATGAATCCGGGTGAGAGGCGGTTACGTCACGTTTGGGTGAAATTACAAACCTACCCCTATCGAAACCTATAGAAATCCAGCAGATAGGCTTTGCGTGGCAGGGATAGGCAGTAGTGATTTCCATCTCACATATTTTGGTTTCGGGCGGTTACTGCGACTTTCCCCGCTTCGTTCAAATTTTGCAGAGTGCACGTTTACCGTGCCAACTCAATTCGAATCCCGTTTGTATTCTATTTTTGTTTGGGCGGGATCCATTTTCAATTGGAATTACATTCTATATACATCATCTTCCTGCTCCAGCCGCCTAAACTAGCGACGGTGGGACTGCCTGCTCCCTCCTCTTGTGGCCCGCTGTGATGCCGCGCAGGCTTCCCCGTCCCACCCTACTCCCTCCGCTGGCCTGGCCGCATGCAATCAACTGCCTCCTTATTACGCGAAAAAAATGATTCCTCCCACTAACATTTGGGGCGCACCGGTTGGGAGGCTGACCTGTGGGCCTACTAAGTTGATGCGTACGCAGGGCTTGTGAACTTAGTCAACAAACGATTCTAGCAGCAGTAACCGTTGGATTTGAATCGAACGGTCCTGTTGCTTCTTCAATCGCTGCTCTTCTTGCACCAGCCGCCCAAACCAGCGCCGGGGAGACCGCCTGCTCCTGCCTCCAGTGGCCGGCTGTGCTGCCGTTGAGGCCTCATCGCCCCTACTACTCCCACCTCTAGCCAGGCCCTGCGGCAACGGCAGCCTCACACCGCAGCCGAACCAGTGAACCCTCGTACTCCTCTCCGTGTGGGCATCCATTGTTGCGTCTTCCCCGGCTCTGCGACGTCCCCTTCCTAGGCCTCGCTGTCATCCACCGCCTTGGTGCTCTCGGCGCGGCGTGGTCAACGTGGTCAACGACATTCCATCGAAAGAGTACTGTACGTGGAGAGGCTGATAGCTGGGTCCACGGCCACAACCCAGTTTTTTTGTGATTTGCCAAGTAAGACGCTTTGTCAGGCCTGTTGGGCTACAAATCTTTCAAGACGAGGAGAGCTTTCATTCAGCTGGCTGAGAAAATGGCCCATTAGTAATGAGAAATGGGCTGTACATCCTATATACTTAAGAAGTTCATCCCCACTATTTGATTTATCTCTACATGCAAGCTATCCACCTCAGCAGTGTCCATATCAGCCATTCTTGCCGTAAATAATGTGAGGTCGTGCCTTTCTGTTACCAACATAGAGAAGGGAATGAACAGAATCCTACGACCACCCCACTTCTCCTTCCAGCTTCCCGAGCTGCGCCAATAATTTGGAAGTTTCGATGCCCGAACGAGTAGGTTGGCCTCCCTTCCCTTTCCCCTTCCTCTCGACCTCCCCTGCCCCTTCCTCTTACCCATCCCCTCCGCATCCCCTCCTCCTTCCCCAAACTCCCCGTCCCTCCAACGCCTCCTCCCTCACCAAGGTACTGCCTCCCGTGCGCTCGGGTTGGATCCACACCAAGCTTTCCATTGAAGAAGTGATTGATGTGGCCACCTCCGTGCAGTCTGCTCTAGGCCTTCCTCACGCTGGTGAGCTCGGATGCACCAGACATGGCCATCGCTGTCGTGGCCCTGATTCCAGTGGGATGCTCTGCTCCAAGCCTCCTCACACCGGTGGACTCGGACTCGGACAAGGCAGGGAAATAGAAGCCGGCAGGCAATCCCATATGGCATTCTGGCCACAGTACACAAGATTAGTTCATCCGTGAGTTCAATTACCACTGATGCCATCTTTCTCACATAAATAGTAGCACAGATGGTTTCATCGTTTTGTCTAGCACATAATCACACAAGTCCTGGGTTGTGGTCGACAGACTCCTTAGGTCTCTTCGGCTGCCCCTTAATATGCAATCCTCTCTTCTTCCTCATGCTGATTCTTCTTCCCCTCCCCCTCTCTTATTATTCCTAAATACTCCAATGTGTTCCTGCATAAATCTGAGGGAGATTTTGTTGCCTGATAGCTTTTAGTTTTTTCAGATCCACGAGGAGGAGGACAAACAGACCCGTCCTTCTCTCTCTTCCTGTCATTCCTCTTCTTCCGAGGTTCATCATGCAACCATAAGTTTTCCCTCCATCAATTTTTGCTCTTCTATTAGATAGACTGCATTTGATCTTTAATGAGCCTTTTCTCTTATTTCCTCATTGGGGATATTACTACTAGGCGTAAACCGGCCTATCTGGGCCGGGTTAACTTCGCCAGTAGTTAAGTATGTTAAAACCCAAGAAGGCAGATGAGGGCTCAAGGCCCATGGTCGGTTCAAGGCCTGTAGCTGTAAACCGGCCTTGGTAGTTAACTTGTATTGTAAGTTAGGAATAAGTAGAGACCAAACCGGACACATCTATGAGCCGGTATTGGGACTCTGTGAACCGACGGGCATCACCCGTGTATATAAGGGGACGACCCGGCGGCAGTTCAAGAACAACAGACAACAACTCGAGACATAGGCAAAGCTTGTTTGCTCCCTAGTGATCAAAACCCCATCAATTCCATCACAACTAGACGTAGGCTTTTACATTCATCGAAGGGGCCGAACTAGTATAAATTCTCTTGCGTCCCTGTGTCCGCTTTAACCCCTTCAAGCTAACCCGTCACGATGGCTCCATGACTAAGTCCTTTCTCTAGGACATCTGTCGTGACAAAACCACGACAGTTGGCGCCCACCGTGGGCTATCGCACGATGGTTTCAGGTTCTTGGAGGGCCTCTTTGAAGGACTCGAGGGCTACACTGTAGGCCGGATGACTAAGAGTCGTCGCGGCAAGCTCTACATCGACGACGCAGGCTGGGGCCCCGAGGCCGGCTCAGTTGAGTACGGGTACCGGGTCCCCTTTGGTGGCATTCACGTTTTCATTGGCAAGATCGGTGAACCGGGCCCTGAGCCAGACATCTGCACCGACCTCGTCGAGGCGGCTCAGCGTGCGCGATCCGCTCGGGTTAAATCGGCCATGAAGCGTGCCTTCGTGGGAGTCATCCATGGAGGAAGTTATGAGGATGGATCGGAATCTCGCGGCGAGACCGTCGTTTGTTCCGATGACGAGTTATCGACGGGAGAAACCGAATCTCTTTATCAGCTACAAGATGGCCGGATTGGGGGCTGTTCCGATGGCGACAGTATTCCGGACCCCTCTGATCTGCCCAACCGAGTTGGAATATTCATGGCCGACACACAAGCAGCGCTTCATTCTTCGACCGCTGCGGCAACCACCTCCGGTTCAGCAGCGGCGACGGCTGCCGGGGCAGGAGGCCCTGTGCACCCGCTGGCTCAAGTTCTATCAGAGTTATTTGATGCATTGGCTGTGCTTATGGTGGAAGCTAACCCGGCGGATCAGGACGTCCACAAAATGGAGATTGCAAAGATAAAGGAACAGATCACCCAGGCCAAGGCAGATCTGGCAGCGGAGGACACCAGGATGGCCACAGAGCGGGCCGCTCTAGACGCACAAGCCTACAGGCTCATGTTGGACCAGAGCGCGTCGCAGGAAGTCATGAGGAGGAAGTACCAATCCCGTTTGCCTCCGGTTTTTGAGGCCAGAGACCTTTTCAACACCCCAGGAGTAGGAACCAGTAATCCGCTGGAGGGAAACCAGGCGGAAGCTCGTGGGACCGGTGCACCGGTTTAGCCTCGTCGAATGGACCCGCCTCGTCAAAACACCGTCATACCTCAGGCTGTTTTAACACCTCCGGGTCACTACTCCAACCAAATGGACAATCTCGTCGCCGCTGCTGCACGGCTGGAGGCCATTCCAATTGAAGGTGACTCGCCGCAGGCAGTAGAAACGCGACGGGTCAAGGAGCTTCTGAGGACTGCTTTGGTCCAACAGGAAGCATACTCGTACAGCCGCGACCGGATCCACTTGACCCCCCATCCAAGCCAGAGCTATAGCAGACATATGGATGAACCGGCAGTGTCGAGTAATGAACGACGTGGAGCACCCCGTGGCAACAACCCGGCGGGTGGTGCTGATAACGCTCAGGAAGTGGTGGACCGGGCCCGAGCGCGTAGGGAGGCAGAGTTAGCCGCACATCATCAGGCTCGGCAGCTCACGCTGGTTCGTCCAACTATCTCGGTCGAACCTGCTGTTACTTCTAGTTCTTTGGGGGTGCCTTTGTCTTGTCCCCACTTTACGCAATGTGCGCCTGCCCAAGGATTTCAAAGGCCCGCGCAAAGTACCAAATTACACGGAGGATCAACCTCCAGAGACATAGGTGGAGAGCTATGAGATGGCCATGGAGATGCTTGATGTGGATGACGCAGCGTGTGCGAAATACTTCACCATGATGCTTGAAGGAACGGCCCGTACTTGGTTAAAAAGCTTGCTGGCTAATTCTATCAGTTCATGGGCCCAATTACGAGCCCTGTTTATCAACAATTTCAAGGATACATGTAAATAGCCTATGTCGATAGTGGACTTAGCTGCCTGCGTCCAGGAGGAAGGAGAATCGACAACTCATTGGGTGCGCCGGGTTTCACAAGTGTTGCATTCATCAGACCGCATCAACGCTGACACCGCTGTATTAACCCTAGAAGGCAACTGCCGATTTGGGCCCCTAAAGCTGAAGTTGGGACAGATGAAGCGTCTTTGCACTGACATGGGGACCCTCATAGCCGCTTTGGTAAAGTATGATGATTCTGATAGTACCAAGGATCCTGAATCTGATGATGACAAGGCAAGGAAGGGAAAGAGGAACGGCACCTCCAAAGGTCAGCAGCATCACTAGGCAGGCAATGGTGGTGGAGGCAAGCGTAAAGCGGATGGTAACATGGACTTTGTGGCTAATACCAACACGCAGGACAATGGCCAGTGACGCAAGGGTAAACTGAAAAATCGCAATGGGGCACCCAACCCTAACCCGGACCGCCTAAACTATCTACTGAGCCAGCCCTGTCCAAGACATGGGACGAAGGAGGCGCCAGCAAACCACCTTTGGAAGGATTGCTTCATTATGCAGGAGTTCAAGAATTCTAATGCTTTCCGGTATGATCACGGCTCCGGCGGTGGCTCAGGGTCAGGGCCGGGTTACGGTGGAGGAAATTCCGGTTCAGGATTTAATGGTAATCCGGGCGGACATAACGATCAAAATAGTCAGAACAACCAGGGTGGGTACAACCAAAAGCAGCAACAGTCAGGTTACCAGAGCAACCCAAAGCAGTTGAGTAGTGGGCAGTACCATGTTTTCACCACTAGCTTGGACAAGCGAGACCGGAAGGTCCAGAGGCGGGCGGTCAACTTTGTTGAACCGGCCAAGCCCCGTTATCTATGCTGGTCTGAACAACCAATCATATGGAGCAGAGAGGATCACCCTCCCCAGGTTGATAATCCGGGTCAATTGGCTCTGGTGGTGGCGCCTCAGGTGGGAGGTTACAAGTTCACCAAAGTGCTCATGGATGGAGGGAGCAGCATTAATATCTTGTACTATGAGACCTTCCGTCGTATGGGACTAACAGATAAAAATCTCAAACCGTCTAATACGGTGTTCCACGGTGTAGTACCTGGCAAATCAGCATATCCTGTTGGTAAGATAGCTCTGGAAGTGGCCTTTGGGGATGATCATGATTCCAGGTCGGAGACATTGACGTTTGAAGTGGTGAAAATCCAAAGTCCATATCACGCCCTGTTTGGGCGACCGGCCTACGCCAAGTTTATGGCACGGCCCTGTTATGTGTATTTGCAGCTCAAGATGCCGGGTCACAAGGGGACAATAATGGTTCACGGAAGCCGCAAAATCGCTTTGGAGTGCGAGGAAGGAGATGCGGCCTATGCAGAGTCAGTTTGTGCCACAGAGGAGCTGAAGTATTATAAGGACAATGTTGATCTGGCAGACATGACTCCATTAAAGAAGCCAACTACGGAGCATGATCCGGCCCTGAAGTTCAAATTGGCAGGAGAAAATAAGCTTGTTGACTTCATACCTGGCGATTCGTCCAAGCAGTTCAGCATCAGTGCCAACTTGGATCCGAAATAGGAAAGCGCGCTCATCGAGTTCATCTGTGAGAATCGGGACATTTTTGCATGGAAGCCCTCTGACATGCCAGGTGTACCGAGGCAACTCGCTGAGCACACCCTTAATGTGGATCCTAAATACAAACTGGTGAAACAGTTCCTCCGCCGGTTTAACGAAGAAAGACGCAAGGCGATTGGAGAAGAGGTAGCCAGGCTCTTAGCAGCTGGCTTTATTGTTGAAGTTTTTCACCCTGAGTGGCTTGCCAATCCGGTGCTGGTCCTTCAGAAAAACGGCACCTGGCGCATGTGTGTGGATTACACAGATCTTAATAAGGCTTGTCCAGCAGATCCTTTTGCCCTCCCCCGTATTGATGAAATTATTGATGCTACGGCGGGTTGTGAGCGTTTGAGTTATTTGGATGCATATTCTGGCTATCATCAGATCAAAATGGCAGTTAAGGACCAGGAGAAGACGGTGTTCATAACTCCCTTTGGAGCCTTCTGCTATGTGTCTATGCCCTTTGGGCTCAAGAGTGCCCAAGCAACTTATCAACGGTGTGTGCAAAATTGTCTTCACAAACAGATTGGTCGTAATGTACATGCTTACGTGGATGATATCGTGGTTAAATCCAGGGAGAAGGAGACTCTGATTGATGATTTGAAGGAAACCTTTGATAACCTGAGGACATACAAGATGATTCTTAATTCGGACAAGTGCGTCTTTGGTGTATCGGCGGGCAAGTTATTGGGTTTTCTAGTGTCCAATAGGGGAATTGAGGCTAATCCGGAGAAGATCACAGCCATCACCTCCCTGGCTAAACCGAAGTGTATCAATGATGTTCAACGCCTGGCAGGCCGGATTGCCGCGTTAAGCCGGTTTATCAGTCGTCTTGGTGAGAAGGCAATCCCTTTGTATCAGATGTTGAAAAAGACGGATCAATTTGTTTGGAGTTTTGCTGCTGATGAAGCATTTGAGGACTTAAAGCAGCAATTGGCCAATCCGCCTGTGCTCGCCGCTCCCATTGACAAGGAGCCGTTACTGCTATATGTTGCTGCTAATGCTTGGGCGGTCAGCATGGCTATTGTGGTGGAGCGAAAGGAGGCAGGTAAGGAGCATCTGGTTCAACGTCCAGTCTATTATATCAGCGAGGTACTCATTGAGTCCAAGCAAAGGTATCCGCATTGGCAGAAGCTGGTGTATGGAGTTTTTATGGCAAGCCGGAAACTTAAACAATACTTCCAAGGGCACCCAATTACGGTGGTCAGTTCTGCTCCTTTGGGGGATATCATCCAGAACCGGGAAGCAACTGGCCGGATTGCCAAGTGGGCTACAGATCTTGGGCCGCACGGATTGAAGTATGTGCCTCGGACAGCGGTGAAGTCTCAAGCAGTGGTTGATTTCATCAATGATTGGACGGAAATGCAAGCACCTGAGGAAAAGCCGGATCACACATATTGGACCATCCATTTTGATGGATCCAGGCAATTGGAAGGCTCAGGGGCTGGAGTCATATTAACTTCCCCACGAGGTGATAAGTTTTGTTACATTCTCCGCTTAATGTTTCCTTGTACTAACAATGCAGCTGAGTATGAAGCCTTGCTCCATGGTCTTTGGATGGCTAAGGAGATGAACCTAAGTCGAGTTAAGTGCTTCGGTGACTCGGACCTTGTTGCTCAACAAGTGTCTGGCACTTGGGACTCCAAGGACCCACTCATGGCAGCGTATCGTCGTGAGGTGGACATTGTTGCGGGTCATTTTAAAGGATATCAGGTGGACCATCTGGACCGACGGAAGAATGAAGCGGCAGACGCTTTAAGCCGGCTGGGCTCTCAGCGCAAACCGGTCCCGCCCAATGTTTTTCTGGATGTGCTGCACAACCCGTCGGTCAAGCTCCCTGGTGAAGCGGATTTGGCTATTCCTGATCCGGAGGCTCAATTGGTGGCAGCTCTTCATGTCATTCCGGATTGGACTCTTCCTTACCTGGCGTACATGAACCGGGGCGAATTACCAGAGGATGAGATTCTGGCCCGACAGATAGTGCGGCGGTCCAAGTCCATGACTATTATCAATGGTGAGTTGCATCATTGCAGTATCTCAGGGGCGTTTCAACGCTGTGTGTCTCCTGAAGAAGGCTGTGAAATTTTGTGGGAGATCCACGACGGAGATTGTGGTCACCATGCCGGTTCAAAATCTTTGGTAGCTAAAGCGTTTCGCCATGGCTTCTATTGGTTAACTACTCATGCTGATGCGGAGGATCTGGTCAGACGATGTGACAGTTGCCAAAAGTTTTCAAGACGTGCTCATGTGCCGGCTCAAGAATTGAGAATGATTCCAATTACTTGGCCGTTTGCGACTTGGGGGCTGGATATGGTTGGGCCTTTCAAAAGGTCCAAAGATAAGAAGACCCACCTCCTGGTGGCGGTTGACAAGTTTACAAAGTGGGTGGGGGCAGAACTTGTTAGCAAGTGTGATGCGGCCGGCGGTTCAGTTCATCAAAAAAGTGATTTTCCGGTTTGGCTTTCCACACAGTATCATCACAGATAATGGTACCAATTTGTCCAAAGGTGCCATGAAGGAGTTCTACGAACGGGAGCACATCCGGCTCGATGTTTCATCGGTGGCACACCCACAGTCCAATGGTCAAGCAGAAAGGGCTAATCAAGAGATCTTGAGAGGCATCAAGCCCCGGCTTATGGTTACTTTGCAGAGAACACCGGGTTGTTGGGTAGAAGAGTTACCATCTGTGTTATGGAGCATCAATACTACACCCAACAGATCAACAGGATACACACCGTTCTTCATGGTTTATGGAGCGGAGGCGGTTCTCCCCAGTGATATCCGTCATGATTCACCCCGTGTGGCGGCTTATATTGAAGCGGACAATGAGACAGCACGGCAAGACGCTTTGGACCTGTTGGATGAAGAACGTGACATAGCAGCTGCCCGCTCGGTGATTTACCAACAGGATCTTCGTCGTTATCACAGTCGCCGAGTCAGAACCAGAACCTTTCAGGAAGGAGATTTGGTGCTTCGGCTCATCCAAGATCAGACTGATATGCATAAGCTATCCCCACCTTGGGAGGGGCCTTTCGTGGTCAGCAAGAATCTGCACAATGGGTCATACTATCTGATCGATATTTGAGAGCATAAGGACTCACGTACATCAGAGGAGGAGACCAACAGGCCGTGGAACATAGCTCATCTTCGGCCTTACTATACCTGAGCCATTGGCTCTACTTATGTACATATTACGACGATGTATATATTATAATTAAATATAATAAACTGGAACCTCAGCTAAAGCGGGGTATCTGTTCTTTTACATCATGTGTGGTTACACGGAGTTGTTCTAAAGCGGCCTCCGGTTTACCCCTTGAGTTAGCTTTTTAAAAGCATCATGTTATATCACTTGGGGGTTTGGTCATGTCCAAACCAATACAATACCTCTTGATAGGCGAGAGCCACTAGATCACTTGGGGACTTGGTCACGTCTGAACCAGTCATGCCTCTTGATCGACCTAAGTCCACAGAATCACTTGGGGGCTTGGTCGAACCCGAACCATTGCCATGCCACTTGATCGGCATAAATGCCACGGTTTCATTTGGGGACCTGGCTGACTAGAACCATAGTTACACCTATCGGGAGCTTGGTCGTGTTCGGCCATGGTAACGCCATCTGATCAGCTGAAATAAACCTTTTTTTGCAAACAGTTTTGTCATTGCCTTTGCTTCACACTTTTCTTTGAAAGACATTTCTTTCTTTTTATTGTGTTTTTTAAACCAACAAAGTTTTCAACTGGTTCACACTGTCAATTGACAGAACACTGTCCATTTTTAATCCGGTAACTTTTTGCTCGGTTTGATTTTTTTGTTAACATCCTATTATGGAGTAACACGGTGTTTATTATAACCCGGCATAGTTTACATGGTAAACCGGCATCATATATATATAGGAGCTGCTATTTCCTCCAACAGTGTGGGTTTATAAAACTCCGCTTCAAGATTGGCCAAGCCAACTTCACGCTCAACGATTGCAGGTATTATGTATCTCAAAAATTTGGTCATATACTTAAAAATTTCAGATGTTTTGATTTCATATATGCAGACATCATATTCCTCCTAACGGTACAACCGCGGTGGCACTTTAAGATTTTTTTATTGCAGATAGTACTTTGGAAAGTTCATCACCCAAAGGAAGAGAAAGTTGCAGTAATTATGCACGAAGGCATATCAACATCAAAAGTATTGGCTAGCCTATTACAAGGCAACACGGTGCCCACAATAGGATCATTGTTTTTCGCAAGGGAGAAGCAGTTTTAAACCGGCTTCCGGTTCAAGCTTGGTCACCAGCCTAGCCTGATGGTTGTGGATCATCCCGCGCCGCTTCAGCTTCAGTTTCTCTACCCAACGGCTGGAAATCAACAGTTGTCCAGTCGATTCCCATTAATGCTTGAAAGACAGCTTCATCATGGATCAGCAACGACGGGTCAATATCGGGAGCGTAAGTATGCTTACGGATTGGAGGGATAAGATTTTCTGCTTCATGAATTGGTGCAACTATTCGCTTGTTTTGATTGCCGTATTGGGCTTGATAGTGAGACAAGTCGGCTTCTTCAGCCAATTGACAAGCTAGCGGACGCACCTCCCGGTTTATCGCTCGCAGATCCGCTTCACTAAACTCTGACCCGTCTTCCTTGAAGCTGGGATAGCCCTGAGCCGCTTCAATAGGATCAAAATCCGGCACCCAAGCTTTTGCCCAGATTAAGGCATTGATCGCACCGGTTCGAGCAGTAGATTTCTTCGGCTCTTCAACCTGGGCAGGAAGCACTGACAGTTTCATCAGAGTGTCCTGAATCAAAGTGGGAGCCGGCTTGTTGTGGGATGCAGTACAAATGATCCGCTCTGCACCAGTGTAAAGTTGTTCGACCAACGTGTAGGCGGCTTTTAATTTCTTCCGCACATCTGACCCCAAGTGACCAATGCGTGTCCCTGAAATATCATAAAGGGTTAACAAACCGGCAGCTCTATAGGACGGCAGAATCGATTCAGAAGTCAAACTGGCTTACCAAAGATAGCAGTGGTCATGGCATGCACGTGCCGCTTTATGCTGGTCAGTTCATCCGCCACCGGTTTGAGTGCAGCCTCGGCATCTTCTGCTCGTTTGATTAAAGCGGATTTTTCAGTGGCCCAATCCACCCGCTTCTTCTTGAAGCTCTCCTTAAGCTGTTCCATGGCGCTTAAAGCACTGGTTAATTCCTCTTTTGCTTTGGAGGTTTCAGCTTGTTGGGATTTCAGATTATCTTGGACGTCAGCGACTTGGCTTTCTTTTGTCTTCAGCTCAGCCTGCATGCAGACAGTTATATGATTCAGCAAAACGGTACAAGGATTGAAGTACCAACCACATAACAAGTTATGCACTTGGCACTTGGGGGCTAATGCATATTCGATCTTCATCTTTCAATTGCTTGCAAAGTCCCAAGATCAATACAAATATTCAACTTGGCACTTGGGGGCTAATGGCTATTTGCTCGTATATATTCTGATGCGGCAATCTCAATTACTTAAAGTCCCGGTTTAACTACGCTAAGTTGAACCGGCCCTTGGGGACTACATCAGCGAATTTCAAAGCATTAAGATTTATATTAGTAAGTCCTGGTTTGAAAGAAGATTACAAACCGGCCCTCGGGGGCTAGGAGCATCAACAAGAATTGAAATATACAAGCAGGAAAGAGCATATGGAAGTTACCTCATATTTATCTTTCATCATATTAACCAGACCGACTTCATAGTCACGACTGGTATACAGCCGGTTCAGGTAGCCGGAATGGATATCTCGGGCGTTCAGGGCAGCGTAAGTCACCAGATCAGCATTCCACTTGCCTTTGCCAAAGGCAGCAAATTCTTCCTTGGCAGAATGTTTGGACAAAGCGACAGGATTGCTTGGCTTTGTATGACCAATGCCAGTAATGACAACGTCATCATCCTTGGTATCGCTGGTTTGCACTGGGGCTGTTGGCTTGTCAGTAGGCTTTGTTGGACCGGTGGATTTCTCAAACCGGATGGAGCTTGTGGGCTGATTGACAGGACTTGAGGTATCAATAGGTCTCTCTTCAGCAATAAGATCGTCGTCTTGCTGCAGCGGATCATTGGGCATATCCTCAGGAATAGCCGCTTCAAGATCTGGTGTTTTGCCCGGTTCAAGGACGGCATCCTCTTCGGCCGCTTTGTCCAGACGAGCTTTCTTTCTTGGCCTAGGCTTGGCCCTGAAAGGAATAACAAAATTAAATATAGCATATGTTCCAAGGCGATGTGCTGCAAATATTAGGATAAGTATAGCTTACCCAAGCACCGTTTTGAGCGATGGCAGCTGAGTAGCCGATGACTCGCCAGAGGATGAGTGGGAAGTAACCTGGTAATCGGAGTCAGATGGATTAAGAGGTTGACGAAAGCAGCCCACTTTAGGACAAGCACTGACAAGCAAATTAGATACCTCCGAACGGCGTTTCTGAACCGGACTGTTCGGTAAACTGGCGGAGGTAACTACCTGGCCGCTGTGCCGGGTTGTGCGACGAGCTTCGTGCTGTTGGGTCTTCATAAGAAATTTGGGATCCAAATAAGCAAGAGGATGAGAAAATTTAACTTTCCGGTTTGCCTGACGGATTTTTAGTGAAGGCAAAGGTTCTGAATCGGAAGAGAGAATAATTACCTCTCCAACATCAGCATGGCTGGCTTCGGCATCATCCTGACAAATATCATCATCAATAAGACGCATGAAGAATAAGCCAAGTGAGTCAAGCCCTACCACAAGGTCTGGATTATTCACATCATCATCAGGGGCCGGGTTAGAGGATGCAGTGGTTCTTTTCCTATGGGCAGTCTTCTTCACAGCTTTAATCTTTTGCTGGGTTGCTCTTTCCGGTTTGTCTGGTTTTTCTGGTTTCTCCTGCGGCAGTTTCTTGCTCCAAAACGGATCATTTCCCTGGTTACACAAACACTGATATTAAACAATGACCAGATATATCAATAGCAGATTTAGCAAAAAGGAAAATCAAACTCTTACAGCTAGCGGTTTGTTGGTGGCACAGAAGGAAGCAGGCCGGTTTTAGCACAGATGTGTTCCGGTTCATTCAGCATCTTATTCACAGCCTCCGTGATTTCTTCATCGGTGAGCTGGATGTTGGAATGTCGCAGTGGGTCATCAACGCTACCAGTATACTCGCACATCAAACCGAAGCGCTGACTAAGGGGCAGTATGCTCCATGATATCCAACAGCGGGCGAGGTCAACCCCTGTTAAACCATTGGCCATAAAGGCTCTGAGCTTCGACAGTTGAGGAGCATATTTGCTTCTCTCCTGGGCTGTCAACCTTTGAGGGAAAGGGTGTGTATTGCTGAGCCGTTTCGAACGAAAGCCAGGCAAGGGATTTTCACCAACAGGGGAAGTGTCTTTGTAGTAGAACCATGTTTGATTCCACTCTTTGGGGTGGCTATGCAGTTTGGCGTGAGGGTATGTGACCTCTTTCCTTTTCTGAATTGCCACGCCACCCAACTCCGTATTGGAGCCGTCAGTAAACTCAGTACGGCGGTTTAGATGGAAACAGTCTCTGAACAATTCCACTGTGGGCTCCTCTTGAAAGAACGCCTCACAGAGCACTTGGAAGTGACACATGTTTGTAACAGAGTTGGGGCCAGTATCTTGTGGATGGAGTTGAAAATCGGCTAAAACGTCCCGGTAAAATTTAGAACCGGGCGGCTTAAAGCCCCAGGCTAAGTGATCTACAAAAACAATGACCTCTCCTTCTTGAGGTGTGGGAGGGCATTCTTTGCCAGGAGCCCTCCAATGGATGGTATCTTGGCTGCCTAAGGCACCGATCAGGACTAAATCATCCAGTTGAGCCTCTGTGACACGAGAAGGAACCCAGTTGCACTCATATACTTGCTTGGCCATGATGAAATCTACAAGGTAGATGATCCCGGTTCAAAAATGCATTGATTAAGGTACATTGGTATGGGAATGTTAAACCGGAGACAGATCTATCTAAACCGGAGTTTTATGAAGTAACAAAATCTGGCGGTTTGACAAGGGGACTAATGGTATATACTGGTTTGGCAATTTTTTCTACAAAGTTAAACCGCCTGGTCTAAGCATTGAAGCAGATGAGTAAGTTTACAGAAACAGATTTCACAAGACTTCTCTATAGCAACGGATCTGAAGCAAGTTCAGAAAAGAAGGAAAGTATTCAAGGTTCAAAAAAGAACAGTACTAAATCAATGGGCAGAGATACAGATAGATCTATGGTCTTGAGGCATGAAACTGAAGGCGGATGCTAAAACCTACCACTACATAGAGCAAGGATTCACAGGTGCATCTAGGAGCTATCGCATGAACACAAAACAGGCGATGAACACTAGAAGAACATGAAACCCTAGAACAGATCTGTGTTGAAAAGAACGGAAGACTTACTGGAGATGAGAAAGACGTGGAAGGTTGCCGCGGTACTCTGGTGCGCCCAGGTTGATGCAGAGGTTGAAGGTGGCGGAGGAGCTCCGAAGCTGGGCGACGCGAGGAAGACGAAGCAGAAGGGCACGGAGGGGAAAAAAGAAATGACCCTTCGGTCCTATTTATAAGGCAAGGGACAGGAGTCAGGCGCGAAAATCAAGGGACCGAGGGTTTGGAAACAAAGATGTCGCCTTAATTGTCGCAGACCTATTAAAGTCCTTTATAGCAGGTGACGTCACGCCGGTTTACAACGGCCAGAGAAGATGACATCACGGCGGTTCAACGAACTACAGGAAGATATTGAAGATGAAGATTTTTGCTAAAGGATTGACATGAACATGTTCAAATCAATCTGGGGCCTAATGTTGGGGATATTACTACTGGGCGTAAACCGGCCAATCTGGGCCGGGTTAACTTCGTCAGTAGTTAAGTATGTTAAAACCCAAGAAGGCAGATGAGGGCTCAAGGCCCATGGTCGGTTCAAGGCCTGTAGCTGTAAACCGGCCTTGGTAGTTAACTTGTATTGTAAGTTAGGAATAAGTAGAGACCAAACCGGACACATCTATGAGCCAGTATTGGGACTCTGTGAACCGACGGGCGTCACCCGTGTATATAAGGGGACGACCCGGCGGCGGTTCAAGAACAACAGACAACAACTCGAGACCTAGGCGAAGCTTGTTTGCTCCCTAGTCATCGAAACCCCATCAATTCCATCACAACTAGACGTAGGCTTTTACCTTCATCAAAGGGGCCGAACTAGTATAAATTCTCTTGCATCCCTGTGTCCGCTTTAACCCCTTCAAGCTAACCCGTCGTGATGGCTCCACGACTAAGTCCTTTCTCTAGGACATCTGCCGTGACAAAACCACGACAGCACTCCTCGAGGTACCATCCACCGAGTAGACGATGCCTATCCTGGGACCGTAACTACCTCGACCTGTCTCCGTCCTTCCGCGGGCTGGACATGGTCTGGTTCGGTACGGCCCACCGGCGAATGGATTTTAGAGGCGACACTCTGGCCTGGGCTGGATCTAGAGGACCGGCCAACCCTCACCGGTGGTGATGTGCGCAAGCACCGGCGGCGAGTTGGACGACGTGCGAAGATGTTGCGGCGAGCAGGGCAACATGCGCGAGCGTCGTGGCATGGTGGGCGACGTGCGCGGGCGCCGGTGGTGAGGTGGGTATGCCCTGCTGCTACTGTTGGCCGTGACTGGTCTGGTCGTGCCCTATTGCTGCATGTCATGCCTTGCTACTGTTGGCCATGGCCGTGCATGTGGTCGTGCTGCTGCTGCCGGCCATGCCGGGATGCCCTGCTGCTACTGCTGCCGGCCATGCATACCGTCTCGCCGCGCCCTGCTATTGCCGACGTCCACCGCGCGCCGGGCCTGCTGCGTTAAACAATACTATGCGCCATGACATATATGTCTACTCTCGAGACCGGAGGTTTGTTCTTGCGGCTGCTAAAATCACCCCACATGTACTACATATTGCCTTGTTGTCATGGCCTTACCTTCACCTGTAGATATCGCAGTCTCGACATTATGCTGGTAACATTGACGTTGCGGTTAAATGGCTATGAACCAAAATATTTGAAGAATTTGGAGTTAGAACGTTTATATTTCCATGATTTACTATATTATATATAGTTGTTCTTTCTGCAGATTGATAATTTTAAAAAAATCGATACCAATATTATGATTTATCCTTATCTTTTGTTTTATTAGTTCGTTGCATTTGTGAAGGCCGGGCATCTTTCGAGAGAAATCAAACACTACAGGCTCCATTGTAATTCACACCTAATAAAGTTGACATGAAGATCTTCTTTTCCATTTGTGTTGTGTTGGTTTATCCTTTCCATTTTTTTATTTTTTGAGTCTACTCTTATATCATCTTAGTTTCAAGGTGCACCAACATTTTCTCCAAGAGTGTCAATCACATCCCATGCACATAGCAGGAGCGCTAGCCCCATGTTGTCATCATAATCATAGATGAGCTAACTGGATTTGGAATACATACCAAGTTCTTCCCTTTGCTGGTTATTATGATTTTTAATCACTGCTTTCTATAGAACAAATTAGATAAGTATCTGATTCGGCAGATTATGAAGGTTTCAAATCAGGCTGCCTTTGCAGCTTTCAGAGGTAAATAGCTCAGCTACATATTGATGATTCCTTTGGTTGTTTAAATCATACATTTAGCTGCTCATGCCTATCTCGGTGGCTTCATGTCAAACGTTCTCGTGTGTTTGTCCTTCCCTATCATTTCGCATTCTCAAATAATCATATGTGGTAATGCTAGCACCGTACATTTTCTAACAAAAATAATACATGTTACAGTTTTTGTTATATATGCATTCATTTTATTTGGGTGGAAAGTATGCATTCATTTGTGGGTTGTGAAAATAGGCAGCTAAATACCAAATAGCAGTGATTCGCTTAGTGTTATCATTACAGTTTGTTGTTGAAACATGGTATTGCAATATTTGCATGGTGAATTATTTGGATTCTTAAATTAATTCTTTTGACTTGAGAGCACACAATAGTGGAAAGCAATCTCCAATTTCATATGGCCCTATTTTCTTCTTTAATTCAACATGGTTAACTCTCCACACGTGAATTTAAGTGCCTTTTTTGAACATATAGTCTGAACTAAAAATACCATTCACAAACTTCAATTGTTTCAATGCTCTTACAAAATCTAGCTTGACTACCATGGACAGACATACATAACTATGTCATATTAGTGCTAAGTCCAAGTGCCATGTATCCATTTATCATTCACCATTACAAATGGAAATAACAATAGACCATCAGATCTTTATTAGATGCCAACTTTTGCAGTACTATAATGTGCTCCTCCCAAGTTGTTTGCGAAAAGTAGAGTTCACATGTTCCACAGCAACGCGCGGGGTATCATCTAGTTTTTAAAACACATCAAACCGGCAATTAGTTTCAAATATTTTTTTTCATTTCGAGATTTTAAATTACATTAATTTTTATGCGTGGAGAATTTGTTGGATTTTATATTGATATACATTTATTTTTAAAATTAGTTTGAATGTGAGTCGAAATTTCGGGATTAAAAACAGTTCGGACCGCACTGAAATATGCAAAATTTCGTATAATTTTTTAACCGTGGCCACAATATGGGCTATAATGCTAACAAAAAGAATATGGGCTCCAAAAAAACCTTAATAATTAGCAAATGGGCTGTAAATTATTAGAAATAATGGAAGATGGGTTGTATGCTATTTTCCACAGATTTGAGGCTTTCCTAAAAAAAGGTTGACGCACAAGCAGTGACTGTTGGATGGCCATCCAACAGCCGTCGTGCTTCTTCAATCTCTGCTCTTCCTGCTCCAGCCGCTCAAACAAGCGCCGGCGGGACTGCCTACTCCCTCCTCCCCGCGGCCGGCTCTGCTGCCGCGCAGGCCTCACCGCCCCACCGTACTCCCATCGCTGGCCTAGCGATCCCTCTACTCACCCACACATGTTGCTATTCTCCGGCGATGGCAGAAGAACCAGTAAACCCTCGTACAGTCGTACTCCCCTCCGCGTGGGAAACAACTGCCGAGTCTTCCCTGCCTCTGTGACGTTCCGTTCCTAGGCCTCGCCATCGTCCACCGCCCTGGTGCTCTCGGCGTGGCCTGGTCAACGTGGTCAACGACCGACATGCATCTGAAGTGGACTGTACGTGGAGAGGCCGACAGCTGGGTCCACGGCCGCATGCAAGGAAATGCCTCCTTATTACACGCAAAATAATGATTCCTTCACCTGACATCAGGGACCCACCGAAAGGGCCTCTGTATTTCACGAAAAAGACATTACCGCCACTGACAGCTCGGACCCACCAGCTATATCTTCGCACGCAAGGAAGTGCCTCCTTATTACGCATAAAAATGAATACTCCCCCTGTTAGCTGGGACCCAGTATAGTGGTAGGCTGACTTGTGGGCCTACTAAGTTGACGGGGACGGAGGGCTTTGTCAACTTAGTCAATATGCACGATTCTAGCTCCAGTGACCGTACGATGTCCATCCAACGGCCGTAGTGCTTCTTCAACCTCTGGTCTTCTTGCTCTAGCCGCCCAAACCAGCGCCGGTCCTGCCTCGTGCTCCTGCCTCCCATGGCCGGCTACTATGCGGCGGAGGCCTCACCGCCCCCTACTACTCCCACTGCTGGCTAGGCCATCCCTCTACTCACCCACACCCCCCGTTATTCTGCGGCGACGGCAGCCTCACACCGCAGCGAACCAGTGAACCCTCGTACTCCTCTACGCGTGGGCATCCACTTCCGCGTCTTCCCCGGCTCTGTGTCGTCCCCTTCCTAGGCATCGCCGTCGTCCACCGCCCTGGTGCTCTCGGTGCGGCGTGGTCAACGTGGTCAAGGAATGGCTTCCATTGGACGTGGACTGTATGTGGAGAGGCTGACAGCTGGGTCCACGGCCACAGCAATCAAGTGCCTCATTATTACGTGCAAAATAATTATTCCTCCACCTGATAGCGGGGACCCACCGGACGGGCCACCGTATTTCACGAAAAAATGTTTCCCCCCTAACTGCTGGGACCCACCAGCTACATCTTCGCACGCAAGGAAGTGTCTGACAGTCGAGACCCACCTGGTCGAAGCGTACGTAGCGTTGTCATTCTGGTCGCGAATGTGTACGTACATATATACTGGTGGATGTAGAGGCGCGCACGTGTCGTAGTAGAGGCGCGCACGTAGCATGTACATGTACGTACAGCGGCCAGGGTGCAAGAAAAAAAATACGGCCACGTATGTGTACATACGGGTGGTGTCTCGAACGCCTACTCGCGCATACGTACGGCCAGGGCTCGTGTACATGGCTGGGTCGGAACGAAGAAACAGCGTCGTCGTCGTGTTCATGGGGAGGCAACGGAATACGTCGTGTTCATGGGGAGGCAACAGAATGTGTCATGTTCATCGGGAGGCAACGGAACGCGTGGGAGCCAACCGGCTGGGTCGGAACGGAATGCGTGGTCGTGTTCATCGGGAGGGCTTGGACGGAACAGGCGATGGAAACGAGGCCTGGCGTACTACAAAATGGAGGAAACGGACCTCCTGTGTTCGGAACGGGGACCTGTTGATCGGGAGGGGTGCGGCGTACCGCAAAACGGAGGAAACGGACCTCCTACGGTCAAAACGAGGGTCCTGTTGATCAGGAGGGGTGTGGCGTACCGCAAAACGGATGAAACGGACCTCCTACGGTTGAAACGGGGGTCCTGTTGATCGGGAGGGGTGTGGCGTACCGCAAAACGGACGAAACGGACCTCCTACGGTCGAAACGGGGGTCCTGTTATTCGGGAGGGGTGTGGCGTACCGCAAAACGGGACTCCACGAGATACTGTTCATCTCCACCGTCGACCTCCTCTAGCCTCCACGGGCTACTGTCGACCTCCTCCAGCCTCCACGGGCTCCTGTTCATCCAGCCTCCACCGCGTGCTACTCCACCGGCTACTGTTCAACCATCCCTCCACCATCTACTGTTCATCCAGCCCTCCACACCACGGGGTCCTGTTCAACCACCCCTCCACGGGCACCCCTCCATCGTCTACTGTTCATCCAGCCCTCCACACCATGGGGTCCTGTTCAACCACCCCTCCACGGGCACCCCTCCACCGTCTACTGTTCATCCAGCCCTCCACCACACCACGGGGTCCTGTTCATCCAGAGGCAACGCCACCGCTCACTGTTCATCCAACCCCCCCCCCCCCCCCGCCCCTCGCAACGCTCACTGTTCATCCAATCGATCGGCTTCAGTTAGCAGCAGTAGCGAAGGAATCGCTCGATCGGGTTCAGTTAACAGCTATCGATCGATCGCTCGGGTTTAGTAACGCGTACCCTGCAGTGCAATCGCTCGGGTTCAGTTAAAGCCCAACGCCTCGCTCGGGTTCAGTTAGAGCCTACACCTCACACACACGTGCGTACGTGTACGAGAGAAACGCGCATCGCTCGGCCCCCACCCTCCCACCGTAACCAGGAACTCCCCGAAATTTTCCTCGCCCTCGCTTCTACCACGGCTTTTTCCGTCTTGGACGGCCCAAAGAATGTCATGCAGCTGCATCTCCGGCACGCCCAGGACGAAAAGCCCATTTTCTGTCATGATTTTTTGTCATAGAAGTAGGAGCCCACTACATCTATGATGATACTGGGTTTTGTCACAATTATCATCATAGAAGTGTCATATGTATTACAGAAAAAAAAATTGTTCGGCCCAAAATGTCACGGATGTGTCTTTTTTTGTAGTGTACCTTGCAAACTGCGAGCTCACGGACGAGTGGTGGTTTGGCAAGGAGCCGTATTCACGCGCTAACCCTCCGCCTATTGTAAGTCGTCTGTCTTTCTTCTCTGTCTCTTTGTTGCCGAGTTCGTGCTGTCCAACGTGACCAATCGGCCTTCGAACAGAGTCCCCTCCTCCAGCCGGCAGCAGGTGCCGTGGGGCCAGAGCGCCAATTCCTCCCCGACCGAGTGGAGAGCGACGTCGACGACCCCGATCTGGGGGCTGCGGCCTTAGAGGACGACGCTGAGGGAGGAGGCGGCGAAGCAGGCGGCCCGAGGCTCGGAGCCGGCCTCGAGGACTGGCCTGATGATGATCCGGGGGAAGTCACCCCGCGCCACCAGCCAGGAGCCGGCCAGCCGGGCGCGAGCTCATCTGCCGTGTCGGAGGCCCAAGGCAGCACAAAGAAGCATAGGGCCACGCCGAGCTTGTTCGGCAGCCGGCCGAAGATGTCCAATGGCTCAGCCACGGCGACCAAGCGGGATGAAGCGGCCGCGAAGGCCATCCTCTTCCGCAAGGAGGTGAAGAAGCCGCAGCTGGTTTCCACGTAAGTACCACCTTTATCTTGTACCTTCTTTTTTTCCTTCTTGACTCTGTCTGAGTTTCTTCACCTCGTTTCCCTTGATCTAGGGCTCCACTCTCTCTTGAGAAATCGGCCGCCCCCTCCATCGTGGGGTTGGCGGAGACTTCCACCACCACCCGACGGATCGATTCGGCCGCCGACCTCCGGGAGGCGAGGGAGCGGAACACGCGAGAAGTGCGCGAAGAGCAGGAAACCGTCCGCTGGGAGAAGGCGGAGGTCGCCGCCTAGAAGAAATTGGTGGAGGCCGAGGCCGCCAACCTGGCGAAGAAGCAGGCTGAAGAAGCCGCGCGCCGCCAGTCGGCGATTTTCATCACTCCCCTGAACTTCACGCCGCCACCTCCGGAGTTAGTGGCGCAGACTGGGGAAACCGGGGGAGAGCACCCGGTCATGGAGAGGGACGGCGGCGATGTCGCCATGCCGGACGTGAATGCGCCTTCACCGCCGCCGTCTGGGAGCGCGCGAGGCGAGCAGCCGGCGGACCCGCCGGTGCCACTGACTGAAAACGAGGTGGCGACGGGCCCGACTCTTGAGGTCGGCACACCGACGCGTCGCCGATTTGCAAAGGCGGCTTCGGCGCCACGCCCGCTGGAGACTGGCGCCACAAGCTCCTCGATCCCAGACACTGAGGCGACCAGCGCTGCGCCCCCGGGGTGGGTGCGGGTTGGCGGGACACGCCCTCTGAACAAGGCGATGCTGGATGTTCAAGCCAAACTTCGCGCCAAAGCCGACGCCATCGAGAACTGCAACAAGGCGTATCTGGCGTCGCGAGAGGCCATCCGGGTATGCTTCTTGTTTCTTCATTTTTAACTCTTGTATTGCTTCATGGGGGCGCATCAGCACAGCTAGTCGGTGTAGTCCCCGAGTTCCGGGCCGGCTGCTGAGCAGGCGGCGCGGAACTCTAACTAGCAGGCTCTGAAAGCCGATATCCTTGCTGCAGGATTATAATAACCTCCGCGCAGCCGCCTACAACTCCAGGGTCCAGGAGTTGGATCAACGCGCTACCGACTTGTTGGACAGCCGGAGTAAGTCCTCTTCTCTCTGCGGGGGCGCGCTGGCGCACCCACGGGCTGTAGTCCCCGAGGTCCGGGCCGACTGCTGATCAGTCAGGCCGGATCTTCCTGGCGACTGTTCTTCTTTCTGTTGATTTTGATGACTCCTTTCTTCGTGGGGGCGCGCTGGCGCACCCTCAGGCTGTAGTCCCTGAGATTTGGGCCGACTGCTGAACAGTCGGGCCGGATCGCCCCGGCGACTCTAGACTCTTCTCTGTTGGCAACTGACGCCTTCCCTTCTTCTTTCTTCCGCAGAAGCCAATGCCATCCTTCAATGGCAACTAGGTGAAGCCAATGCCGCGCTGCGTGCCAAAGAGGCGGACTGCAGCAAGCTGGCTGAAGAAAGTGACCGGCTGGCCACGCAGCTGGCGGAGCAGGCTGGGCTTTTCCAGAAGGCCACGAAGGAGGCGGAGGACAAGGAGATGGGTCTCCTCGCCGAGTTCGAGATCGAACGCTCCGCCTGGACCGACAAGGAGGCGATGCTGACGGCCGACTTTGGCAAAATTGAGGATTTGGTTGACGGTAGGCGACCTTCTTTACTCTTCTTTTACGTCGCCGGCCTCTAGTCAAGCCGGCTTCTCTCTCTTTGTTCTGACTCTTTTGCTTAATCCTGGCAGACTTCTTTCCAGGCCACTCTGGTGCCACCAACCAGGCTATCGAAGCTGACACGAAGAACGAAGGGCGGGAGGCAAAGAGATCGCCGCCAATGCCCCTCTCACCCTTCGCGAGCAGCTTCTCGGCATCCAGGCCTGTCTTCGGCCGGCCCATCAGATGTTGTGTCGCCTTCAGCGTATCGACACCCAGGCAATCACCGCCTTGTGGCCGAACAGGCCGGCCCCGCGCACCCCCAGCCGGACTGCCGACTGGCTGGAGGTGGCGGCTGGCTGCCTTGAGGCGTGGAAGGGCTCCTCGGCCCGGGCCGGAGCGCGCCGGGCTTTGGACTTTGTCAAGCCATGGTACCCTGGGCTAGATCTAGCCCAGTTGACCACGTTCCGACAGGAGGCCCAGGAGGAGCTGGTGGCAGTGGAGGGCGAACTCATCAAGCGGGTGGCGGCCATCGCCGAGTATACCGACTGTAACATCCCAAAATTCTAAATTTTGGAATGTTATAATAAATAGATAGATTTGATTGTTTGCTTGTTTGTCGTGTGATTGATTGACTGAAAGTGAGTGAATTCGAAACTTTTTGAAAGTTAAATGAGAGGGAATAAAAGGACTTTCCCAAACTTTCATTTTGCTTTTATGATCCCCGTGAATTCAAATTCTTTTCATCACAAAACCCTGTAGAGAAGATGACATGACTTCTTCCATTTATTTAAATGAAAAGGGGTGTTGAAAATATTTGAATTTCATTTGAAAATATTTCCAATTCTGAAACTTTATGCAACTCAATGATTTTCACGAGAGAAGATAAAATGAATTCTTCAAATTATATGAAATATGAGTTTGGAGTTTAAAAGGATCAAATTCAAAGTCCTTTTGGAAATTATTTTCAATTTGGAGTTATTTGTGTTTTATTCAAATTATTTTTCTCCAAAAATAAAATATATGGAAAATAGGGTAACATCATTCCCTACATCAGAAAATTGGACAGAAATAAATTTGAATAAATTTTGGTATTTTTAAAATGATTTTTTAGTGGATTTTACTAGAGCAGAAGCACTCCATGCTTTATTTGAATTTGTGTGTATTTTATTTTACTCTAGAAAAATGTTCAGCTTGTAGGAAATCTTTTTCTAAAAATTTTGATATATAATATGCCTATATAATATTTTTGTTTATTTTGTTTTACTTATTTTAGTTTGTCCAAATAAATGTTTTTTAAGAAAACTTTCCCTCTGCCGACTGGGCCGGCCCAGCCGAAGCCAGGCTAAGGCCCAACGCGCCATCACGCTCATCCCCGAGCTCCGCTCAGACTCCAGCCGGCGTACGCCGCCGCCGCCGTGGTCGAGGAGGACTTCTCCTCCAACCCCTCCTCCACACCTCTGAGCCCGCCCCCGCCCTCCTATAAAGTCGCAGCCCCGGCCCCGCCTCGCCTCCTCTCGCTTCGCGCCGCCGCCCTCGCAGATCGCCGCCACCACCGAGATCTGCTGCCGCCGCCGCACTTCACGCCACCGCCCGCGCCGCCTGTCGCACCACCCCAGCGCCCTCGCAGATCGCCACCGCTCGCCGCTGGCCGCAACGCCACTGCTCGCCTCGCCGGAGTCCGCCGCCTCGCCAGAGCCGCTGCCGATTTTTTCCCAGCCAAACTGCCGAACCGGTATAACCCTCCCCGGTCCGGTTTATTTTGGGTGTTCTTCGGTTTTTCTTTTAAAACCGGTTTTATATTTTAATTAGGTTAACTAGCAGACGTTCATCCATTAGTATGCGTAGCGAACGGTTTTCGTCGTATATGTTTCTGTAGCGAACGTTCGTTCGATAGGGTTTTTCTTTTCTTTTTAATTTCGGACACGGACCTATCTGTGATGATTTTATTTACAGATCAGCCCCTGGTTTTCAAACGACCACATCTTTTTACTTGTTTGTCCAAATTCAACGAAACCAATGCCCACTTCTTCGTTACGATCCCCTCTATCCAGTAAAACAACTTAAACATGTTTTCTGAAAATTTTAAAATTTGAATTAGAACAGATTTGTATTCAAACTTCGTTCAACCGTAACCTGAGTTTCGTTGCTCCGTTTGAGTTGATACTTTTTGCAAATCGAAGCTCTTGACCTAAACTTTCTGATAAGGCCAAATTCATATAATTTTGGTACTGCTAGAAATTGTTTTATCTTTCAAGAGTTATTTGCTTTGTTTTGATGTTTTCCGAAGTGTCTTCTTCATTCTTTCCGACTTTATGAGTGATTGCTTATGTGTGGTTACTATTGCTTGCTTACGATAGATTGACCGGAGTGTGACGAGTAGAACTATCAAGAGTTTTGAGTGCGAATCATCTTCATCAACATTGCAGGCAAGTTCACACTTTGATCATATCCCTTTCATACCCAGTTTTTATGCATTAGTTTCACCCTCAAACATTGCATGAGTAGGATTGATAACATGTGGTTATTGGGAAGTAGTTGATGAGGTAGGAACCTATTGCCCTGCATTCAAACCTTGGGAGTTACTATTACGTTATGCTTATATTGCCATGCTATGCTCGTAGACGTGGATTGGGTTTGAGAGTATTCATGACAGATGTGAGATTGTTAATTAATGGTTTACTTAAGGTGGCAACTTTAACACACATCTGGGTGGATTGAGGCACCTGGGTATTCCCGTGATTGCCTGTTTAGGCACCTTGGTATTCCAGCGATTGCCTATTTTTCTTTATGGACCGCCACCCAGGCTCAAAGGGATCATGAGATTATTCATGCTAGAAACTTCCGTGTGCATCCACAAGCTACTATGGGCTCTAGCATAGTTGATTAAGTCATGCGAACTCTTATAGTGGTAGACTAGCACATGTAGGGGAAAGTAGGTGTAACGGTATACCCGATCGTAAGGTGCTAGCGCTTTTGAAAGACTATGTCTCGGTCATCCGTTTCTCAAACACCATGTAGTGCGAGAATCCCAAAGGAGGAGATCGAGTCTTGTGGGGAAAAGTGCGCAAACCTCTGCAGAGTGTATAAACTAATCATGATTAGCCGTGTCCCCGGTTATGGACGTCCTTAGTATCTAGTACTTGGATTATCATGTGAATCTCATCATGTGACTTTAATTAATTTTGTTGGGTTATAATGATGATGCTTAATTGGGATTGAGAGGGTGTCTACACTCTCAATGTTTAACAACCACCTTGATAGTTAAAATAAAATGTATTCCTTTACAGTATGGAAAAATTGGCTTTTCGCAAAAACATATAACCATAGAGCTTTTCCACCAGCCATATATGCATGTAGTGATAGCCATTGTTCATCATTCTCTATGGTGTGAATTTGCCAGTACATTCAATGTACTGACCCTTGTGGCCGCAATGTCTCATGTTGCAGGACTTCTTACGACGAGTAAGTGATACGTCAGGGTTACGATTTCTACACTCAACTTTGCCATTGGTGTTGATGGGAATCCACAACCTTGCTGTTACTTCCGCTATTTGGATTGAGGTAATAGTATTTACGTTACTTTTACATGTGATTAACCTCTGTTATAAATCCTCGAGTACTGTGTGTGTCAGCATACCGATCCAGGGATGACACTTAAGCACAGAGACTTGATCCATTTGGGTCGGGTCGCTACAAGATGGTATCAGAGAACATGTTGACTGTAGGACGTGACCCCTAGAAACTGGCAAGCCCATAGGAAAGATTTTTCTCTACAACTTTCTTTTCAAAAGGATCTTTTACCTCTCTTCTCTTCCGAGCTTATTCAAATATACCCTTTTAGTGAGACCATACCCCTTTTCATTTTTTGACCACTCGAAGATTCGGCTGATGAGACAACTCCAAGAAGTACAAGATATGGGACCACTAAGACCACATCGGAATGAAGAGGATTTTACCATATATTATAATGATGGAAACTACAACGGTTGAAGACACCAAAGACAAGGGGAATTTGAAGGCCCTCTAGAATTTTCCAGATTTGTATGACCTAGGAAGGCACCCCTTATGGAACTTGGCAGACTAAGGAAGCCGTCAATACCTGAGATCAAGGTGTATCGGAGAAAGACCGAGCATGGAGAGTTAAAAACCTCAAAGTTTTGTCAAGAAAACCCTAAGGCAGGAGATATCAACTATGGAAGATAGCTCATGGCAATGACAAGGGCAGAAACACGGTTAACCGTGATGTCATCGCCACTGATACTATGGTCAACGAGCTGAGCTAAGCATGCATTTCTTCGGAAGGATTGGATGGTAGAAGGCTGATGGAGCATCTATCAGCAAAGGATGCAGTTTTAACCTTAGCTGGTGTATCACCAAGATCTGGAGAATTACATCAGGAATTTTAAGACGGACCCGTAGGAAGCCGTATTTTGACAAGGAAGCATTTCGTGAAGAACTTAGGTCCAAGAAGCTGAAGTAGCCAAGCTGGAGGAGCAAAACCTCAAGATACGGGAGATTCGTCAGGAACTGAAGTACAGTAGGACCATGGTTCATGCGAAGGATGTTGAAACCAGAAGTTTGCAATGCAACTCCAGAATATTAAAGGACGTCACGAGAGACTTCGTGTCAACAGAGTTGATATGGCAAAAGAACTTGAGAAAGACAAGCATGATCGGAAGAAGCCATTGGAGGCATGAACAAGGCTTGAAGAGTTTGGAGATGTTGAAGATTTATTGACCTTTAGAAGACCAAACCCCTGTTATATACCTACGTTAGATGCAACGTTTGTGAGCTGTCATTTGTTTGATGTTTTTCCCGACAGCCACTAATAAAATCTGTCTTTTCAAAACTTTTGTTTGTATTATGTGTATACCTCTCTATCTCTCTTATCTCACCCCAAACCCATGGACCCAATAGAGGATGAATGAAGATGGGCTTATATTTTCTGGACCGATGAGTCAATTGGAGACGGGCCAATGGATTCAGAACATGGAGGATCACATGAAGAATAACCCTATAGTCGGAAAGGATATGACCCAGCATGCTCTTCAGTGCTTTGAAAGAGGTGCTGCTACTTGGTGGAGGATGTACCAAACCATCAATGGATGGCAAGGAGTAACCACTTGGAAAGAACTTAAGTTGACTCTGCCAAAGTCTCGGCTTGTGTCCTAGAAGTTGAAGCCTTGTGGAAGGGATATGAAGAAACCTTGTGCATGCAAGATTTGTGGAGAAATAGGACACACCCATAAAGAACACAAGGATGAATGCCCTAATTGTGAAGGAAGTCACCCAGTTGAAGAATGCCCAACTAGGCAGATTACTTGTTTCTTGTGTGAAGGGACTACCCACTATCCTGCTCAGTGTCACATTTACCCCATGGTACAACGAACCATCCAGCAGAAGAATGAAGTAATGAAAGGAGCCCTCATGGAAATTTTAGAAGAAGCTGTGATGAAGGAAGAGATGGAGGACACACCTAAAGAAGACCCGAGTAAACCCTGCACTAAGTCTTGCTATTCATGTGGAGATGAAGGACACATCTCCGAAAATTGTTTGAATGGGGATCTAGTAGAATTCCCGACAGAGGAAGTAGAATATGACCCACAGGAAATAGAAGCCCTGATTGGAATGGAAAAGTCCAGGAAGAGAAACCGATTGGAGCCCAGGAGGGACTTGAGTCATATCACCTGTTACAGGTGCAAGGAGTCAGGGCACTACCTTAATAGTTGCCCAAAAAGGAAACCTCGATAGTTGTTAGAAGTAATATGTTTTAGTTGTAATGGAGTAGGGCACTTTGCCAGAGAATGCCCCAAGGAGAAGGAAACTTGTGCTAGATAGTTGAGTTTGCAACAAAAGAAATGGAGTAGTAGAAGTGAGAACATTTTCTTTTATATTGAGATGTTGAGTTGAGACATGTAATGGAAAAGCGAGAGATTGTAATCATTTAAGAATGAATAAAGTTAGCATCGTTGGTACTGATATGGATTTTATGAGTTGTTACTCTATGAAGAAGAATTTTGGCCATTTTAAGGATATGAGAAATATGGTATATGGAAGATTTGTGCATTTTAAGGGTGGTAGTATCCTGTAAGAACCGTTGACCCCTGGAAAAGATAAGGATACTCCACTGAGTGGATTTCGGACAAAATGAATACGAGTTTTGTCTCAATATGTGTGATACCCCAAGAGTGTGTGGGATGAAGTTGGAGACCGTTAGTTGTTTCGACCAAATGTGATCAAGGAGTCAGAAGAGAATGTTATGTTTATTCGAGATGGACTGAAGGTAGCTCAGTCCAGGCAGAAGAGTTATGCAGACTCAAAAAATCAAGGAGGTAGTCTATAAAATTGGAGATAGCGCATGTCTTCGTGTGTCCCCTCTGCGAGGAGTTAAACGATTTGGAGTTAAGGGACAGTTAGCCCCGAGATTTGTAGGACCATACTAAGTTTCGGAGCGTATGGGAGAAGTGGCCAACAAGTTGGAGTCACCCAAAGGACTGTCAGGAGTTCATGATGTGTTTCACGTTTCCCAGTTGAAAAGTGCCATGCAGAGATGGCCAATATTCCCCTATAAGGATGCTTGGCCCTGGAAAGGATAATGATGTTCCACGAAGTGGAGTATGGACTTCATGAGTATAAATTTTATCTCGGTATGAGGGATATCCCACGAGGATGAAGAGATAAATTACTATTGGATATAAAGGAGGTATGATGTCGGAAATATGGATCAATGGAAACTCCATGATGAGTCTGAGTAATCATGTCCTAGTTTGGTGCCAATAGAAGGAAGGAAGACATACAATTGGATGGATTTAAGAATACTAGGAAGTTGGAAGTTGGAATAATGATCAGTTACCCAATGATAAGTTCAAGGACGACAAGTGATAAGATGGGCCATAACCCACAGGCCCCAGGACCTGCCAAGAAGCAAGCACATTCTTGCTGCAGGAAAAACCCTGGAGGAAGATACGACGTTTATCGGCAGACAATTTTATAGGAGTAATGCAAAACCTGAGAGTTGTGAAGGAGCGATAGTTGTTTGTTTGGCTTGCAGAATCTATGGATCCATCCGAACCTTGGTTCGACGACAAGAGAAAATTCTGCAATGCTTGTGAGGATGACTGAGTGTTAGAATGCGAGATTCGCTAAACCTTATACAAAGTAATGATTTGGGTGCGGGATGGATTGATCACCATACCGACTTACTCTTATTATTCGCCTTGCTATATGGGATGGTAAATCTAAGTGACTTACCTATAGTAGAGTGACGATGATCAAAACCCTGTTTAAACCTTAGAATTGTATAAGAATTTTCCCCCTTGTACAAGGCAGCTTTTGCCAACCGTAGGTTATACGGTGAGGATCAACCAGACCCATTTCCTGCAGGAGAAACCATAATTGGATGACCGCCATGAGATATCGATAGTTGTTTAGTATTGGCGCCAGACCCATCAGCTAAGAAGACCCAGTCTCCGGACAACCTTACCAAGAAAAAGGACAAAAGAATTGAGGAAAAGGTTATGATGTTACAAGAAGAGCCCAGAGAAGGAATTATCCTGAAGATTTGAGAAGACTGACACTGTCAAGAATAACGATGAAGGGTATGAGTTTTTTTTTGGTGGAACCGTAACCATGCTTCTAAGGGTGGTAGCACCCGAGACCCCGGAGATGATCAATGGATTTTGAGAAGACCCCCAAACCCAACCTATTTCTTTCTATCCTCTCCGAATCTCGAGGACGAGATTCATTTTAAGAGTGGTAGGATTGTAACATCCCAAATTTCTAAATTTTGGAATGTTATAATAAATAGATAGATTTGATTGTTTGCTTGTTTGTCGTGTGATTGATTGACTGAAAGTGAGTGAATTCGAAACTTTTTGAAAGTTAAATGAGAGGGAATAAAAGGACTTTCCTAAACTTTCATTTTGCTTTTATGATCCCCGTGAATTCAAATTCTTTTCATCACAAAACCCTGTAGAGAAGATGACATGACTTCTTCCATTTATTTAAATGAAAAGGGGTGTTGAAAATATTTGAATTTCATTTGAAAATATTTCCAATTCTGAAACTTTATGCAACTCAATGATTTTCACAAGAGAAGATAAAATGACTTCTTCAAATTATATGAAATATGAGTTGGGAGTTTAAAAGGATCAAACTCAAAGTCCTTTTGGAAATTATTTTCAATTTGAAGTTATTTGGGTTTTATTCAAATTATTTTTCTCCAAAAATAAAATATATGGAAAATAGGGTAACATCATTCCCTACATCAGAAAATTGGAGAGAAATAAATTTGAATAAATTTTGGTATTTTTAAAATGATTTTTTAGTGGATTTTACTAGAGCAGAAGCACTCCTTGCTTTATTTGAATTTGTGTGTATTTTATTTTACTCTAGAAAAATGTTCAGCTTGTAGGAAATCTTTTTCTAAAATTTTTGATATATTATATGCCTATATAATATTTTTGTTTATTTTGTTTTATTTATTTTAGTTTGTCTAGACAAATGTTTTTTTAAAAAAAACTTTCCCTCTGCCGACTGGGCCGGCCCAGCCGAAACCAGGCTAAGGCCCAGCGCACCATCCCGCTCGTCCCCGAGCTCTGCTCGGACTCCAGCCGGCGTACGCCGCCGTGGTCCAGGAGGACTCCTCCTCCAACCCCTCCTCCACGCCTCTGAGCCCGCCCCTGCCATCCTATAAAGCCCGCAGCCTCGGCCCCGCCTCGCCTCCTCTCGCTTCACGCCGCCGCCCTCGCAGATCGCCGCCGCCGCACTTCGCGCCGCCGCTCGCCGCTATCTGCACCGCCCGCGCCGCCTGCCGCACCACCCCGGCGCCCTCGCAGATCGCCGCCGCTCGTCGCTGGCCGCAACGCCGCTGCTCGCCTCGCCAGAGTCCGCCGCCTTGCCGGAACCGCCGCCAGTTTTTTCCCAGCCGAACCGGTATAACCCTGCCTGGTCTGGTTTATTTTGGGTGTTCTTCGGTTTTTCTTTTAAAACTGGTTTTATATTTTAATTTGGTTAATTAGCAGACGTTCATCCGTTAGTATGCGTAGAGAACGGTTTTCGTCGTATATGTTTATGTAGCGAACGTTCGTTCGATAGGGTTTTTCTTTTCTTTTTAATTTCGGACACGGACCTATCTGTGATGATTTTATTTACAGATCAGCCCCTGGTTTTCAAACGACCACATCGTTTTACTCGTTTGTCCAAATTCAACGAAACCAACGCCCACTTCTTCGTTACGATCCCCTCTATCCAGTAAAACAACTTAAACATGTTTTCTGAAAATTTTAAAATTTGAATTAGAACAGATTTGTATTCAAACTTCGTTCAACCGTAACTTGAGTTTCATAGCTCCGTTTGAGTTGATACTTTTTGCAAATCAAAGCTCTTGACATAAACTTTCTGATAAGGCCAAATTCATATAATTTTGGTACTGCTAGAAATTGTTTTATGTTGCAAGAGTTATTTGCTTGGTTTTGATGTTTTCCAAAGTGTCTTCTTCGTTCTTTCCGACTTCTTGAGTGATTGCTTATGTGTGGTTACTATTGCTTGCTTACGATAGATTGACCGGAGTGTGACGAGTAGAACTATCAAGAATTTTGAGTGCGAATCATCTTCATCAACATTGCAGGCAAGTTCACACTTTGATCATATCCCTTTCATACCCAGTTTTTATGCATTAGTTTCTCCCTCAAACATTGCATGAGTAGGATTGATAACATGTGGGTATTGGGAAGTAGTTGATGAGGTAGGAACCTATTGCCCTGCATTCAAACCTTGGGAGTTACTATTACGTTATGCTTATATTGCCATGCTATGCTCATAGACGTGGATTGGGTTTAAGAGTATTCATGACAGATGTGAGATTGGTATGGTTTACTTAAGGTGGCAACTTTAACACACATCTGGGTGGATTGAGGCACCTGGGTTTTCCAGTGATTGCCTGTTTAGGCACCTGGGTATTCCAACGATTGCCTGTTTTTCTTTATGGACCGCCACCCAAGCTCAAATGGATCATGAGATTATTCATGCTAGAAACTTCCGTGTGCATCCACAAGCTACTATGGGCTCTAGCATAGTTGATTAAGTCGTGCAAACTCTTACAGTGGTAGACTAGCAGATGTAGGGGAAAGTAGGTGTAACGGTATACCCGATCGTAAGGTGCTAGCGCTTCTGAAAGACTATGTCTCGGTCATCCGTTTCTCAAACACCATGTAGTGCGAGAATACCAACGGAGGAGATCGAGTCTTGTGGGGAAAAGTGCGCAAACCTCTGCAGAGTGTATAAACTAATCATGATTAGCCGTGTCCCTGGTTATGGACGTCTTGAGTATCTAGTACTTGGATTATCATGTGAATCTCATCATGTGACTTTAATTAATTTTGTTGGGTTATAATGATGATGCTTAATTGGGATTGAGAGGGTGTCTACACTCTCAATGTTTAACAACCACCTTGATAGTTAAAATAAAATGTATTCCTTTGCAGTAGGGAAAAATTGGCTTTTCGCAAAAACATATAACCATAGAGCTTTTCCACCAGCCATATATGCATGTAGTGATAGCCATTGTTCATCATTCTCTATGGTGTGAATTTGCCAGTACATTCAATGTACTGACGCTTGTGGCCGCAACGTCTCATGTTGCAGGACTTCTTACGACGAGTAAGTGATACGTTAGGGTTACGATTTCTACACTCAACTTTGTCGTTGGTGTTGATGGGAATCCACAACCTTGTTGTTACTTCCGCTATTTGGATTGAGGTAATAGTATTTACGTTACTTTTACATGTGATTAACCTCTGTTATAAATCCTCGAGTACTGTGTGTCAGCATACCGATCCAGGGATGACACTGAAGCATAGAGACTTGATCCATTCGGGTCGGGTCGCTACACCGACACCAGCGTCTTCATCCCGGAGCTAGCTGAGGATGGCACCGAGGCGCCGCCGGAGTGGTTTGGGCTGAACTCGGAGGAGGGCAAAGACTCGGCCGAGGTGATCGACTCCAGCAATGAGGGAGAAGACGACGAGGAGGAGGAAGGCGAAGAGGAGGCGCCAGAGGTCGGAGCGGACGGCCAGCCCCAACTCATTCGCGCCTCCAGCAACGAGCCGCGCCCAAACGAGCCGGCTTCCGATGAAGGGGACCAAGCAGGAACCGACCAGCCGGCCGCTCGACCAGCCGGCGCCACCAACTCCACCACTCTGCCGATCCCTAGGCTGCCACTTTACTTTTTATTTTTCCCTGTTTATTAGTCTCAACAAACTATGTTAGCTTTGCACAATTCCACCCGCGGGATGTACTTTGAAACTTATGTTGGATGTCGGCCAAGGGCCTTTGATGTGTAAATATTTTATCCGAGTTCTACTTTTCCTTGCCTTCTACTCTCTAAGCTTTTTCCTTTGCCGCCATCCCTTGGTTGCCGTCTTGCCAGCCAAACAGCCGCTCTGCGGACTGTGGCTAGGTCAAGTACGTAGCCACTTTGGGAAGGCAAGTACTTAGCCGGCTAGAGTTTCCTTGGCAAGTTAAGTAGAAGCCGGCCAGCCGGTTGCTCGGCAAACGGTTGGTAAGGTGAGAAGCTGACTTGGACTATGTAAATGCCTTAAGTCATTAACCATTTTTCATGCAGGCGCCCTTTTCACCTTGACTCCTGCCGACCGAACAACTACTCAGCAGGTTGCGGCCTCTTGGCAGGAGAAAGCTAGGGTGCCAACACACTACTTGTCCGGCTGTAAGAAGCATTTCATAGTATAAGGCGGCAAGTCCCCAGGTCGACCGGTCGAACCCGGTTGCATGCAGATTAATGAAATTATACAAATGATAGACGTAACACTTGTCTTTTAGATAAAGAAGGGCAGCCCCCGAGCTCTACCCGGGGAACCCAGTGTGACGCCCCGAGACCGTTGCGCCAGGTGTCGTCCAGTTATTCGCTATTGTTGCCTTGTCATTTGCTTGCATGTTGCATCTTGTCATGTCATCGTGTGCATTGCATCATCATGTTTTAAAACTTGCATTCGTCCGGATTCTCCGAGTTCTCTCTGTTGTCCGTTCTGAGCCCAACCACACTTGCACGCACCCGCGGCATGTCCGAAATAGTATTTTATAAGTGGCCAGAAAATGTTCTCGGAATGGGATGAGAGTTGATGTGTGGTCTTAGTATAGTGTAGATAGACCGCCTGTCAAGTTTCATCGCATTCGGAGATTGTTTGATGCCCCAACGGATAACTATAGCGGCAGTATAGCCGGTCTAACGTCGGACATTTTCGGTCTCCAGAAACAGTCGCTGGGCCTCCCTCTCTTCTCATCTCTCAGCTCGAGACCGTCTACACGGCTCACTACCTACCGCCAGGTCCAACCTAACCTCTCTCGTCAGCCCGCAGCCCCCCTCGCGCGCGTCCGAAAGTTGTCCCGGATCCGACCCGAGCAGTCGTCACCATCGTGTCCGGGTCATCCCCAAACATCTACAAAACTTCTCCGTTTTCTTATTTGGCCTCCCTGGCCTATTTTTCCTGACCGTCCGATTTTGATCGGAGGGACGAGATAGCCCCTAACCTTACCTACTCGTTATATATATTAGTCTAACGTGAGACCAAATCCCTAGTTTCTAGGGATCCCCTAGCTGCCGCCGCCACTCTTCCTGTCTCCTCCTCATCGGGATCTCACCCAGCTAATCTCCTCTCTTTCACCAACTAGCCAATCCAGAGCATAGCCCCCTCCCTGCCTCGATTTGGATCGAGAGCCCGAGCCCCTGCGGCCACCAGAGGCCTCCCGTGCGCACCCCGCAGCCGCATGCCTCCTCGCCTGAAGTCCTCCTCGCCGACGTCTCGTCACACCGGCTCCAGCCGCCTCTCTGGCGACCCCGCGCCGCTCCGTCGCGCCATCTCTCCCTCTCCATTCTCTTTTCTTTCCCGGTTCCATTCTTCTCCTCTCACATCTCGCTCCCTCTCGCTGTTTTTCCTCGCAGGAGCCGCCATGGGGAACCACAAGCATCTCCGCCCAAGAACTCCTCCTTCCGCGCTGCCGTTTGCCCGAATCCGGCGCCGGCCGACCGGATCCACCCGCCTTTGCCGTTCTTGGCCCTGCCGGCGCCCCAAGTTCCCGTCCGCGCTGCCGTTCTCCGGCCATGAAGCCTCGGCCTCCCCTGCTTCTGTTCCGGGAGGAGGACGAGCGCTTCGCTCGCCAAGTCCCCTGCTTCGTTGACCGCGCCCCTCCACCTCGTTCGATCCCGCCAGCGTGGACAGGCGCCAAGGCCCAGCACCGCCCCAGCTTCATCCATCCCAGCTCACGGCCCGGGTCCCAGCAATGCTATCGCCGGCCTCCTCTGCTTCCAGCTAGGTCGAAGCCCATGGTGGGCAGCAGATCCAGCGCCCCTCCTTTTTTTCCTTCCACTGTTGGGAGGGCCTCTGATCTGGCCCATTCATGTTTTTTTTCCAGATCTACGATTTTCCTTTTTCCTGAGTTTACCTGTTTTACAGAATAACCCCTAAGCTCCATGCATATTGTAACTCCCAAACCGTGCCCCACATGTAAATAACTTATATATGAAAAATGCTTAAAATTGTGTCTAGTTTCATAATATGTCTTTCCCATCCATGTTTAAAATGTTTAAAAGGCTGTTTGTGTAATTTTTCTCCTACGCCATGTTAAAATGCTTTAATTCATAACTAAATAACCGTAACTCGGATTTTAATAATCTTTATATGTAAATGGGATAGAATTTTGCCTAGTTTAACATGGTGGCATCATCTTGCATGTTTAATAACTCTAAAATTGTGTTTAGGGCAGATCAGTACCAAACCAATATGTGCATATGGGGATTTATCGGAATTGTTGTTCGTTGCTTCCGGCCTCATTTAAACTTGACTAGATAGGTAGTTTTATTTTGCTTCACCCTCTTGCCATGCTAACAACATTTAATCTTGTTGGGTACATAAACGAGAGAGAACTAAATAAGTCATGTGGTGTTTTCTTCAATATGTAACTCCGTTGCATAAGGAGCTCCACTTAATTTGTAGGATTGTTTGTGCACTTTGCCATGCCATGCCTCATTATACCGGACATGCATCATACTTGTTTGCGCATCGTGCCATGCTTATGTGATGGTTGTTTACTATGTTGTTTGCTTTCTTTCTGGTGTTGCTTCTTCGGGTTGGTTCCGATAACGTCGCGTTTGTGAGGACCCGTTCGACTCTGCCCGCTTGTCTTCTTCATGGACTCGTTCTTCTTCCTTGCGGGATTTCAGGCAAGATGACCATACCCTCGAAATCACTTCTATCTTTGCTTGCTAGATGCTCGCTCTTTTGCTATGCCTATGCTGCGATACCTACCACTTGCTTATCATGCCTCCCATATTGTTGAACCAAGCCTCTAACCCACCTTGTCCTAGCAAACCGTTGTTTGGCTATGTTACCGCTTTGCTTAGCCCCTCTTATAGCATTGTTAGTTGCAGGTGAATATTGAAGTTTGTTCCTTGTTGGAACATGGAGATGTTGTTCCTTGTTGGAACATGTTTACTTGTTGGGATATCACAATATCTCTTATTTAATTAATGCATCTATCTACTTGGTAAAGGGTGGAAGGCTCGGCCTTATGCCTGGTGTTTTGTTCCACTCTTCCCGCCCTAGTTTCCGTCATATCGGTGTTATGTTCCTGGATTTTGCGTTCCTTACGCGGTTGGGCTATTATGGGAACCCCTTAACAGTTCGCCTTGAATAAAACTCCTCCAGCAATGCCCAACCTTGGTTTTACCATTTTCCTCACCACCACCTACTTTTCCCTTGGGAGTCGCTCTCTTGAGGGTCATCATTATTTTAACCCCCCTGGGCCAGTGCTCCTCTGAGTGTTGGTCCGACCGAGTAGACTGCGGGGCCACCTCGGGCCAACGTGAGGTTTGGTTTTACTCGTAGGATGTCTCATCTGAGTGTGCCCTCAGAACGAGATATGTGCAGCTCCTATCGGGATTTGTCGGCACATTCGGGCGGTGTTGCTGGACTTGTTTTACCATTGTCGAAATGTCTTGTAACCGGGATTCCGAGTCTGATCGGGTCTTGCCGCTAGAAGGAATATCCTTCGTTGACCGTGAGAGCTTGTCATGGGCTAAGTTGGGACACCCCTGCAGGGTTTTGAACTTTCGAAAGCCATGCCCGCGGTTATGGGCAGATGGGAATTTGTTAATGTCTGGTTGTAGATAACTTGAACCTTAACTTAATTAAAATGCATCAACCGCGTGTGTAACCGTGATGGTCTCTTTTCGGCGGAGTCCGGGAAGTGAACACGGTGTTGGAGTTATGTTTGGCATAGGTTGTTCTAGGATCACTTCTTGATCATAGTTGTTCGACCGTGCTTTTGCCTTCTCTTCTCGCTCTCATTTGCGTATGTTTAGCCACCATATATGCTAGTCGCTTGCTGCAGCCCACATCATACCTTTTACCTTACCCATAAGTTTAAATAGTCTTGATCGCGAGGGTGCGAGATTGCTGAGTCCCCGTGACTCACAGATACTTCCAAAACCAGTTTGCAGGTGCCGATGTTACAGAGCAGGTGACGCAACCAAGCTCAAGGAGGAGCTTGTTGAAGATCTTGTCCTTTGTGTTGTTCCGTTCTAGTTGATCAGTAGTGGAGCCCAGTTGGGGTCGATCGGGGGACCTTGTCGCTTTTGGGGTTCTTCTTTTATTTTGGCACCGTAGTCGGGCCCTGATTGTATTTGGATGATGTAATGCTTTATTCATGTATTTGTGTGAAGTGGCGATTGTAAGCCAACTATGTATCTCTTTCCCTTATGTATTACATGGCTTGTGTGAAGATTACCTCACTTGCGACATTGCTTTCAATGCGGTTATGCCTCTAAGTCATGCTTCGACACGTGGGAGATATAGCCGCATCGAGGGCGTTACAAGTTGGTAATCAGAGCCTTCCCCGACCTTAGGAGCCCCCACTGCTTGATCGTTTTTAGCAGCCAAGTTGAGTCTAGAAAAAATGTTTTGAGTCATTTAGGAATTATATATCGGAGAGTTTAGGAATTCTTTTTACTCCCCAGTCCCTTCATCGCTCTGGTAAGGCATCCTGACGTAGAGTTTTGACTCTTCTCTTCTCAAATTTCGCAAAAAAAGAATTAGGATCACGCGGGTATCTTGGAATCGTTCCGATGGATTTGTGACGAGAACATTGTTCTTGGTGCCTCCTGTCATTTAGGGGTTGTGGCAGTGTCCCGGGGAGTTGAGCTCCGAGGTGTTTTCGTCACAATTTTATCATTGCAGTTCTGGAATACCTGAGTTTAGTTTCGCCGACATCGAAAATCTCTTTTATGCAGTTGTTGGTGAGATAACCTCGACGCCACCCAGTACTGGGGCGGGAGTTCGGGAGTATTGCCATAACTTGTATAACGGATGCTTTTCGAAGGTTGAGGTAGATGATTTCCGAAGGTTTCTTGGTTATGTGTTGAAGGATGGATACAGCTGGATGTAGGATTTGCTAATTTTGGGTGAGATATTATGCTTCCCATGTATCCCCAACACCTGATTGCATAACCGGAAAATTTCGGGAGTTTTATAAGTGGGAATTCAAGTAGCTCTTAGAATATCTTTCCGACAGATGTATGATATGAAATTGGGGTTCGACGTCTAGTGGTCCGCCTATTCACGGTCGGTTTTACAGTGGTCTCGTTGTGTCTTAAAGAGTCCTTGGCTATGCCGACTCAGGGACGCTTCGTATGTCATGTGCACTACCTTGTACATGATGGTGTTGTACGATTGAGCCCGTGTAGGCCCCACCACGAAAACTTCGGACGAAATCTCTATCATATGTTTGTTCCAGCTTATTCTGCAAGCCAATCCTTTGTTTTTTTCAGTTGTGGTATTCAAGTTGCTTCAATGTCAAGTGTTGATTCCATACCTTTTCTAAGCAGTGTTCTCATATTTCTATGTCAATACTAATCCTTCTCGATCATCGAGTCGGTCATGTCAATCCTTTTCAACCGGTGTGTTTCTCTTCAAGTGGATCCGGTCATTTCAACATTAGCAAGATCAATTCTCAGTTCTTCTCAATAGTGTTGTCTTCATCCGTTCCAAGTTGACCTTGTTTTCCCACCCTCCCACCCTTTTTCTTCAAGGACTCAGATTTCTTAATCAAGTATCCATTTTATTCACGTGAATTTTCTCCATTCCTTTTCGTCAATGTTCTTACTCGGTGGTTTCCATGAAGATGTTCTACTAGTTCATCATTATTCATTCTTTTTTCTTCTCCGGTGGATCTAATTCAAACTTTGTTGATCATATTCTTTCCTCATTTTCATCCACTTCTCGCTATTCAAATACTTTCTCTTGTCGGTGCTCCTCATTTTCATCCACTTCTCGCTATTCAATTGTTCCGGAGTGCTCAAGATATCTCGGAGATTCGTGTTTCCACTCTGCATTCGTTCAAACTCTTTCGAGGTTGTTATCTCATTCTAGCCATTTAATTCAACCAGTGCATTCTCTCTTTTAAATTGTTATACGGTGTTTCTTTTGAGTGGGCCCTAACCCACAGGTCTTTTCCTAGGATCTTACCTGACTCTTCTTATTTTCCCAGAGCTATTCCCAAATTCTTTTTGAAGTTTAACGTAAGAATGAGTTATCATCAGTCAAATGCTTTTCTCCAAGATCATTCTTTTCTTTCATCGTTGGTTCAACCTTTCTAATTTTTCATCCCGAAGTATCTCAACAATTTAGTGGTGTTTCTCATCGTCATTCTCAGAATTTGGAAGACCGAAGAAGATTCTTCTTTCAATCATGCTCTTTTCTCTTCAAGATTCGAGATTCTAGCTTTATGCCATTCTCTCATAATTATTTTTGGTTGTGAGAATTCTTTTCACCCTTCCAGAGCAATTCAGGAGTCTTTTCAGTTTGATTATCCGGAGCCCATCATCTCAAAGTTATTCATTCTCAACCTTTCAGCTATCATTCTCCAAATCTTACCGGTGCATCATTCAATATTCTCTAATCAGTTCGTGATCCCTTCGTTCACTTGTATCTAAATTCTCTCAATCATCTTCGTTCATTTGCAAATTCTTCCCGGTGTTTTCTTTATCTTTACTTCAATCGTTTTCAATTCTTACGGTGGTTCGTTCAAGACTTCTCGTCATTCGTTTATCATATCCATTCTTTCGTTGTTTCATCCTACCGGTGGTTCGTGGAAGACCTTCTCAAGTTTACGCTATATCTATCTTAATCCTTTCTACGAGAATAAGTAATATGCCAAATCCATTGCTTGTCATCAATTTAATTGGTGAAGGATATGCATAACATAATTCTTATTCTTGTTTCATCCTAACGATTAATTCCTTATTCCGAAGGTTCTTCAAATTCTCGATTCAAGTTGTCCATCTTTCTTTTCCGGAGTTCCAAGTTTCCACTCTATCTCGTCGAAAAGCTTCATCTAAATCATTGCAAGTCTTCACCTTGTGTTTCCGACTTCTCTTTATTTTGTTACTCTTTTGTTACTGGAGTTCTTCATGGAGGTTCTACATGTTGGTTCATCAAGGATTTAATTCCTTCTCGAAGTGTTCTTTGAGATTCTTTTCAGAGGAACTCAAGCATTCTTCATCTTGCAATCCGGAGTGCAATTCTTTCTTCCGTATCATTGGAGGTGGTATTATGTCATTCTTGATAATTTGAATTCATGTTTCATGATTCACATGTTTTCAAGAATGAGGTATTTTAAATCCATCAACCTCTTCATTGGAGTTATCTTGTGTTATGTTTCTCCTAAAGCCTTCTCTAAGGATTGTTGCTATTTATGGTGCTTATAAATGACCCAAGTTCTTCATTTATCCTCCCGGTGAAATAAGTTCTCATCTCCTTGTTGATATCAATCCAATCTATTGTTTTTCGTTAGTGGAAGAATTTCACCTCATAGTTTTGAGATGTTCTCCATAAGCCCACTACAAGCTTACTCTTTTCGTTGTTGGTTTTTCAAACAACTCCGTTCGAACCTTCTCCTAAAGATGCTTTTGCAAGCTCATTTAAGGTAGAAGATGTTGTTTTCTCCTCCATTCATTCCATTCCATTTCTCTCTTTTCTTCTGGAGGCATTGTGTTGTTGTTTTTTTCAACCTTTCTTCTTGTTCTTGTCAAGATCAAGTTCTTTTCATCTTATCAAGTTTCATATCTCTTTCTACCGGAGTGCTGTCTGAATTTGTTCTTCCTTGACCCTCTTTTCTAACGGAGTGTTTTTCAACTTCGTGCATCTCCGTTGTATTCTTTTTCTCGAAATGGCTTAACCTCTCAAGGTTCTTTGGTTTCACTCGTTTGTCAAAGGAGCAACTTAGTTTTACCTCTTCTCTTTCTCTTCAGTTTTTCCCTCCGGTGTCATTCTAGATCTTGGGACGAGATCCTCTCGTAGTGGTGGAGTGTTACCATTTTCCTCACCACCACCTACTTTTCCCTTGGGAGTCGCTCTCTCAAGGGTCATCATTATTTTAACCCCCCCGGGCCAGTGCTCCTCTGAGTGTTGTTCCGACCGAGTAGACTGCGGGGCCACCTCGGGGCAACTTGAGGTTTGGTTTTACTCGTACGATGTCTCATCTGAGTGTGCCCTGAGAACGAGATATGTGCAGCTCCTATCGGGATTTGTCGGCACATTCGGGCGGTGTTGCTGGACTTGTTTTACCATTGTCGAAATGTCTTGTAATCGGGATTCCGAGTCTGATCGGGTCTTCCCGCTAGAAGGAATATCCTTCGTTGACCGTGAGAGCTTGTCATGGGCTAAGTTGGGACACCCCTGCAGGGTTTTGAACTTTCGAAAGCCGTGCCCGCGGTTATGGGCAGATGGGAATTTGTTAATGTCCGGTTGTAGATAACTTGAACCTTAACTTAATTAAAATGCATCAACCACGTGTGTAACCGTGATGGTCTCTTTCCAGCGGAGTCCGGGAAGTGAACACGGTGTTGGAGTTATGTTTGGCGTAGGTTGTTCTAGCATCACTTCTTGATCATAGTTGTTTGACTGTGCTTTTTCCTTCTCTTCTCGCTCTCATTTGCGTATGCTTAGCCACCATATATGCTAGCCGCTTGCTGCAGCCCACCTCATACCTTTTACCTTACCCATAAGCTTAAATAGTCTTGATCGCGAGGGTGCGAGATTGCTGAGTCCCCGTGACTCACAGATACTTCCAAAACCAGTTTGCAGGTGCCGATGTTAAAAAGTAGGTGACGCAACCAAGCTCAAGGAGGAGCTTGTTGAAGATCTTGTCCTGTGTGTTGTTCCATTCTAGTTGATCAGTAGTGGAGCCCAGTTGGGGTCGATCGGGGGACCTTGTCGCTTTTGGGGTTCTTCTTTTATTTTGGCTCCGTAGTCGGGCCCTGATTGTATTTGGATGATGTAATGCTTTATTCATGTATTTGTGTGAAGTGGCGATTGTAAGCCAACTATGTATCTCTTTCCCTTATGTATTACATGGGTTGTGTGAAGATTACCTCACTTGTGACATTGCTTTCAATGCGGTTATGCCTCTAAGTCGTGCTTCGACACATGGGAGATATAGCCGCATCGAGGGCGTTACACCCGGAGTCTTCATACTTAATACGATAGTCGGTGTGATACATAATGTTTTTAACTGTAAAATCTTTGAAGGAGATTCGCATTCCATGAACGCTTTGTCTCCCTGCCGGAGTCGTCTCTTTTGCGTGCTCGAGGCTTCTGAGCGTCGATGAGGTAGTAGGAGTCGTTACTCAACACCTTGCTGATGATGAAGGGGCCTTCCCAAGGTGCCGAGAGCTTGTGCTGGCCGGCTGTTCGCTGGATCAGTCGGAGCACAAGATCTCCCTCTTGGAAGGATCTTGGCTTGACCTTTCGGTTGTAGTATCGACGTGGACCTTGCTGGTAGATTCTTGACCGGCTGAGTGCCAGCAGCCAGCCCTCTTCCAGCAGGTCGACACCGTCTTGTCGTGCTTCTTCTGCCTCCTCTTCAGTGTACATAGTGACTCAAGGGGAGTTGAATTCTATGTCCGTCGGGATGACGGCTTCAGCGCCGTAGACGAGGAAGAAAGGGGTGAAGCCGGTTGACTTGTTCGGGGTTGTGCGCAGACTCCAGAGGATAGACGGCAGCTCGTCGAGCCAGCAGCCGGCCGACCGCTCCAAAGGCTCGACCAGTCGGGGCTTGATGCCGGACAAAATAAGGCCGTTTGCCCGCTCCACCTGGTCGTTTGACTGTGGATGAGCAACGGACACTAGGTCCAGTCGGATGCCCCACGTCGCGCAGAAACGGGCCAAGGCACCTTTGGCGAAGTTCGTGCCATTGTCGGTGATAATGCTATGTGATACGCCGTACTGGATGGTGATGTCGGAGACGAAAGTCACAACAGTCGGACCATTCAACTTCTTGATTGGTTTTGCTTCTATCCACTTGGTGAACTTGTCCACTGCGACAAGCAGATGAGTCAAGCCACCTCTTGCTGTCTTGAATGGCCCCACCATATCCAAACCCCAGACGGCAAAGGGCCAGGCTATGGGAATGGTCTTGAGTGCAGAAGCCAGCTGATGAGTCTTTGAACTAAACTTCTAGCACCCTTTGCATTTTTGGACCAAGCTATTGGCGTCTTCTAGGGCAGTTGGCCAGAAAAAACCATGGCAGAAAGCCTTGGCGACAAGTGCTCTTGAAGCCACATGGTGGCCACATTCGCCTTGATGGATGTCTTTGAGAATTGCTTGGCCTTGCTCCGACTCCACGCAACGCTGGTAGACACCAGTGACACTGCGCCTCGCAAGCTCTCTGTTGACTATGGTGTATGCTGCCGCCTGGCGTTGCACTTGCCGGGCCGAGATCTCATCAGTCGGCAGCTCTTTGTTTACCAAAAAATTGAGGATGGGCTGGGCCCATGAAGGTGCTGCAATCTCTTCGACTGCCAGGACTGCCACTTGTACGAGGGCGGCTGGGTTGGGAGGCGGCGGGTTGGAGTCAGCTGCCGCTGCCGCTTGCTGAGTTGATGAAGTCCCCGGGCCGATTGCTGCAGTCCCCGGGCCGGGCTCTGAAGTCCCTGGGCTGACCGCTGCAGTCCCTGGGTCGGGTTCTGAAGTCCCTAGGCCGGGTGCGACTGCCGCGGCCCCTGGCCCGCCTACCGGGATTCCCGTGCCGGCTGCTGGAGCTCTCAAGTCGGATCCGGCTGCTTCAAGATGAGCCGACACGAAGATAGAATCCGACTCTGGCGATGGCTTGACAGACGGCTTGAGGAGGCGTTGTAGGGCGACGCCGATCGGTATTGCTTGACGGGTGGAGCCGATTCGTGCCAAGGCATCTGCTTGCTCATTGTCATTTCTTGGCACATGGAGAAACTCGCACCCCTCAAAATATCCATTGAGTTGATGTACGAGGAGGCGGTAGCTCGCCATGTTTGCGTCTTTGGCGTCCCAGTCGCTTGATGACTGCCGGACCACCAAGTCAGAGTCACCATAGCACATGATCCGGCAAATGCCGAGTTCTTTGGCAAGCGAGAGCCCGTGAATGAGTGTCTCGTATTCAGCACGTTGTTGGAGGCGGCAAAATGGATTTGCAGCATGCATCTGAGCTTGTCGCCTTTGGGAGAGGTGAGGATGATGTCGGCTCCCAAACCGGTGCGCATCTTGGAACCATCAAAATGCATCCGCCAATGGGTGGAGTCAGGCGCTGGCGGCAGGTACTGGGTCTCGGCCCAGTCGACGAGGAAGTCGGCCAGCGCTTGTGACTTGATGGCGGTGCGAGGCTGGTAGTAGATGGTGTAGGGGGCCAAATCGATGGCCCATTTGGCCACTCGGCTTGAAGCATCCCGGCTTCCAATGATCTCGGCCAGTGGAGCTGTGCAGACCACAGTGATTGGGTGCTCTTGAAAATACGGCTTCAATTTCTTGGCGGCAAAGTGCACACCGTAGCACATCTTCTGGTAGTGGGGGTAGTTTTGCTTGGAAGGTGACAGCACTTCACTCAGGTAATACACCGGTCTCTGGACTGGTAGCGCCTTGCCTTCCTCCTTGCGTTCTACCACTATGACTGTGCTGACCACTCGGCTGGTGGCGGCGATGTAGAGGAGCATGGGCTCCTTAGGAGTCGGAGCCGCCAGGACAGGTGGAGTAGTCAATATCTTTTTGAGCTGGAGAAAAGCTTCATCCGCCTTGTCGTTCCACTCGAAAAAAGTGGTCTTGTTTATGAGCTGGTATAGGGGAAGAGCCTTTTCTCCCAGCCGACTGATGAAACAGCTGATGGATACCAAACAGCCGGTGAACTTCTGCACATCCAGCAGTCAGGTGGGCACTTCCATCCTCTCGATGGCCTTGATCTTCACAGGGTTGCACTCTATGCCGCGCTCTGAGACCAGGAATCCAAGAAGCTGGCCAGCTAGTACTCCGAAGACGCATTTCTCTGGGTTGAGCTTGATTTGAAATCGGGGCAGGTTCTCAAAGGTCTCCTTGAGGTCTTCCAGCAGCGTTCCATGCTTCTCCGTCTTCACCACAACATCGTCCACATAAACGTGGGCGTTTCTGCCGAGCTGTTTGAGGAGGCACTTCTGCATACAACGTTGAAACGTGGTGCAGTTATTCCTCAAGCCGAACGTCATTGTCAAGTAGCAGAAGGCTCCAAAAGGTGTGATGAAGGCGGTCTTCAATCTGTCGGCCGGGTTCAGCTTGATCTGGTGATACCCTGAGTATGCATCCAAGAAACTCAGCAGCTCGCATCCGGCTGTGGAGTCTATCACTTGGTCAATTCTTGGCAAAGTAAACGGGCCTTTGGGGCAGGCTTTGTTGAGGCTGGTGTAATCAATACACATGCACCACTGCTTGTTTTTCTTTAGCACAAGGACTGGGTTGGCCAGCCATTCTGGAAAGAACACTTCCATGATGAAGCCGGCCGCTAGCAACCGGGCTATCTCTTCTCCAACGACTCTTCTCTTCTCTTCTGACAGGCGGCGCAAGGGCTGCCTGACTGGCTTGGCATCAGACCGGACATGTAACTTGTGCTCGGCGAAATCCGTCGAAACACCCAGCATGTCTTTAGGTGACCATGCATAGATGTCCCGATTCTCACGGAGGAAATCGACGAGCTCGCCTTCCTATTTGCTGTCGAGGTTTGCACCTATGACAACGTACCTCTCCAGGTGCTCCGGGTCCAAGGGTATCTTCTTTGTCTCCTTGGCCGGCTTGAACGAGCCCTCGGCTTCCGACTCCTTGGGGTTGGGCGACATCTCCGGCTGCTTGCCTGCCATCGCCGCAACTCGGTCAAGGAGCCACTTCTCGGCCGCGGTCACAAGGGACTCAGCCAGCCGGCTGCTATCTGCTGCGCAAGCGGACGACTTCTTGTAGTCCCCTGCTATGGTCAGAATTCCCTTGGAACTCGGCATCTTCATCTTGAGGTAAGCATAGTGGGGGACCGCCATGAACTTGGCCAGAGCAGGCCGGCCAAGCAGTGCATGGTATGTGCTCTCAAGGTCCACCACCTCAAACCAGACCGGCTCTCGGCGAAAGTGATCTTTGTCTCTAAAGAGGACGTCTATCTAGATCTTGCCGATTGGTGAGCAGGAAAGGCCAGGAACTATACCATGAAAAACGGTTCGGCTAGGCTAAAGTTGTCTTTGTTTGATTCCTAACTTCTCCATGGTATCCTTGTACAGGATCTTGATGCTACTGCCGCCATCTATCAGAACTCGGGAAAAGCGAGCAGGTCGCATATCAATGGCAAAGGTGGCATCCAGGACCAGGGCGTAGGAACCGGGATTGGGCATCACCTCCGGGTGGTCGGGTCTGCTCTAGTTGATGGGCTTCTCGGACCAATGCATGAACTCGAGGGTCTCTGATGCTACTGCATTCACTTCTTGCTGTCGTTGCCATCTGCTGTGCTTGTCGTTAGCCATGCTGGTGAACACGACATAAGCTCCGTGCTCTTGAGGATACTCGTCTTGTATGGCTCTGACTGGTCGAACCACCGGCTGCTGGGGGGAGGAGGTGGCGGCTGCCCAGCAGGCAGAGGAGGCAGAAGGCCATCTCCCTTGGCGATCCTGGTGAGCCAATGGCACTTCCGAGTGGTGTGGTTTGATGGCTTCGCACCACTGTGGAACTTGCAGGGCTCATCAAGAGTCTTCTCATACGAAAAAGCAGGCAGCCAATTGGACTTGCTGCCCTTCTGGAGCTTGGATGGAGGCTGCCCTTCCGGCTGCTGGTCGTCGACTTTCGCCACCTGCCGGCTTGCGGAAGCCGGCTGCATGGCCTTGCGCTTGCTGTCGCTTGGTTGATGGCGGCGACTGGCATCGCCAGCCGGGGTCCGGGGAGCCTGAGGGGCCACTTTGCCAGATGCATCAACTTGGATTTCTGCCTTCATGGAGGAGTCGGCCGTGGCATATTTATCGGCTATGATTAGCAGCTCGTCGAGGGTTGCCGGCTCGTCGCAGAGAAGCCGGTGCTTGAGGAGGGTGCCCTCCCGGCACCCAGCGGTGAAGTACTCGATGGGCTGCACCTCGTGCACGCCTTCGCAATAGTTGCGGAGCTCGGCCCAGTGCGTGAGGTAGTCGCGAGCCGACTCGCTAGGGCCTTGTACGCATAAGGAGAGCTGGCGAGGTTTGGGCGGCCGCTTGTACGTGCTGGTGAAGTTGCGGATGAAAGCTTCGGTGAAGTCGACCCAACTGTTGATGCTGCGGGGCTTCAGGCTATTCAGCCATGTCCGGGCCGTGCCCTGGAGCATGAGCGGAGCGTACTTCACAGCAACGCGGTTGTTGCCATTCGCGATGTTGACGGCTGTGGAGTAGTCGACCAGCCAGTCCTCCGGCTTCACGGAGCCGGTGTACTTGGGCGTATCTCTTGGGAGCGTGAACCCTTTGGGGAAGGGCTCATCTCGAATGCGGGGGCCGAAACAAGGCGGACCCAGCTCATCTTCCTCTTCTAGCGCCAGGTATCGGTGAAGACGGTCGATCCGGAGGCGGGCATCATTCTCTCTGACTCCCTCTCGGCGGCCAAGGCGGTCACCGAGTGTCGGGTGTTCAACAGGCAGCGGGGAGACGCGCCTTTCCCTGCGAGGGGGAGGAGGCGGACAGTCATCTCGTCGTTCCACTGCTCTTGGGCGGCCGTCTTGGTCGCGTTCAATGGTGATGCGAGTCCGGCTGCGGCTGGCAGCCGGCTCCTTGTCTCTTCTTCCGCGGACGCCACCAGTCGGCATCCGAGATGTTGTGCCTTGATCTCGGTGGGGAGGCAGATCATCGTTTTGCCGGTGTGGTGCCTCATTGCAGCAAGCGGCCTCGTGCTGCTCAGCAGCCATGTCGAGGAGTTGCTGGACGCGCTCCGCCATCTGGCGACGCTCATCGCCCTCGAACTTGTCCAACTCTTCTGCCGCTGCCTGGGCAGCTCGGATATTTTCCGCAGGCGAGGCATAGATGGGGAGATCTGCCCCGAACAGGTTGGCGATGGCCACGCCACGCTGCCGGACCACACCAAGGTGGCTGGGCCCACCGGGAGCCGGCGTGCCGCCCACAGCGCGGTCCATCTCGAGTTGGTAGGCCTCCGATAGGCGTCTCATGCTGGCCAGCTTCCTCGCGCCCTCGATGAGCTGGATGCGGCGTGCTTCCAGCCTCTCGGCGTCGGCGTCTTTTGGGATGGGCGCCGTCAGGTCTTGGTGTGACGCATCGAGCGGGTCGTGAGCTCCCTCGCCGGAGTGCTCGCTGTGGCTGATGACTAGCACCTCCGTGACAGCGCTTTCGTCGCTCTCCACGCGAGGAAGCGGCTCCTCGTAGACCACCACATGGGAGGGGAACGTGTCGAGTGAAGCTGTGTCAGAGTCAACCAACATCAGGTCGGTGGAGCCAACCGACTCCAAGTCAGCAGAAGGCTCGCTGGCGACGTGGAGTTGATCGAGGAGGCCCACGAGGCGGCCTTCGGGGCCATCGGTGCCCGCATCGGACGCGGGCTTGTCAGAGAGGCTAATCTCGCCAACAAGATCGGCGAGGCAGCTCGCTGCGCAGGCGATCTCCGCACAGTGATGTGCCTCGGCGCAGACGCCGTCCGGCGTGCCGGTCTGGCTGCACTCGCCAGGAAGGAACAGAGTTCCCGTCCAGAACAGGTATCCGGGAGACGGTGCACCTCACCCCAAGGTGGGCGACAAATGTTGGGGGTTGGGTGTGAAATATGCCAAAGGATGGCTTATCATGGTGGGAGCGATTAGAACGTCGCCGGTGCCTGGAAGCGGGATGAAGCGTAGACACGAACGCCGGCATACTTTACCCAGGTTCGGGGCTCTCCTAGGAGATAACACCCCTAGTCCTGCTCTATGGGGCCTCCGCATGATCACTAAGACACAAGTGGTACAATGGTGCTCCTCGAGCTGTTTGCTAGAGGTGGGAGAGGGCAAGGCTGGCTCTCTACTCCTCTAGGTCTAAGTCTAGCCCTAACATGTTCGGAACCCTTTGCATGGGTGCCCTGGGGGGTTTATATAGACCTACCCCCAGGGGTACAATGGTAATCCAGCCGGGCGTAGGGCCTGGCTTTCACTCTGCGTCTCTTCTGGTTAGTAGCGCGTGGGACCCGAGGAAGGGGCGGGCGGACTGCTAGGGGCCGACCTCCCTTGGGTCCGACTGGTCGGGCTCTAGCCGTCTTCCGGGCTCTCGCTGATTGGTGGGGCCCCTCATCCTTGGATCGTACCGACAAGCCGTCATGGGAGCAGGGCTCCGCCTGCTTGTGGTGATGTCAGGAATGGCGTGGCAATAGTGCCGCGCCGGGCGGAGATCTCCGCCGGTACGGTGCACTGTGGCCACGCCCGTCCCTGGATCGGGGGGAGGATGGTCTACACTTTAACCACCCCCTTTCTTGTCTTTCTTGATGAGGGTGCGGGCTTTGTTGGCGCCGTGGGCCGACTGCTAGGGGTCGGCTTCTCTAGAAGCCGCCAACTAGGAGTCGGCTGGTCTCGAACTCGGCCGTCTACGGGCAACTGGCTCTTCCTTCAGCCGGCCACCAGAAGGCGGCACTTCATATCGGTGCCTTGAGGGGCGCAGCCAGCCCTGATGTCTTGAAAGGTTCTGGTGTGACGCCCGGGTATTTGAGCTACAGTAAACCTCTGTTAATGATGCCACGTCACGCTGGATATTGTTGCTAATCTCGTGTTAGTTCAGAACCGATTCAAATTCAAATTCAAAATCGAGTCAAACGTTAAAACTAAAATGTTCAAAATGGGACAAATAACTCCTAAGTCCAAATGGTGGAGGAACCACATTTTAGTAAAAAGATTTAAAGCACTAAAATGATTTAAACAGTAGCTAAACAACTATTTAAACGACTTTGGTATTTTATAAAATACTAGACTATTTTCATCAGGGTAAAACTTTTTATAGTAGTGGGTTGTTCTGGAACATTATTTTAGGGGCTATAGATATATTTATCTAAAATTAAAATTAAGGTGTAACTAAAATAAAAGAAAAAAAGAAAAATAAGAAAATGTAAAAAAAAGAGAAAGGAATAAAACAACCCCCCCCCACTGGGCCACTCGGCCAAGCTGCTAGCTAGGCCAAACCCCAGGCCGGCCCACCCCCTGCCTACTAACCCACTCCCCCCCGAAACCCTAGCGGCCCCTCCCCACTTCCCCCGCGATTCCCCCCCCCCCCCCACGACCTCTCCCACTTCCCATTCTGGATCAGGTCAGGGCACCCGACGCCCTGGTCGCCCGATGCCCCAGCACGTCCCCGCCGCCCCACCGCCGTCCTCCTCGTCCCCCCCCCCCTCCCGATCTGCGAGCTCCGATGCCGCGTCTGACCCGCCGTACGCCGCCGCCTCATCCTCGATTCACCGCCGCCCGGAGCCCGCGCAGCCGCCCGAGGACCTCCTCGCCGGTCGGCCTCCTCCACGACGTGTCGCCTCCGTCATCCTCCTCGACCCCCGCTGCCTAACCCCTACTGCCCCAGTGAGCCACAACCCCTCTGCCTCCTCTCTCCTATGGTCACCACCTCTCGCCCCGCCATGCCGCTCGCGCTCCCCACCGTGGCCACCGCCCGCGCCGGCGACCTGGCCACGTGCCCGCATCGGCCAATCCCCGTTGTCCCGCGCCCGAGCTCGCACTCCGGCAGCTCCTGGCCTCCTAGCCGCACTCGGTGACGCTCGCAACCACGTTGTGCCTCGCCCAGCCGCGCCCTACTGCTCGCCCCCCCCCCCCCCCCCGCTCGCATCTCTGCCCGTTGCCGCCCATGCGGGCCGGGCCTACGACTCCCGCTCCTGTCGCCGCTGTCACCGGTCTGGTGGACCGCCGGCCACCCCGCGGCTACCACCCCATTCGCGTCGCTATCCGCTCCCAAATGCGCCCGCTCGCCCCTTCTCTCATCGCTGGAATCGGCCTGCCGGAGCCCCCTTTGTCGCATCGATTAGCGCCAACGGTAGCCACTGTCGCGGCCTAATTAGCGCTAAGCTGATTACCCCCCCCCCCCCCCACTTAATTAGCCCCACTAACCCAGCCCCTGTCAAAAAAGAGAGAGAAGGAAAAGTGTAGTTAAAAAATAAAATAATTAATTAATTAATTGATTGATTGATTTAATTACCTTGATTAAATTAGTTAATCTTAATTAATTAACTTAATCCTGATAAGCTAAATTAACTAGGTTAATTAGTAGATCAGAGAATGACATGGGGCCCCACCCCCTGTTGACCAGTCAAACTTTGACTGGTCAACCGGACCCCCTGGCCCACATATCAGTCGTTGTGTACATTCTATGTACATAGGGCTGGGTACCCGTAGCAATTTATTCATTTAATTTTGAATTAAAATAAATCCAGGAAATTAAAAAATAATTAAAACTTTGAAAATTAATATAAAATAATCCATAGCTCGGATGAAAATATTTTGTACATGAAAGTTGCTCAGAACGACGAGACGAATCCGGATACGCAGCCCGTTCGTTCGCCACGCATCCCTAGCATAGCGAACATGCAACTTTCCCCCTCCGGCTCCCCTGCCCGAAAACGCGAAACACCGGGGATACTTTCCCGGATGTTTTTGCCCTTCACCGGTACCGCCTCATTAGGGCACAACTAGCATCACGCTTTGCCATGTCATGCATCATCATGCATTTGTTTGCATTATATTTATTGTTTCTTCCCCCTCTTCTCTCGCTAGACACCGAGACCGACGTCGCTGCTACCCAGTACGACTACGGAGTTGACGACCCCTCTCTCTTGCCAGAGCAACCAGGCAAGCCCCCCCCCCTTGATCACCAGATATCGCCTACTCTCCTCTATACTTCTTGCATTAGAGTAGTGTAGCATGTTACTGCTTTCCGTTAATCCTATCCTAATGCATAGCCTGTCATTGTTGCTACAACTGTTGATACATTACCTGCAATCCTAAATGCTTAGTATAGGATGCTAGTTTATCATCAGTGGCCATACATTCTTGTCCGTCTGCCATGCTACACTATCGGGTCATGATCACTTGGGAGTTGATCACGGGTATATACTATATACTTTATACATGATACATGTGATGACTAAAGTCGGGTTGGCTCGAGGAGTACCCGCGAGTGATTCACGGATTGGGGGCTGAAAGGACCTTTGTCCCGACGGCCCTCTGGATGGATCTTTGTGGCGGAGCGACAGGGCAGGTTGAGATCACCTAGGAGAGAGGTGGGCCTGGCCCTGGTCGGCGTTCGCGATGTCTTCAAGATAACACGTTTAATGAGATCTTGGTAATTGATCTGAGTCTGTCTACTGGCCTATACGCACTAACCATCTACGTGGGGACAGTTATGGGCACTCGACGTCGTGGTATCAGCTGAAGCCTTCGTGACGTCAGTGACTGAGCGGCGCGCGCCGGGTTGGACCGCGTAACGCAACTTCCTTTGTAATAGAGGTTCCTAGGTCTGCTCACCGGCCGCGTTCGCAACATGCAGGTGTGCAAAGGGCGATGGGCTCAGACCCCTGCGCCATAGGATTTAGACCGGCGTGTTGACCTCTCTGTTGTGCCTAGGTAGGGCTGCGACGTGTTGATCTTCCGAGGCCGGGCATGACCCAGAAAAGTGTGTCCGGCCAAATGGGATCGAGCGTGTTGGGTTATGTGGTGCACCCCTGCAGGGAAGTTAAACTATTCGAATAGCCGTGATGTTCGGTAATAGGACGACTTTGAGTTGTACCTTGACCTTATGACAACTAGAACCATATACTTAATAAAACACACCCTTCCAAGTGCCAGATACAACCGGTGATCGCTCTCTCACAGGGCGATGAGGGGAGGATCATCGGTTAGGATTATGCTATGCGATGATACTTGGAGGACTTCAGTCTACTCTCTTCTACATGCTGCAAGACGGAGGCTGCCAGAAGCATAGTCTTCGAAAGGACTAGCTATCCCCCTCTTATTCCGGCTTTCTGCAGTTCAGTCCACATATAATAGCCTTATTCCAGTTGATACCAATGCATACATATGTAGTGTAGCTCCTTGCTTGCGAGTACTTTGGATGAGTACTCACAGTTGCTTTTCTCCCCCTTTTTCCCCTTTCCTATACCCGATTGATGCGACCAGACGTTGGAGCCCAGGAGCCCAACGCCACGGACGACGACGACTACTACTACTCGGGAGGTGCCTACTACTACGTGCAGCCCGCTGACGGCGACCAGGAGTAGTTTAGGTGGATCCCAGGCAGGAGGCCTGCGCCTCTTTCGATCTGTATCCCAGTTTGTGCTAGCCTTCTTAAGGCAAACTTGTTTAACTTATGTCTGTACTCAGATATTGTTGCTTCCGCTGACTCGTCTATGATCGAGCTCTTGTATTCGAGCCCTCGAGGCCCCTGGCTTGTAATATGATGCTTGTATGACTTATTTTATTTGTAGAGTTGTGTTGTGATATCTTCCTGTGAGTCCCTGATCTTGATCGTACACGTTTTTGTGTATGATTAGTGTATGATTGAATCAGGGGCGTCACAAGTTGGTATCAGAGCCGACTGCTTGTAGGAATCCCCCTTCCACACTCCTTGGCCGAAGTTGAGTCTAGACATTACAAAAACTTTTACTAACATGGCTGTGTGCCTTATGGGCCCACGTCGCCATCTGGGTGGTATTAGGATCTTTTACTCCTTGTCTATACTCTGGGACTCTGATCTCTCTTCTATTCGGGTTAAATGATTTTGTTAAAATCTAACTTTAGGTTCTCGAAAATACTTCCTCCCGGAGAGCCCCATTCAGGCCAGATGATCGCCTGCTGCACCAGAAGATTTTGTAGTTACTCTCTGCAACTCTTTTGAGACTTTGTGCCCATCGCCTTTGCAAATTCCCTACCACTGTTATATCATTATGGATAACTACATCCACTTGCCCTTTCAAATCCCATTGATATTGTTATTACAAGATACACTGAAAATTCTACGTATTGTTCCAAGAATATTTTGTGCCTACTGCCTTGCAGTTCCTTGCCACCTGAATACCCCTACGGATAATATCTCGCCCTTATCGAGTATCCGCTCATCCCCAGTTGTTCATGTGTTTCACAATGGTCATCAAAATACTATTCGATCCTCCAAAAATCCTTAGTAGCTTATTGCTCTGCAATACTTGTCTGCTTGCATTATGGATGCTTTCCATATGTCTGGCAATATTCGTTAGTATCCTTAGACACTGTCATTTTGATCCTATTGAGTCAACATGAGTGCGAATGCACGCAATCATCAGTTGATCCTTTTAAATTATCTTTCTGGCTCAGACATCATTTTTGAACATGAGCTTGTTCTCGACCAATCTGTTTGCCGTTAATTGTACCCTTAGGTCTATTGAACTTATCCACCCTTGATCAGAGCGTCTGCTTCTGATCCTTCTATTTGGAAATCATAATTCCTTTGATATCTAAGCATCGAATCATTCAGGTGTCCTATAATCTGATGCCCTTGCATCCTTTCTTCAACTGACTGTGTGCCGATGCTCACATCAGCTCCGCTATGGACCGTCAGATCCTTTATTGGATTATTATTCGACAGTGTCCTCCTTATTCAATAACCTTGTGAGCGTTTCCTCAGATACAAAATGCTTTTGGTAAATTGTATCCTCTGCTTTCTCAACCATGCTCTGTTTTCGAGCTGGTGGTATTTACTATTGAAGCTTGTGGTATATGTTTCCACGATACCCTGACGGGATGAACCTATGCCTTCCTTATTATGTGCGAACTCAAAGGTTTTCATGATTCATACTCTTCTGGTATTTTGCTAGATAAAATTTCTACACTACAACTTCATCAAAAGTGAGAAGTAAAATGAAAGGTTATGCATGGAAGAAGTGGGAGTCGACCTTGAGCCTTTGCGTTCATGCCCATGGACCCAATGTGAAACTTATCATCGAAGATTCTTGTAAATGATAATAATCCCCTTGTTATAAGTTTGTCCTGTATCTATGTTTGGTCATTTGCAATCATGGTTCCGACCATATTTTCTCATTAATACCATTTATCGAACAAGTTGAACTACTTGTCTTGTGCAGATCATTGCATCTCTCCAACCTCTACTTTGATCTACCGTCGAGTATTACACTATGATATCTTGATAATGTCATGGAACTGCATAACTTCCTATGGGTTCTTCATCAACTGTTATTCCTCACCGATTCCAATTTTTCTGGGTCCCGGGTTGCCGTCAACCGAGAACACCAAATAGTGAATCGAGTCCACACTCGGATTCAATAACTCTTAAGTAAATGTTGTTGCTTATGAGTTAATAATCATTTAAGTCATTCCTAGCCTGATCGGCTATATCATCATTGTGCTAAATTTTAACTGTGCTACCTGGTCCTTCTTCACGGAGCACAATTCTCGACGATGAGGTAAGCTTACGTCGATTTTCCTCATCATATCATTTCTCCCTGAACAGCAAACTTGATTTCGAGTTTGTGTCATACCCATGGTTCCAATAACCATTCGCTTCATCATTCCTTTCACTTGATGTCATCGCTGATCGATTACATCTTCGTGGAGCCTCTCGACTAAATTTGTCGTGGTCATCAAACAACATTTTGATTCCTTCCAAAATATCAGACAAATGGTTGATGACAGGTAACCATCCCTGTCCCTCGATGATTTGTGTTATCACCGACAACATTATTGCTTTCCCTCCAACACAAACTTGTTCGTGTTTTGTGTTATACCTGGAGACCCGTGCTATCCAGCAATTATTCTTCGATACCTTGGAGTATTACCATCTTTTATGTCAAGAATGTCGTGAGAATTTCACCACCTCCTAAGAATTCTTGATATAGGTAATACTTATCACCATCACCATTCTTTCTTGGTCCCCGTGTTGGATCTAACCGGGATACCAATAGGTGAACGGTGTTGTTTGGATTCTGCCCTTCTAGCAACCCTATTGCTTTGAAGTTAATGGTCGAACGTTCATTCTTAGACTATTGATCACTGAATCACCATTCTAACATTTGATCATGCTACCTAAGGCCCTACTTTGGGCACCCTTTTCCACTAATGTTTAATTGTGAATGTTTTTTTTCCTTGAGCATACATCATTATATCATTTGATCCGACAAATGTTATCTCCTTGTTCACATAACTGTGGAAATCCATGTTTTTGGATACCTTGTTGTATTATCGCTGAGTCCATCAACCACCTCCTCATCCTCTCCTTGGCTTAATGCTGAATCCCTTCGTGTATCCAGAGTCGGACCTTTGATTGAAGACCATGCAATGCTATCTCGAAGCATGTCTGTGGTACTCTGATTTTCAACAAGAACATTTGAAGCCTAATGCTAAATGTTACTTTCTCAATTATCCAAACACCGTTGTATGGGTAATGTCATGAAAATTCTCTCCCGTACCTAAAGAGTTTTCTACATTATATCCTGTCATGGATATCATGCTCTACTTGTCCTTGGGAAGGATATACCTTTGAAATATGTGTTTAAACCCATTTTCCTTTCCATTGTTCTGTTTAATCTGATAATCATATTTGCCTTTCCATTTGTTGGTTTAACGCGCCTTGTGATCTATATGATCTAAGCGGTAATATTCTCGTGCTTATGTAAACACCTCGGTGTACAATTCTGTCAGCAAGACCCTATTACTATTGTTGATGACATTTCGGTAGCCACCGATGGACAAGAACCTTGCCTATTGGCCCGCCTCGTTCAACGAGCAGGAAAATGGTTCTCTTCGTCCCTCGCCCTTGGTATCGATGTTGTTGCCGACATAGCTGACAGGCTATCCTCCAACATGCCTTGCTTACATGATCTTGCAAGACGTCACTGCCCTTCCTACTTTAACCCACATGGTGGGCCCATAACCCATAGTTCCACAGGACCGAAACCCGACTCTCCTG